>NC_069117.1:59805718-60133332 GCF_025612915.1 Magallana angulata
ACAGTTGTCAAATTATGCTGAAACAGATTAAGTTACTTGTTATTCAAGGATAATGTAGGGATGTTATATTACAACCTATGTTATCTGTGCATTTAGTGGACGGATATTTCAAATAACTAAGGAATCTATTTACTAGTGTGAGATTACATCCTGTATTCTCCTGTGTGTAGCAGCATGTATCATATGCAATGAATACTGAGTGATCAGTGACTGTTGGTATGAGTATAGAGCAGCCTGGAGGTTCCCTGTGATCTGTTGACAGATCCCCAGGATCTCCCAGGAGATGTCTCTGCCTAGATCACGTACATAGAGTCCCTGATCATGGTGGACTAGGACCTGTAGCTCATCTAGAGCTGCTTGTGATAATGTTGTATCAATGTGTCTGTAACACAAGAACTCTAGGAAGTGTAACATTACAAACACTGGGATACATAATGAAGGAAACTTGTTCTGTAGAGCAGACTGTTGTTCTGGTATTAGTTCACTGATATAAGAGATTCTGTTGTCAAGAGTGATTTCCACTGCTACAGCCTGTCTGATCCTTGTAGACCAGGACTGTCCCCCTACAGCCTCAGTATACCTCTCTCTGTCTACATGTCCCCTATACATCAGATATGGCGGTGCCAACTTGACTTTTGTCATCTTTATAACAGATAAAGCTTCCCTGTATCTGAGTGTCTTGTAATAATACATGGCAATGTACAACATATCAGAAATACACCCAAACTTTGCTGCTAGTTTCAGCATGTGACAAGACATTTTGTCTGCAATATACATCTGCTTATTGCAACCTGTGTAAGTGTACATGTTGTGGAATTCAAATGCAGTATTTTGAAAAAAAGAGGCTGTAAGTTTCTGTATTATAGTAACTTGATATTGTGTCAGAGGTGACTCTAACAAGTGTTCTATTGTGAGTATGGCTTTGGTAAGACCAAATAGTTCTAATGTAGGAAATACAACTTTAGAAGACTCATTTACAAGTTCTACATCACAATCAACTTCAGACCTCATTTTACTTTCATCTGTACAAATAGATAGTCTAGGATTGTATAGGACATTAATGATGTAGGACCTGATAGAGGAACTCTGTAACAGACAGGCCAGACCTTTCTTGTACAATTCATGTAACTGTAGGAACAATCTGTTTTGTGCGGAGCCATGGACCTTTGTCAGAAACATGTTGTTTTGTGGGATAAAAAAGTTTGGACAAACTCCCTCATACACCCATTTAAGGAGGAGTTTAAAGCAGACCCAGAAACCGGCCAGGAGATTTTGTGGACACCAGTGAGGTAGTGTGTTTTGTTGAATCGCCCAAAAAATTGTTGTCTTCATGTGATAGGAACACAACAGTTTATTGGTTTCTTCTGATTGTTGGTTCATTACTTCTTTTAAGAAAAGTTTTAACAATCCATATATCAGAAACTGACAGTGGTTCATTGAAGAAACAAGTTTATATTCTGCCTGAGAGAAAGAAAGTCTCCATTCTTCATGTTCATGTGGTCCTAATGGGTGTCCTATTGCTACAAAGTGACAGCCATTTCTGACAATATCATGAACAACTTCAGAATCAGGCCATAAATGACATCTGTCTAACCATGATGAGGCAAACAGAGGCCAAAAGTCACATTCAAAACACCAGGCAGTGTCATATTCTAAACGTCCTCTAACACCACTACCACAGGGTCCGTGTGCAGTAGAATTTTGAAATACTATAGAACAAGTTAACTGTCTCCATATAGAACTAGATATATAGACTCTGTCATTCATTCTGACACATGCTGATTGGACATCACTGTTTGTTGTTGGTGTCAGTAACTGAAGTAGAGTGAATCCTGGTGGACTCTCAGAACTGTCAGAGAGAATCAAGGCTGTATTGGCTGTGTTGTAATACACAGACTGAGACATGTCCATGATCACTCGGTGGTTTTTTGGCCAGAACATAAAGTCGATATCTGATCCCTCCAGTCTGAAACCTTCTCTGTGACTTCCACTCAACATCATAATGGTACTATCATAAGATTTCACTCGTCTCCCCACCATCTCCATAAGGTCCTCTGTCTCCCGCCTGATGGCCACCTGTTGTGAGGTCCCCACTATCTCACACATCCTCACGAACACGGCCTCTGATATGTGATGCATTCCCCCACATCTGTTATTATTAATTTACATATATTTGAAAACTGAAAAAGTTGAGATAAATATTGATTATATTACTCATTCACATTTCATACGTCATGAAACATGAAATTATAGCTGCTGTTCCAAGAAGCTAGTAGATTTAATAAATAATACCTGTACATGCGTACTTTATTTAAGATAACAAATATGAACTGTGATATCGACATCAAATAAAATGTAATTCGACCATGTTGTCAAAATCAATCATCTTTCCTCACAACATCAGAGTTGTGTCGGCCACGTGTTGAACTAGTAAACTCTAGATATAGAGCTATATACTTGTTTTGAAAAGATTTGGGATGTTTACATTATTATACCAATTTCACATGTTTGATTGACCTATTATGAGGTCAGTAAATGCATAACTTTTATTCTTTTATTGAACTACATGTATGTTTAAAACAAGAAATGGCCAGATGAAAATTAGCCTTATAATGTATCTTTAAAAATAATAATAATAAACGTTTTGTTTCAAGTTTTTGTCGCTTTTAAAAGTAGGAAAGGGGCTTCTTCAGTGGATTTAATTAAATAGCTTGGTTTGCTTCTGGGCCATCTTGGATATCCAAGACATAGGTCTATATCTATTGACTTTTCATTGTACAGTTTAGAATTATAAAGAAACATTAAAAAAATATCAATTAACGCACAATTTTAAAATGGGCATTAACTACAGCATGGTGAATACATTTTGAAAAAAATGAAACTTACATTCTTGTTGGAAATGACTCCATTTTGAAGGCAATATACTATTAACTGTGGAATTATCGTGCTATTTTTAGATATGGTAATTTTCTTATCCATATGTTGTACTTTCATTTTGATTGAACTTTTTATTTATTTTCTTTGGTCTGTCTTGAAGTCTCGTGAACTTGAAAAATATATTTTCGGATATAAAATATGAATAGTTTTAAAATGAATGTTATTTTCACTTTCCTTCAATCGTTAAAAAGTTATCTAGTGAAATGGAAACTTTGTAACACATTGCGCGGGGGTGTTAAGGAAGGATATGGGCAATTTAGCGTCTTATTTTGACTGTTATATTCAAAATCGGGCAATTAAATAATTATTTTTTATAAGATCAAAAACTAAGTATTATCCTTTGAAATAGATGTCAGTGCAATAAAATCGGGTAGTACATAACTGCCAAATTGGTGCATTATCATGTGCCAACTATAATTGTTATACTTTCATGTTAAATACTGAAATCTGATTGGTTTAGACGCAGTTCATAATCCGTTCTATTACCCTCAGCGTTAGCAACGCACATAGCAACGGGTAACATTAAAAATTGTTACATGAAGTCAAACACCGTGAATCAGAAAAACTCCAACTGGTTCCCTATCTCCCAAGGAGTGAGGCAAGGGGGAGTCCTTTCAACATTCCTCTACTTAGTCTTTATAAACGATCTCCTACAAGAACTACAAAACCAAAACCCAAATACTGGAATCCACAGCATTAGATCTTCAAATCCAGCACTTGCAGATGATATTTCTTGTATAGCCTTATCACCACGAGGTCTTCAAACCCTTCTCAACACAGCTTACGACTTTTCTATTCGATGGCGATTCAAATTTAACGCAAGCAAATCTAATGTTCTATATTTCTCTCCAACAGGCATCAACTACAATTCTCTTTCCTGGAAACTTGGCCACGACACCATTAAAATTTCAAAATCATATAACCATCTTGGTATTCTTCTAGATGCTAAGCTTGACCCAACAGAAAGAACAGCAAAAGCATGTAGAAAAGGTCAACAAACGTATTTTGCTCTCAAAATAAGTGAACACCTCAATCCCGCAACTCTTTCCAAGCTTTATAAACGGATTGTTCTTCCTAGTGTTCTGTACGGTAGTGAGCTATGGTGTGACCTTAAACAGAAGGACAACCGCGCTTTGGATGTATTTCAGCACTTCATATGTAAACACGCCATGAATCTTCCAAAACATACAAGATCAGATATGTGTGAGTCAATCTTTGGACTTTTACCAATAGCCTCCGAAATTGACAAACGTAAATTACAGTTGTTTGGCCGTCTCTGTTTAATGGACACAAAATGCCTCACGAAAAAGATCTTTCTTCATCGCCTATTTTCATACCTCGATTCTCCAAACTGCAAACACTACGGCTTTATTCCCGACGTAATTCACCTTCTGGATAAATATAATCTGCTAGAACATCTGAACTCGTATCTACAAAATGGATTGTTTCTAAATAAGCTTGAATGGAAAAAGACTGTAAACTCAGCTGTGTTCTACCACTTTACAACTTTTAGATCAAACCGCATGCTCCGAGACAACGACTTTACTCAATTTAGACATATAACTGGAAACAGCAGACCAGACTGGATATGGAAACTTCCTAGCGACGTTCAGGAAGTTACTCTTTGTAAATTTATTGTTAAGCTTTGGACTCTCCAAGACCTACCCCCGCACATTTGCAGTTTATGTCAAAAATTGTTCACAAATATTTTTGAACATGTTACTACTTCTTGTGATGGAACCTATTTATTCAGAGAAGCCTGGTGGTTTAAAATGAATGTTATTTTCACTTTCCTTCAATCGTTAAAAAGTTATCTAGTGAAATGGAAACTTTGTAACACATTGCGCGGGGGTGTTAATTAAGGAAGGATATGGGCAATTTAGCGTCTTATTTTGACTGTTATATTCAAAATCGGGCAATTAAATAATTATTTTTTATAAGATCAAAAACTAAGTATTATCCTTTGAAATAGATGTCAGTGCAATAAAATCGGGTAGTACATAACTGCCACATTGGTGCATTATCATGTGCCAACTATAATTGTTATACTTTCATGTTAAATACTGAAATCTGATTGGTTTAGACGCAGTTCATAATCCGTTCTATTACCCTCAGCGTTAGCAACGCACATAGCAACGGGTAACATTAAAAATTGTTACATGGGCGAAAATTATGCGCGTACGGTTCGCCGTAGAATTCACGTTATTCCTAAGTAAAAGCAGTTAAGTTTTCTTTAAAATTAAAACATTCAGTATAACAAAATAAATAGTTGCGCTATAAATTTTGACGCTTGCCTTTTAAAGAAATTTGTAAGGCAGCCACGTGACGCGTTTCATCCAATGACGTCGCGACATTCTAGTCCGAGGCAAAACAAAGTTATTTATCCGGTTCTCGTAAAACCTTCCCAATTTTTATATAGTTTGCACGGAAAACGGCAAATTGCATCAAAACAACACACAACATGGGATTCTAGCAGCACTTTTCAATTTAAGCATTGATCAAACTAACGATACGTATAAAATTTCAAGTTCAATATATACGGGATAGTGTTGTTCTAGTCGGATTTTTATATCGTAAACAACGACAGAGGAAAGCCTGGCCGAGAAACAAAAGCAAATTTACATACCTTTTAGCGAATGATTGATAAAACTAACATCTCCCCCAGTATTCTTATGTTCAGTTCTCAATAAATCCCACCACAATACTTTATTAGAGTTCTTAGATTAGTTATATTTTGAATATGTTTACAATGCTTTCCGATCAAATTCACACGACATTCACCTTTAGTCATGACGTCATCAATGTGTAAATCTACGTAGGGTGATTTCACCATGCATCGGACACCTTTGGATTTTTCCCTTTGTTCACGCATTAAATATCGTCCAAATACAAATAAAACTTGTTTTACAAGTTAAAGTAAAATCTTCGTAACTAAATTTTCAATAATGGCGTATTTGATGTCATTTTACGATGCCTATATTGCTATTTCTTTGACAATGTGACTGTCAAATTCTTAATAATGATAAAGTTCATTTGTTCTAATTCAGGAATATACGAAACAACACATGAGCGCATGCACATTTATTTGCATATTTATAAACAAAGTTGTCCGATCCAAGGTTTGTGTCCGATGCATGGTTAATTCACCCTAATACAAACTTATTTCTGGAAAAAAATTGTCTTCAGTATTTTTTTGTTTTTGTTTTTGATCTACGTTTCGTTGCTTGGATGTTTGAATATGTACATAATAACTAAGATTTGTGATTTCACGGAATTACATGTAACTCAGATTCCATATGCTTCCTTAACACCCCCGCGTGGTGGAGGAAGCACAGGAGCTCGGTTGTTAGACACAGAAATTTATAACAATTTATTCCCGAGTAAAAAAATATACATAAATGGTCAAATGGTCATTCAAAATACGTTCCATGGTATCGAAATAAAATCCGCTGTTAAAATCGCCCTTTATCGTCGTTATATTAAAAAAGTGTGGGTGAAAGTGTGTGGTGGGGGGGGGGGGCAGACTACTCAGCTAGACCAATCATCAGAAATCTTGACTACCAAAAATCTATAAAAAAAAAAAAGGTTAGTTCCCCAAATCATGAAATTCCTAATCCTTTGGGGGGGGGGGGGGGGGGGGTATATTCAAATGTTTTACCCTTTTTAATTTTTTGTGCTTTAATATATCTTTATATAGAGCTCTCCAAAAGGATGTCAGTACAATCTGAAAATGATCATGGCCCCTTGATTCCTCTTAAATAATAAATTTCCTGTTGGAATGGAGCTGAAATTGAGAGTGGGGGTTCATCAAATAAAATACATTAAAAAACTTTATCTTGTAAAAGACATGTTGCAAGCTATTTTCATATATAAATCTCCTTTGTTTAGTTAGTTTTTACCGACTGCCCTTGGGGTCAAAGACGCCAGTTGGGGGAAGGGGTATATGTTGAAAATTCTTCTTTAAAAGTGTAGTATGTAGATTTTAGGTCACCTGAGTCACTCAGTCATCCGCTGTGCATGTGACAATATTAACGTCAAAAAGGTTCTCCAATCCAGTGAATGAGTCGCAAAGCATGACGGTCTACTACGTGTTTACTTTTCAACACATACACGTGGTTTGTGGCTGTTTTATAAACAATATTTAATTGCTTGTGGGAAAATTCGTACAACTTGATTTTTACTTTAGAAGGTAAAAAAGGAAAGATTACTTACCGTAGACATTGTTCCATGCTCACATTGAAAAATACTGTTGTTTTAATTTATCAATTGTTGCTTCAAAGATCGATCAGTATCAATAGACTGGTATACATACGCATACAAGTACAAGCAAATTTTGATAAGGAAAAACTGCCTAATTGTTTATTGGTGACTTAATTATTGTACACCATTAATAAATGCAGGTAATTCTACATTTATAACATACATAAATAGCCATGATAGTAGAAATGCACAAATATACAAATACAGAAGTACAAGTTATGTATCGTGTAGTATTTTGTACACTAAGCATTCTGATGAGTGTCCCTGAAGAAACTTCAAAATTCTACTAATAAATGTTGTCACAAACCTAAGGTATCACGTGAAAAACGTACTCACTGCTTCTAATATAATAGGGCGTACATCTCTTTTGAACTTTGACAATGATGTATTTAGTTGGGTTGATAGAAGGCCTTATAGGCAATATTTTTCAAATGTGAGCATAGAAATGAAAGATCAGACATGATTTTCCATGTTTATTTAAAAAATTATGAAAAATAATTGATAATGGGTTTCCAAAGGACAATTCAAAATGGTAATATATTTTCAGTACGCTTTGTATACACTGAAACTTGTAGTAGCCCACAATGCCTTGCAACTCATTCACCTGATTGGTTTGGCAATAAAAGTAAACAGATACCTAATTTTGTATGCAAAGTTATGATGACGTCTCAAAATCTAGTGGTCTCGACCTGTTTAATTTTTAACAGCAAAAACAAGATACTGTATTGTTGGATTGTCAAAATGTTTATCAAATTGTTTGATAGATACCAAATTTGTGTAATTGTGAAAATATTGCGAATGTTCAGATAGGTGTTAATTCATTTTTATCATATTTTCTTCTTCGTATCAGTCTATAATTTTAGACATTGAGTACTGAAAGCACCTCTCTATGAAAGGTTTATTCCAAGACATGTTTGTATACAGATGTAAATGAGGTGAGTTTTTTTTTTCAAATTGATAATGAAAATAGATATGAAAACGATCGTGTGCAAAAGATTCATGTTCAACAAACTATGACAATTTATGTTGGAAGAGTGATTGTATATGAAACAAATCCTTTATAAAACTGCACGTGTTATAAAACCTATGAAAATTGATGCCCAGGAGTATCCAGCGGTGTAACAGAGTCTCTTAACTGAAATAGTCACCAGTAGTACAATCTTTATAAACTCAAATAGTCATAAATGGTCATAAGTAGTAAAGTCTCTCTAAATTCAAATATACTGGTAGTTGAGCTTTTAACTTGAAACCTTCACCAATGGTATAGTTTTTATCAGCTTAAAACGCCTCCAGGGATGGCGTCTACAGAAACTCAAAATGTCACCAGTGGTAGAGTCTCTCCAATTCAAATACTGCAGTAGTCACCAGTCGGAGTGTCTCCATAACCTCAAATAGTCACCAGCAGAAGAATCTAAACTTAAATAGTCACTGGTCATAGAGTTTCTATTTGTTCATAAAGGCAACAGTAGTATGGTGTGGATTCTCAACTTAAATTGTCACCTGTAGTAGAGCCTCTATATATACACTTGAATAGTCACCAGAAGAAGTGTTTCTCTGAACTTAAAATTGTCACCATTGATATCGTCTCTAAAAACTCAAATTGGATACAGATAAGAAAAGCTGCTATTTAACACCACGTAATCACCCATATATTCGCATATAAAAGCATCTTCATAAAATCAAAAAGTCTCCAGCAGTAGATTCTTCATAAACTCAAATTGTCACCAATGGTAGAATCTTTCTACAGTCTGTCCCAAGTTATTGCTTCCATCGCTTTTTGATGATTTTTAATAAAATTACACATACCTGTTAAAGTTATACAGTTGAAATCGTTAAAAGGGAATATATCCAAGATATCTTCACTGAACAATTATCCCTTTTCACTCATAAAATTTCGCAGGAACGAAAACAATTTTCTTACGGAGATTTAAAATGAGAAATGTTTACATCTTTTCTCCATTCGGAAGAACTCGGGATACCTCGCGCAATTTTTAACGTTATCATCGGGGCCTATTAATGGCTGATGCTATGCAAAATCTCCGTAGACTTTCAATTTTTGGATGTGTATTGAAACCTGAAGCAGAAGATGGGCGATTCAAAACAGATAATCTGGACATTTTTCATATTAGTGGATGAACGTAGTTTGAGCACAAAGGTATTTAATATTATTGAAATATCAAGCAAAAAGTGGTGGAAGCAAAAACTCGGGACAGAGTATAAATTCGAAAAGTCTCTAGGGATAGTGTGTCTCTAAACTTAAAAAGAAGTAACCAATAAAAACGCTTTCTTAACTCAAATAGTCACAAAACGAGACTAGCGATAGTGTGTCTCTAAACTTAAAAAGAAGTAACCAATAAAATGTCTTTCTTAACTCAAATAGTCACTAAACGTAATTTTTTAAAATCAACTTTAAGTTAATAAGTCACCCCTGATAGAGTCAAACTCAAATAGTCACCAGTAATAGAGTATTTCTAAACTTAGAATATTCCATGTGGTAGACTCTAAACTAGACTTATCACCAATTGTCTCTTTAAATTGAAATTTTCACCAGTAGTAAAATCTCTCCGCAATAGAAAAGTAGCCAGAGACAGCGTCTCTCGATGTCTAACATCAAGTTAGCACCCATGAGAATGTACATTTCTCTAGTAACAAGTATTCTTGAATGAGAATGTGTATCTAACAAGTAGTTATTGAAGAAAACACCCTTTTTTGTAAATACGTTGTCATCCATGAAAACGTCTCTTTATAATCATCAAGTAGTAGGAGTTGAGAGGCGATGTATCTCCCAGTCTCCAACACCTCTCACAAAATAGTCACCAGTGAAACGTTTGATTAAGACCAGGTAGATATAACACAGAACATATATCTATCAAAAAGTGGTCTAATATTGCCTTCTTTCTGTTAAAACAAAGAAGTTCCTGTAGAAATATTCTGTATAAAATCAAGATGTCACCATGTATTCACCATTCAATAGTTTTGTAACAATTATCATCCTGCTTTTTCACCAACAAAAACGTCTGGCCCTCTACTGCCAAGAAGTCACGAAGAAAGGAAGAAAACATTTCTCTATAAAATTATTAAGAAGTCGCTTTTCATCATATCTCTCTGAACTCAACCAGCCGCCCGAGGGAATATTAATCAATTTAAAACTAAGTAGACACCATAAGTACATGTAACGCGCCTCTCTCTATCTAATATGAAGTAGTAGCCAATACTAGGACGTCTTTTAATAACCAATCAGTCAAAATGTACAGGCTCGTAGCCTACCCCCCCCCCCCCTCACTATTTTGCACAACAAAGATTTTTCTTAAATTTACATACAAACGATTGAATTAACATGAAGCCCCCCCCCCCCCCCCCCCACTTTTATGGGACCATGTAAAAAATTGAATTGAAATAAGGAAAATATCAGTGAAAATGAAGTTATGAAGCTAAAAGATTACCCCCCCCCCCCCCAACGGATTAGGATTTTCAGGATTTTGAAAAGTAACCCTTTTTTTTTTGGCTTGTCCGAGATGAGTCCCTCCCCCCTCCTACTTTCAAAAAGGATGCTACGTGCCTCATGTAACTGCATGAAGTGTAAGAAAGCCGTTACCAATGACGCCATGTTTATTCATAATTAGATTGGAGAGATATAAATTTATAACTCATGACAGTTAGTTGTCTGTATTCCTTAGTTACATTTAAATATACTTTTGAGACAAAATTAAGTATTTAATTAAATTATGCTTATAACTGATGTTAAAATAATTGACTTGAACACATTTTGGAGTTTTTAAAAATATATCTTTGAACTCAAACTTCATTTGTATTAATTATTTGTAATATGTTGGGCATGCAGGTAGGCTGATTCTTAGGTTAGCGATGTAGTCCGCGGGCCTGTCTCATGGACCACGTGTTTGTGGCGGATGCATAATGCTCTCCGCTGCGCTGTTGATCATGAATCACAACATTTAAACTTGTTTATTTTTTTTTTAGAACAGGGGAAAACATTTTGACCCCTTTCTCACAGGCTTAGCAAGTATGAAGAGAAAATTGCAATTAAAGTACTTCAAGAGCAGATTCAGTGCCAAGTTTAAGAGTCTGGTTAACATGGTTAATTTGTAGCACTTTCTAGTGACCCATTTTATCTTTGAAATCTAGGTGACATGTCGCTATCAATTTATTCCGACGAAAATCAGACGACAGCGCGAACTGCGTGGGCTATAAATAGACGATGCTTTACTTGTCGGGTCCAAGACCATCAGCCTGTTGACGGGCGAATTTATCAGATCCGGACAAATATTGGATTAACAGGACACAAATCGTAAACACCGCGCCGCTCAACCACGATCAATAGAAAAAACCTAATATGGAGATGATTTAATTCTTTTCCCCTGAATTTCCTTCCACGAGGTTGTAAACTGAAAAACACAACCATGTCCTCCCTGATTCCTGTCCTTGGGCTCGGCTGATCTCTTTCCGGGGGACTGCATTGATTAGGAACAATGTTTACCTTTGGGTTGACAGGTAGTGTAATGGACTGGTTGTGGGACATTAAAGCAATCTGGTCTCTGTTTGAGATTGTGATGAATCCCGGCCAGTGATTGGATGAGAAGTACCGCTCTGTGGTCGGTGACAGGGGGTCAAGAGACTCTTAGCAATCAGAATTAACCACCGATTCATTATCACTTAATGAAGATGAATGACTCTCTAGCTGCGCAAAAAATTGGAAGAAAAAAAAAATTATAGTTTTTTTTAGTTTTGTATACATGATTGAGAAATAGGCTAGATTTGTTGTATACTGTTGGTGGGAAAAGAAAGTGGAAAATGGTGAAAAAATATGTTTTACCTAACCATATACACATTTAGTACATCTACACCTACATGTATTTATGAAATTACTTGAATGAGATGGATGGAAAGGTTAAAAATTTCAAGTCATAAGTTTAGATGCTATATTAACAGTACATCTACCCCTACATGTATATATGAAATTATTTGAATGAGACGGATGGAGAGGTTAAAAATTTCAAGTCATAAGTTTAGGTGCTATATAAACATGTATAAAACTATTATTTATTGTAGCTCTTGACTGGTAGCTCTTGAATGCTTAACTGGTTTTTATTTATTTATGAAGGAAACTAATGTAAAGTGTATGAGGAAATAACTGTATAAAGCCTGCTGTGATCTGGTATGATCATATTTGTTTGTTATTTATGGTTCTACCTGATAAATTAAAGCCCACACCGAAAACTTGAAAACTGACTGAGAAAAAGACAAAAGTTTAATCATGCTTTTATTTGCATGTTGTTTTACCCAGGTAATAGCATTAAGTTAAGTACTTTAATTTAAAAGAACTTGGAACAGCTAGATTATTGGAGCACTCGCCTGATTAACAAGAGACCCTAATAATAGAAATCCGTTACTAATTCTGAATTAACCGGGAACATGAAATGACTTTTTAATAATCTTAATTTTGTTCAAGGTCTTGTGTCACTTATCTCACTGAACAAACCCTGGTGTATAAAGAATAATTGATCAAACTTTGGAGGAGTGACATTATGTGTTGGTATGTAATTCCTTTATGAGTGGCGATTTAATCCAACAACACTTTATTATTTTATTATGCCTCCAACAGCGCTATCTCTTTTATAGGGAAATGATGGACAGAAATTAACAGGAAGGCTTTTCCTCGATCAAGGAAATGCTGCAGACCATTCAAAGGAATTCCCCAGAGGCCGTCTGGACGTGCATTTCTCTCAGGTAATTAATCTGTTTGCAAGTTGTCAAATTAGTAACCATGACATAGATTTAAAATAGGTGTTTCATTAACATTTGCAGGTAAGGCTGCATATTGCTTATAGCAGCCTGTGGAACTATTATAGCTGCAGGTAATGGCAGTGAAATCCCTGAGCGTTATTGTTGGCAATGAGAGAATTATTGGTTTTAGGTAATACTCGGTTAGTGGCTGATAGAATGCTTTATAATAGTCCAAGAGTTGCTTGATAAACTGGATCTTATCATGCAATATTGCCTGAGTCAGTTCTAACAGTCAGGCTCTCTCCCATTGGAAGTACAGAGGATCCAAGGTGGCTTTTAATTTTAGCCTGCAATAAAGTTGTTTACAGGTTTTTCATTTAGTGTCACAATATTCTGAGCATTATAATCTTAGAGCCATTGTTGTCAAGTCTTCGACTTTAACACAGAACTAACAATAACTAACTCTGATCCAGCCATATTAGAGCTGCCATTCTCCAGCCTTATCAAGAACCAATTGTGAGGAGTTAAGTCCCCTTTGTTCCCCCTCCTGCTTTCTTCAGAGCAGATGATGAATTAAACTCATTTCATCTTTCTCTTCTCAGCTTCTTGCAATAATCAATTGCCATAAAGATGAAGGGGTTTCCCCCGCCCTAGATCCTGAGAATTCTTTCCAAAGCTTGAATGTTTAGTGAGTTTGAGTTTCTGAAGAAAACACACATGTAGTGGGGAGTGAAAGCTAGATTAGCAGCAAAGTCTGGCCAGATACCTGGATAAATCTCCACAGGTAAGTTGTTTAACCACTGTACAAGGTTGTTTGATGGGTTAGGAAATGAAAGCCCTACTTTGAACTATCGATGGTTATTAGATTGAAAAGAATCGTTATGATAATAGTAATTGGTCTAGCTGTAACACAAATTAAATATGTCCAGTACTATCTGATTCTCTCCATAAATCAGGGACTTGCATGTATTAAATGTTTCATCAGTTTGTCAGAATTGATTGTCTTAGTTCATGACAGTTGTACCTAGTTATCAAAGCATGGAAGGAGATCATTAAAGATTCTAGATATACACAGAGGAATGGTTAGAGTATGTATTAAATAAATATTTCATCAATCTGTCGCAAGTGGTATAAATCATGACAATTACCAGTATATTAAAATTAAGCACTGAGGAGTCAATAATTGTATGACATCTCGGAGGAATGAAAATTAAATGGAGGGAATGTTATGACATCAACCAATAAATTTCACTAGATATTGCCGCTTTAATGAAAATAAAATGATCGGAGATGATGCAGATGTCTCGATTGAAGTTAAAGTATTGGTCGGGCTGCCTGCTTCCTCCTCTTCTGATACTGAAGAATGAGACAGAAAGATCAGATAGATACCTTTGTATTTCTATCCTGTGATCTATGGCTGCATAGATTCAGGGTGTCTTTTAGAACATTTTCTCTACTATCATTTACTAATTTGACCATTTTTTAAAATTCCTGGTAAGTTTGAAATTAGAAAAGTGTATTATTAACTACACAGATTGTTAGTGGTAAAGGTTTTACATTGAAGATGAGTTTCATTTTATTTTAATCTGTCCATTTTATAAGGAAATAAGAAAGTTGTATGTAAAAAAATATTATTATGAAAAGCCTTCTGTTTTTAAACTTATTCAATTACTTTCAACAAAGAATATCAAAGAGTTGTGCAATTTGGGAAAATACCTATATAAATGCTCAAAATTATGATAAAATTATATTAATTAGTTTTTGTTTTGATAATATATTCTTCATTATCCTGTTTACTTCTGTCATGTACATTTTGCAGACTGCTATGTGCACACGCAGTCTAATACAAGATTGTGATGGTCTTTCTTTTTTGTTTTTGTTTTTTGTTTTTAAAAATGTTTTCATATGTTTGTTCACTTATGTATATATGTTAAACCTATGAATCGTATGGTTCTTGGTAATAAACAATACAATACAGCCTGTATAGATTCAGGAGAGGGATGGACAAGGTGACAAGTGTTATAAGCATCCAGTCAAGGGATTTATCATATGTATGAGTATTGAAGCTCTCTGTGGGTGCTCTTTACCTTGGAGCCTGCCTAAAGTTGAAAGAAGTTGAACACAACAAGCTCCTAGTCTTGTTCAATACATGTTTGTAAATACAGGCTGTTGAAACTTGATGGAAAAATAAGAACCCTCAGGAGTCAAGCACCTTTCTGCATAGATTGAAGTATTTTACATAAGTCTACAGTGCATGTCAGGGAAATGTTTGTTCATTTTTTGTGAGGTGTGAAAATCTTGGTATCATCAGAAAAAAAACATGATTTTATCTCTTAAATTCTCATTTATCAATTTGATGTTTATGCCTTGAATATCTGAAGTGGAGGCTGATACTGGTAAAATATATATCTGAGACTGTTCAGCATTCAATGCTTCAGATGATTTTACAGTCATAGTAAGTCTCAAAATTTGTCAGTTCATTTTATTTGTAAGATCCTTCAAATTTGTCAAATTTCACAATTTGCTACTTTGTCTTTTAAAACTAGCTTAGCATTTCAAATCAATGCTTAATTAAAAAAGATAGCTTTTTTACTTTTTGTTAGAGAAATCTTTTTGTGTGTTTGTGCACATTGTGTGTCTATAGCTTGATACTTAATTAATTACACCACTATTGTACATAAGTAAAATTAGTAACATAAGTATTACAAAACAGTGAAGCAATAGGATTTGTGTGATTGAATAGAGATCAGTGACCCAGGACATTGACATTTCCTAGAGTTGACCACTGGATCTGTAACTTGATGGTTTATGATAGAGTCAGAAGTAGTGATATATGGTGGTAAGTGTAGCTATGTGTGAGACCAGCACCTCTCTGGGTGGTTTCTGTGTGAAAACAGTAATGTAATTGAAAAATCATGATAATTTCTTGGTGGTTTATGGCTCCAAACTAATAGCAGGGGTACCGCTCTCTAGCTGTAGATCCCAAATTAATATATTTGTCTGCCTCAGAGCAGCTAATGTAATGTTTTCACTTACGAAGTAGATATGACTGTACATTTTAAATATTATCTATGTTCTTGCTGGTAAATCAAAATGTTTGGACATGAACAGTTTTCATTCATTTCATCCATGTGTTTTTCCCAGTTATTAAATTTTATCTGATCAGCCAAAGCTAGTAAAATTAAACCTTGTTTTTATTTTGTCCTTTTTTTCTGATAAAAACATTTAACATTAATGGAATTTACCATGTTCCTTAGTGTATCAATTCAAATAATTAATTAATTAATGAGGATTAATGAGGTTGGGCATCATAAATTGATATTGTGTATTATTCAGTGGAAATAAGTCGGGGGGGGGGGGGGGGGGAGGGTGGGGGGGGGGGGGGGGGGGAGTTGGGGCTCTCAAAGATATTTCACACAGAATAAATCAGGACTTGTTGGTACCTACCTGAAACCTCTCAGGTGTTTGTTTAATACCTGTTGACAGTTTGATCCCAGATAGGCTCGGTAAACATTTCTGATAGATACCTCTTATATGGTCAAACTCTTTAATTTCTGTCACGTGTGCCACTTGTTAATTAGTCAATTCATGTCCAGGGGGTGATATTGGGATAAATACACAGGAATCTCTGTATTAGGTAAGAGAACTATGACAAAGTACTAACACAGGTTGAACCATTACTGGCCGCTGAATGCTTGGTGGATCAAACTTCATAAGTTGTAAGTTAACAGTAAAAAAACTACTGTATATAAGGTTGTGAGAGATAGTTTCTTGTTTTTTTTCCCTGCAAGATTTATGATCATTTAAAAGTAAATTCTTAACATCTAATTGCTAATAAAAGTGATATAATGTTAAATAGATATGTTTGAATTCAGTATTTAAAGTTTCGGATTGTATGACTGTTATGTTATGGGATTGGATGGGAGAAATAATATATGTATTATTGACAGAGTTAGGTTCAAACCTAGGCCCCATGAATCTCTAGGTGATCTACCTACTGGGCCATTTGGCTCACAGCAATGGAACCAATTTGTATGTTTCTTCACATTTGTTCCCCCTTAAATGATCTTTACCCTTTAAGAAGTCATCCCAGTTCTTTCCCCTGGCAGGAATTAGCCTAGCTGTCGGGTCCAGGTGTTGGTCAGGACACCAAATGTAACAGGATTGGAGAAATAATGACAGACAAGACCAGGATTCAAACCCACGTCCTCCGAGTGAATGTCTAGTTTAATAGGTGCTATTCCCACTGAGTTATATGGTGTCGGTGTTAGGAATGGCAAACATAATGACTACTCAGACTCGGGTTTGATCTCCAGCACCAGGTAGCTCAGTGCAGAGTTGAGCACCAGACTAAAATTTCAGGGGGTGTGGCCATGCAGAGTCATGGCTCCACGATCATGAAGCATTTTTAGACTTACGTAAAAAATTGTACACTCTTAATGTCTCTTGATGGAAAACACTGACAAAATTCGAATGCAATTAAAAGTGTTTTTATATAAAGTTGCCAACTGCAAATTTTAATTGTGATATTATGATAAACAATAATTTTATAACTGACTGAAATTTTGAATAGGTCTGTAATTGCTTGATGATCCTGAGGCCAGATCTGGTCTGTTATTATTTCTCCCATCCCTTAATATTTGCGAGAAGTTTTTATAGCATAATATATCCTGTAACTATCTGTCGCAGACTTCCTCATCCAAGATACCGATTTATGCGACATACTGATGTAACTCTTTACTTGACTAGGTCAGTGGTAGAGCACCTGTCTCAGATCTAAAGGATTGGATTCCTGGTTCACCCACCATCTTTTCCTCTCCAGCAGTAAATTTGGTGCCATTGTAACCAATCCAAAATCAAGAAACTTGGTTGTGTTTTCTACGGGGTTCCCCAGACTTGAGACATTTACCCCTTCCCCACTCCCACACATAATACATAAACTCACAGGCACATGTTCATACCAGTACTCATTGAAAATAGACATTATCACATGCAGATATCATCTTTATTTTAATTTTGCATCAAATTAGGATTGTTCTCAAGTTTCTCATGTTGAAAACTGTGTGAAGAATGTTCTGAAACAGTAGAACTCGCTTTCGTTAGCACAGTAAACACGGTAACAAGCTTAAGTAGGGCCTACACTTGTGTTTGATGAATAAATCCAAATGATATACTAATTTGGGGATAAAGCATCCATTTTCGAGCAGAAATGTGTTATTTTCAGTAAATAATTCAGAAAATAAATTGATGCTATAGAGTAATAATTTGGTTATATAAAAGATAATGGAATGAGTGTAAACTATGTTAAAGTAGGGTTTTCATAATTTTCCTCAGATTACAGAATCCAGAGATAACTGATATGTTTCCTGAGCAGGTAAGCTTTCTGTTACCATGGTAATGGAAATAAATTCAGATATTGTCACACCATTATGTTAGAAATAACAGATCTAGAATTGAAGGGATGGTGGAGCCCTTGGAGACAGAATTGAGATGCATGAGTTTACAGGATAGTGGATGTCTATTCAGAGATCTTTATCTTGATTGCGTTGTCCATTGTCACAAACCCCTGTCATTTGTATCTGTTTGCGAAATGTTGTCTGAACATTTATCAAATTGTCTGCTGACAAATGCTCTAATGACAGAGTTTGCCCAGTTTCATCCACATTTCATCATTGTCAAATGGAAGTTCTAGACCTTGAATGGCTTCAGGAGCTGTACAGATGTGAATGTTTATAAATGCAAAACTCATTAGCTCTCCTCGTAATGTGAACACCTCTTTTTTTTTTTTACCCTTTTTTTAAATCAATATTTGTAGTTTCATGTTTCTTTTAGTACCAGGTACTTTTTAATAGCTTTATTTATTTATTTAACAACTTTCAATACCATTTTTGTACATGATTAAAAAATGTTAAAGGGAGGGGGGGGGGGGGTTGGAGAGAGTGAAACAAAAATGAAAAAAAGAGGCATTCTGGTACAATGGTACAATGGTACTACGTGCCTCACCAACAAAAGACACACCTTAAAATCAGTAAAATGGTAAGCTTACCAAATGTTACTACCCCTAAAAGTGAAATGGTAAGATTACTGAATGCATCAAAACCTTATAAGTAAAGTGTAAGCCTACCAAAATTAGAACTTTTAAGTATGAACCACTATGGAATCATTTTTAGCCGGACTCTGCTTTCAGCAGAGTCCTGGCTGTAGGCAGGCAAATCGCCAATGTTACTATAAATAGCACTACTTCAAAAGTAAACAATAGACCAAAAAGCGGCAAAGTAAAAGCTTCCGCTATACCAAATAGTTACACAAAGAGCCACATTTTTTCAAAAGTGTTGGTTTTTTGGGGTTTTTTTATTTTTAATTTCGAGAGAATTGTCTTTCTTTTTAGTTTTCTTATTAATTACGTGTTTTAAAAACAGGACTATGCATTTTGGACACATACAATGCGCATGAATTTCCATGAACTACTTTGCTGCGCATTGAAGAAATGGGGATTGAATTTATAACGCTTGTTGCAAAATTTAAGGCAGCAACTGTTGAATTTTTTTCTACTAGACAGACATATTTTTGTTTATAGCCGCTTACAAAATTTAGTCGCTCTCTAACGCTTTGCCGACATTAAAAGCATGAGAGAGAGAAAGAAAAAGAGAGAGAAATTTTCAGTCTTTACTACACAATATGCATAAAGACACATCAAAAGAGCCCGGTTTTCAGTACTTCAGTACTTTCATTAATATTAATGGGGGTCAATGGCTTTTGGTTGTTACGTAATTTCGTTGGTAGAAAGTTCGGGATAATTTTAATTTTTTCTTTTTTTATTATAATCAAGAAAACACTTGTTAAAGTAGTTTTAAAAGGTAGTTAATAAAATGGTGCATTCAAAACTGGATGAACTTTCTTTGATGCCGGCTGGTGACCATTGAGGCTGAGTTTTACAGAAAAACTTTCAACTCAACCAAATTATTAAATTATCTATTAGTTTCAACTTTGAAACGTTGAAGTATACTATGAAAGATTAAAAAAATTTTGGAATCAATAATTTTTCCATAAATTAAAAAAGAAATATGCATTGAGATGGAGAATCATCCCATTAGACTGAAGACATTTTCTTAAACATGATCCGGACTTCTGGGAGGTACATCAGACTTGGTTTCTAGAACCATTTTAACAAGGCCTTGGACTTTCAGTAGGATGTAACTATCTATTTTTTGGGTCAAAACAAGTTAAAAATGATGCTGGTTTCAAGTGATATATACACCGATTGCATAGTTTTATAGCTCAAAAGCCAGACAAATCTTGTTGATTTCAAAGAGCAATGGCTGACTGGCTAGCCATGAAATAGACAGGACTTCGTCACAATGCTGTTTGACACCAACTACCCAAAGTCCAAGCTGTTGTTAAAATGGTTCTAATGTAACGCCAAATACAATTTCTTAGTAGTCCTTTATAGATATTCAATTTGAATGGTTTAGGGAAATAAATTGAAAGTTAGATTATTAGTTGGTGTGATTTTATTACTTTCACAGGAATCATTTATTTACAGAGAAAAGCATTTCACAGAATTGAAGTTCACTTTTTCCCTGTCTTTTCATGTAAGACTCCTATGGATTTCACTTTGTTGTGTGCAAAGTTTTCATGTTTGTGAAAAGGCTGGTACAAATGATGCAGTCTAAAGATTTTATTGCTGCAGTGTTATTAAAAGAAAATCAAAGATGAGGGAAAGTTCTTTCTTTGTCATAAAAACAGCAAACAGTGGAGTGATAATAGCCAAGCGATGTAACAGCTTGTATTTGTGAAGAGAGCTATTCATTTAGAAGGTAGGGTTGTCTCTTGTAGATCTGGCTTGTTTGATGGGGGAGGCTCTACAGCTTTGTGGTTTTAGGGTTTTTTTCTTTCATTAGTTTATGTTTTTTGTTTTCCTACCATTGAGCATGATGTCATAACTGATTTATGTGAGTAAAGTTTTTCTCATTAATGAATGTTTTAGCAAAGTACATGAAAAGAATGTGAATGGAGGTTGTGGCTGATGGCAAAAACTTTGGATTCCAAAGATTGATGGGAAGAAAGTGTTAGATGGGGTGCCATCATTGGCTTTGCACCATATATTTCCCAAACAAATTAAACAGTACACATTGGATCCAGTTGAACCTCAACACATGAGCTTTATATGAAAAGAGCATTCAGATGTATTTTACCTGAAATTCACTTCACCTTAATTTCACATGAAAAATGTTTCCCACATGAATTTCATCTGAAAATTTTGTGTAGCTACATAAAACAAAATTAGAGGAGTGGAATAGATCGTAAATCCCTGGCTAGCAAAGATGTAGTGAAGTATGAATTTGATTATGTTAAAACTGATATGATGATCGCCTCGGGCATATTGATATTATCACATCTAGTACTTACATCTTATGATGACATTATAGTGCATCTTCATTTTATATCAACGAATAATGATTATGATTATAAATTATAAAATTTAATTTACTTGCATGTCCTTAATGATATTGCTACTCTGTCAGAGATCCTTTTCTTAATAGGTTTGCAGCATAAAAACAAAACATAATACTGTAGAATCATTAGAATTCGTGGTGGCTCAATTTTCGTGGTATTCGTGGGAACACCTTCCCCACGAATTTTCATCCTTAACGAAAGCAAATTTAGGAAGAGTAATCTTTGTTACTGAAACTGAAAACTGGCACATCCACGAAATTACATCCCCACGAATAAGCAAATAATTCACAATCCACGAAAATTGGCCCCCACGAATTTAAATGATTCCACAGTAGGTGTAGGCACTGCCTGCACTATATAATTTATAATTTTCTGATTTCATGAATAAGGATCAATGATATTTTCTTATACAATTATCTTAAGAAATATTTTCAAAAAAAATTTAAGGAATGAATTTAATTTCACCCATGTTTTATGATATAACATAACTTGGGGCAGGTAACGCTTTATAAACCGCGAAGCAGTTTATAAATTAAAAGTCGTAAACTGTTCCAAGTTATGTTATACTCATATAACATAGGTAGAAATTTAAATTTATTCCTTATAATTTGATATTTTTACTATTTAAATCAGATAATAGGGCCCATTAATTAGTTGAATATGTTAATTTGTATAAAAATTTAAATCGGTTTAATACATTTCACACATGGGTCATATTGTGACGTAAGCAAGTTATATTATATGATTTACCTGGTATATTAATTTGTTTAGCCAATCAAATGAGGCGTTACAATTAGAATGAAAGCGTGAATGATCACAGGCCTCTGAAGAATGAAGACTGTCAATGTTCTGACCCCCTCCTAGTACATTACAAATATTAGTACAAATATCTCTGGTGCCTGTAAGTGGATGTGATGATAGAGAGGCCATGGTAGTTAAGGACCAATAAGGATATAGCAGTGATATAATTAGACCATTAGGAAGGTCATGGTAGATTAGGACTAATGAGGATAGGGCAGTGGTAGATTTAGACCATTTGGATGAGGCCACGGTAGATTAGAACCAATGAAGATAGGGCAGTGGTAGAATTAGACCAATCGGGATGAGGCCATGGTAAATTAGGACCATTGAGGATAGGGCAGTGGTAGAATTAGAC
The DNA here is from genome assembly GCF_025612915.1 of Magallana angulata. Taxonomy (NCBI): domain Eukaryota; kingdom Metazoa; phylum Mollusca; class Bivalvia; order Ostreida; family Ostreidae; genus Magallana; species Magallana angulata. The sequence continues at coordinate 59,828,271 of NC_069117.1, forward strand.
CATTGGGAGGAGGTCATGGTAGATTAGGACCAATGAGGATAGGGTAGAGGTAGAATTAGACCATTGGGATGAGGCCATGGTAGATTAAAACCAATGAGGATAGGGCAGTGGTAGAATTAGACCATTGGGATGAGGCCATGGTAGATTAAGACCAATGAGGATAGGGCAGTGGTAGAATTAGACCATTGGGATGAGGCCATGGTAGATTAAGACCAATGAGGATAAGGCAGTGGTAGAATTAGACCATTGGGATGAGGCTATGGTAGATTAGGACTAATGAAGATAGGGTAGAGGTAGAATTAGACCATTGGGATGAGGCCATGGTAGATTAAGACCAATGAGGATAGGGCAGTGGTAGAATTAGACCATTGGGATGAGGCCATGGTAGAGGAGGACCAACGAAGGTAGGACAGTGGTAGAATTAGACCATTGGGATGAGGCCATGGTAGATTAAGACCAATGAAGATAGGGCAGTGGTAGAATTAGACCATTGGGATGGGCCATGGTAGATTAAGACCAACCAAGATAGGGCAGTGGTAGAATTAGACCATTGGGATGAGGCCATGGTAGATTAAGACCAATGAGGATAGGGCAGTGGTAGAATTAGACCATTGGGATGAGGCCATGGTAGATTAAGACCAATGAAGATAGGGCAGTGGTAGAATTAGACCATTGGGATGAGGCCATGGTAGATTAAGACCAATGAGGATAGGGCAGTGGTAGAATTAGACCATTGGGAGGAGGCCATGGTAGATTAAGACCAATGAGGATAGGGCAGTGGTAGAATTAGACCATTGGGAGGAGGCCATGGTAGATTAAGACCAATGAGGATAGGGCAGTGGTAGAATTAGACCATTGGGGTGAGGCCATGGTAGATTAAGACCAATGAGGATAGGGCAGTGGTAGAATTAGACCATTGGGATGAGGCCATGGTAGATTAGGACCAATGAGGATAGGGCAGTGGTAGAATTAGACCATTGGGATGAGGCCATGGTAGATTAGGATAGGGCAGTGGTAGAATTAGACCATTGGGGTGAGGACCATTGAGGTAAAAACTCTAGGGTTTCTGTCTTTGATCGACTTTTGCTTCAACCGGTCCTTGCTGCTCTAACAACCATAGATAACTTATAAACTGTAGTTTCCATATAAAATATGAGCACTTAATTCCACAATTCCACCATTTTGTATCAAATTGCTTTAATTTGAAAAAAAAAATAGAATTGTGTATACCAAACTTTTGTTTGAGTTATTTTCACAGAAAATGAAAGTGAGGTTTTAAAATCTAAAAGGAGTGCTTCTCTAGACTTTTCATGGATATAAATTCCTCTTATTTATTAGAAATCTACAGCAGTCAGACATTGTAGCCCCTGAAGTCAATTTTATACATGCAGGTAGTATTTCTGCTTTATTTTGTTTAATTTGATTTCTTCCCTATTTCAGTATCAATTGCTTTTCCTAAAACTTGAATGTGCTCAATGTTTTTGATTATTTGAAATAACGCCCGAAAGCTATAAAACGGGAGAAATTTCCTCATGGAGTGAGGGGACAGTTTATAAACTGATATTTATAAGATTGATTGAATTCAAATCCCCAGGTATCCAAGAAGAGCTATCAATGCTAAAATTAATTAATTTCTTTTTGATGCTTCCTTCCTTTGCTTCTTCTGTCTCAGGAAGAAACACAAAAACTCTTCACACACAAATACTGCGAGAAGGAATAGTGGTCTTTGATAGGATTCCTATTGAAAAATAAAGCAAAAATTCTCAAATCTGCTCTCAATGTTAACTATAGGAGATAAGAAGCATTGTTAAGTGGGGGCTCCAACAACAAGACATGTTTTTTCTCATTGTTCCTATATACTCATTCCTGGATTAGTTCATCGCAGATTAGGAAGAATGTAATCGCCGCGCATTGCATGCCTTCTGGTAATTGTTTAGCCCGCCTTTTCTGTCATTATCCTCAGAGCCCTAGTGTTTCATGTGAGACTTCAGCAGAGTACAAACAAATAATACTCCATCTGACATTTATATTTATTTTTCTGATTATAATAGGCCAGGCTCACAGAGTACGTGCTACCTCTAGAGGTGTTTCTGAGGGCAGGCTGACATATCCCCTCACAGGGCCCTCCGTCGCCCGTGAACCATTTGATGCCGAGACTTTGGAGTGGATCCTCAGCTCATGGATTTAATTCATCGTATAACGTGAGACCCAGTCTTACTCCTTTATCGGCAGACACCTTCACTCTGTAACCATGTGACTGATACATGTTTTAGTCATCTATTTATTCCTGCGATGAGAAAGGTGATAAAATATCATTAAACAATGTGACAAAAAAATTATATTGAAATTATGAATTATCCGGCAATTCAAGTGGAAAACTCTGTAGACATTATCTGGTGCTAACCCTCTGAGAACTTAATGCAGGCAGCTCATTGCTGTATTGAGTATTTGTTATTACTGCAAGTTCATCTTCAATGACAAACACTTTAAAGTTCTGCGGGTGATATTGGTAAACAAAAGGGAAGTTTTCAGCAGGTCAAATGTGACTGGATATTGTTTCTGATTGTACCGAGTTCATTGGAGATATTCTGTGATACCGGTGGGGGAAGAGAGATCAAAATGGAGGGAGAAAAGGAGAACATCGGAAAACCTGACCCCTCTAAGAGACCTCGCCCCATCACCCCCAAAATCTTCAAAAAGTGTAAAAGTGCCACCTTTACCCTGGACGGTACCTCCTACACCATAGGTAAGTCTCTATACAGGTGTGATTGTTCAGAGAGACGGGAATTCCCATTTGTTGGGTCACTCATCCCTAGGTCAGGCGTGTACCAGCAGCAAGAGTCTCATTTTGTAAATCACCATCTGTCAGGAAGTTTTACAAGGATAATTTGTGACCGTTGAATGAACAATCTAAGTCAGATCGTTTGGTAATCAATATGAAGAAATACCTTGCTATTCAGCTTTAAATTGAGGTGTTCGGTTTTCATTTTCCTATGAATTAACATTATTGAAAAATTTTAGAGACCTATACATTTCTTTGAAATATATATGACCATTACCTTGGAGCCCTCCATAAATTAGTAATTCCTATCTTTTGGCCAAATCATTAAAATAGAGTGGTTCTTAGCCTATTAACAATCATGGAAAACTACTTTGGTTAAATGGTGAAAAAGGCTTGAAAAAATACAAATGGGAGAGAGAGATGAAATGAAATGTGTGAAAAGCCAGGGAAGGAAGTGTGAACTCGCTGGGGAGAGTTGGACACGGAATTAGAGTGATCATATTTCTGTTTTGATTAACTCTGTTTGCTACTGATATTAGCGGGTTTTGTTTCTACTGTTGAAGTGATAAAGGTAATCAAGTCTCCCTGCACAAAACTGTCTGAAACTTCAACCTTGTTACAAAATGTAATTTGATAATTTAGAATTGGCAGAAGCCATTGGATTAGAAAAATGTTGTGACAACAAAAGTGAAAATTACAAAACAAAGCCCAATAGCATGTGATATCAAAGTTAGTTAGAAAGAAAACCCCTCATATTACTTTTGAAAGAATAGGTTTGACTTCAAAACTTCTTTAGAAATTGGATTCTGTCAAAGTAATGAACTGATTAGTTTTTGTTTGTAAAATTTTCCCCGTATATCGTGTAGAGGAAAGAGATGCTTACCGGTAATATTACTTTATGGAATAATCACCTGTAGTAGGTTTTCAGCCTTATTATAGGTTTTCCTCTCAGTGTTCAGCTCTCGTGTTTCAGTAATGAGCCATGGACAGTTATGATGGAATTATGCAATCCTCACCACAATGACTTAAACTCCCAGTATCATGGAAGTCATATCCGAGCAATAAGCTTTCCAACGGTGTATGATAGGTTAATTAGACTTCCCTCTCTTCCAGAATGCAAAGACTGGGAATCAAAAAATATCAGGACACAAATTAAACAAATAGTAGCTTTCTACAGATGAATTTTTAAAACCTATCACATTAGGGATATGTCACCTATTTACTAGACTTGTATGTTGTAAGGGGATGATTTTTGCATCAAATAGAAAATTAAAGTTGACAGCTAGGTACATTGCAAATGTTTATTGTTAGTCGAGAGATATGTTTTACTTTTGATGAATTGGTAAAGAATACGGAAATTTCAATTGGAATTTGATCGTCGAAAGGGGCTGATGAAACAGGTAAAGGCAAACAGAGAAAGGAACATGGTCAATATCAATGGTAGATTTGAATGCCACCTCAAGCTGAATGCTAAATAAATATTGTCATATTTGTAAATGCAAGTATGTACAGACTATATATCGACTTGGGGGTGCAGAAAACCTCTATCATGTGAGAACAGTTCCTAATCTTAACAGGTGTCATGCATCTCTCGAACCCTGCTTCAAGCGCTGGCCCTGATAAAAATGAAAACTAAAAAAAAAATGAATGAGTGACATTATAAACTACCCTTTAGAGAAATTTAGGGCTCCCAACAAATAAAGCCCTTGACGTCACAAAGACGGGGTGTAAATTCGGATTATTAGATCATATATTGAAATGCCCCCTGGAACTGACTACTTGGTTTAGAGTTGAAGTGATTTGTTGATTTCTTTCAGTTGTATGTGCTTTTCCTGATGCTCTGTTTTATTTGACTGGTCCCTGTGGTCTGTACACACTGATTAAACTGACAAAAGGTGAACCAGCGCTAGATCCGATCAACCGTTTACTGTCCTGCTTAATAAAACAAGTCTTTATGGCTTCAGCATTTTAGATTGGTATATATTTATGAATTTCCCCCGAGATACTGAACACTATTGCGCATTTGTCTCCACTAACAATGCCATTGTTGGCCACATTATTTTCTACTGTAAGTTGAAGGGCTTTAAGTTTTCCCCGTAAAGCATTGATAGTTAGCCAATTGTATATGATGTAGTGAATGAAGAGAAAGATAGGGAGTTCAAACCAAAATCAAATTCTAACCGCTGCCTCATTGTCCATGCTACATGGGCCGTAATACCTCGAGTAGCAGAGGACTGGATTATGAGTGGGTTGTTTCACTAATTAAACCCACTGTAATAATTTTACCCCACAGTCTGATGCTCATTTCATGTTACCGTGCTAAACATGCAATATGAGGGAAAGAAGCAGCAGATGCAAACAGATCAACAGATATACACAAAGCACATTAATAAGATGAGGCGTATAAACAAGTCGGAGGTATTAAAGTCAATCCTCGAATCTCGACGCAGTGAAGAACTGACAAACAGTTATGTGTCTTATGTTGCTTAATAGAAGATTTCTTTAATGATGCGGGGTTGTTTTGTTCTCGAGGGCTCACTGTTTTGTTGCTATTTTATGTTTGATGCATTATGTCAAAATGAGGATCTTGATATCAGTGAGGCTTAGTTGATATCAGAATGAGGTTTTTGATATCAGACTTAGGTATATCAGATATATAAAATAATAAAATATTTTTATGTCAGTTATGCTTAGTTGAAATATAAATTTATTGGTACATGTATCAGAATGGTCGTTGTGATAAGGAAAGCTATTAAAATCAAGATAATGTCCACTAATTTCAGAACAAGTCGTTGTTATTAGAATGATGCTCAATAATATATTAGGTGAGGCTAAGGCTGATATCAGAATGATTGATGTCAATATCAATATCAGAACAAGTTATTGATATCAAAATGATTTGTTGATATCAGAATGTGCTCAATTACTGTAAACTTGTTATATTACCCGGTATTTCATTCCACCATCCCGCTATTTGGTAGAGGTTTTAGCATCTGCGAAGCGTGCCTCCCGCCATTTTATGGGGATATAAACTCCTCGTGTTTAATAAGGAATTTACAGTATATATTAAGTAAGGCTAAGGTTGATATCAGAATGATGTTAATATCAGAATAAGGTGTTGATATTAGAATGACTTGATATCAAAATGATATCAGTAATATATTATGTGAGGCTAAGGTTGATATCAGAATGATGTTAATATTAGAATAAGTTGTTGATATTAGAATGACTTGATATCAAATGATATCAGTGATATATTATGTGAGGCTAAGGTTGATATCAGAATGATGTTAATATCAGAATAAGTTGTTGATATTAGAATGACTTGATATCAAAATGATATCAGTAATATATTATGTGAGGCTAAGGTTGATATCAGAATGATGTTAATATCAGAATAAGTTGTTGATATTAGAATGACTTGATATCAAAATGATATCAGTGATATATTATGTGAGGCTAAGGTTGATATCAGAATGATGTTAATATCAGAATAAGTTGTTGATATTAGAATGACTTGATATCAAAATGATATCAGTAATATATTAAGTAAGGCTAAAGTTGATATCAGAATGATGTTAATATCAGAATAAGTTGTTGATATTAGAATGACTTGATATCAAAATGATATCAGTGATATATTATGAGGCTAAGGTTGATATCAGAATGATGTTAATATCAGAATAAGTTGTTGATATTAGAATGACTTGATATCAAAATGATATCAGTAATATATTAAGTAAGGCTAAAGTTGATATCAGAATGATGTTAATATCAGAATAAGTTGTTGACATTAGAATGACTTGATATCAAAATGATATCAGTGATATATTATGTGAGGCCAAGGTTGATATCAGAATGATGTTAATATCAGAATAAGTTGTTGATATTAGAATGACTTGATATCAAAATGATATCAGTGATATATTATGAGGCTAAGGTTGATATCAGAATGATGTTAATATCAGAATAAGTTGTTGATATTAGAATGACTTGATATCAAAATGATATCAGTAATATATTAAGTAAGGCTAAAGTTGATATCAGAATGATGTTAATATCAGAATAAGTTGTTGACATTAGAATGACTTGATATCAAAATGATATCAGTGATATATTATGTGAGGCTAAGGTTGATATCAGAATGATGTTAATATCAGAATAAGTTGTTGATATTAGAATGACTTGATATCAAAATGATATCAGTAATATATTATGTAAGGCTTAGGTTGATATCAGAATGATGATAAGATCAAAACAAGTTGTTGACATCAGAATGTTCATTAACCTCAGTGAGGCGAAAGTTGAATATGTAGAAATGAAGGTCTGCATTCATTGAATCATTTCAGTAAAATACACGAGTCTCGAAATTTGACTGAGGATCATAAATTGATACATTATTTCAGAGTGAAACTAGCTGATACACAGTTTGGTCAGGCTTAATTTCGTTCGTCTTTTTATATGATTTTATTTTCTAAACCTCATACGCAAAAACTGTATACACTGTTCCTTTGGGAACATTGTATACAATCTCAGGATTTCACCAACATTTTCATCTGGATATAGCTTTGTTATCTCGGCCATTGGAGAATTCTTTCTGCAGAGTGCGGCCTTGTCAAAGGCTTATCTGCTAGTGCCAATGAAGACAAATGTGCCGTTTAATAGTGCTTTGCCATCAAGTCACAGGGATTGATTTTATATAAAGTAATTTGATTATTTTATTCACTTCTTTAGTTGAGCATCTGTTTGCTTGATTTAGGGATTTTACATTCAAACTGTAATTTATAACAAAATGTTAACAATGAATGCTAATTACAATTATGATGGCAATGTCTACTTTTAATTAAGTTTTGATTTGAAAGTGTGAACTTGTCTAGTTTAATGATGATACACTAGTGTATTGTGAGGTTTTGATTGACTGACTGATTATAGAGAATTGAATGGGAGAGTGGACTCCAAAACATTCATCATAGAAATGAGTACTTTTATTTAGCTTGTTTTATTCTTTATCTTGAGTTCATCAACGACTGTATATAATCTGTATACATATGGTCTGTGCAGGCAGCCATGTTTTTTGGTTCTAGTTTCATTGATGTTCCTTCCTCTCTACACAGGCTGAATGAGGTTTATCCATTTATCCACCTCACTTAACAAAGTCCCAAGATGCAGTGGTTTGTGGCAGTAGCTATCCCACTTACAGCCATCGGATCAGTGTTTTATAATTCTACCTCCTCCACACAGGCTGACTAAGGTCTATCCACCTTACAGTGATCAAGTCCTAGGATGCATTAGTTACTGCTTTAGTCTGATTGAGGTCTATCCACCCCACTACATTAAAGTCTCAGGATGCAGTAGTTACTGCTTTAGTGTGACTGAGGTCTATCCACCTCATTGTTACTGTGGTTTCATTAATATTCAAGGGTATCAATTTTCGTGGAAGAAGTAAAAATCACAGTATCAAGGATAGGTAAATTCGTGGCCAATGACCCTATCAATACAACATGTTAATAGAAATTGCACTTCGATGAACATTTAATTTCGTGGATCAACTAAACGACGAAATCCACAAAAATTGGTATTCAACGAATATTGATGAAACCACAGTATAAACTCCCATGATGCAGTAGTTACTGCTTTATTCTGACTAAGGTAATTTATCCACTTCACTGTAATAAACTCCCAGGATGCAGCCGGTAATAACTAATGATATTTCACCTCATCCACGCATTCTAACTTAGGTTTATCCACCTCTCTGTGAAAAATTCTCTGGATGCAGAAGCTATTGTATGTTTTATCTCTTCTAAAAAGTATGACTGCCTGGGTTTATTTTTATTGTCATAAAGTCCCATGATGAAGTAAAAACTAGTGATATTCCACCTCCCCACACATGCAAACTGAGGTTTATCTACCTCACTGTTGTAAAGACAGGATGCAGTGTTTACTGAAGGTGATCTTTCTTATCATGCATGCATGCATGAAGAAACTGGACTTTGTAGTCCTTCTGTGATGCAGTTTTGCTCCCATCTCTCCCTCTTCCCACGTTACCTTAATACCTTAATTAAATCCATGGATTTAATATGTTGACATCCCATGGGGAGTTGATTAATCTGATGCGAGTTCATCTGATATAGTTGTCACATCTCCATATAATGCCTGCAGTGATTGTCTTTAACTGCCTCTCTCTCTCTCTCTCTCAGTATAAAGATGAGAGACTTTGTTGATTTAATGGCTGATTTGGTAAGGAGTTGAAATTTGAAATTAGGGGTTTAAAGAATCCATTTTATCAGATTTATCCACACCTAGGGTTAGATGAACTGGTCCTCAATGATTTGAGGTCGAATTTGAAAAACAAGGTATGAAGCAGGTGTATGTGTAAATAAATGATAGCTATGCAAATTCAAATCAATATTGGTACAATATATTTTGTGTACGTGGACACATATTTGAGGTATATTTTACCACAATAGGTCTATGTATTTTGTAAGTTTGCTGACAGGGGTTTATATACCTTGGCTGTGATGTAACGGTATGTAGAACTTTCTGGCAATGAATTTAGCTTCGGGAATGACCAACTGTGTGCAGAGTTCCTTGTAATGAACTAAGATGTGTACATTGTAGGGCTCATTCAAGTTGAATGAATAAGGTCCATGGAACTATTTGTCATCCATGGACTGAAGTGTTTTTTGATAGATGTATTAGTATTTGGCCCAGACTTCCGCATACAGCTTAAATTAACTTCAATCAAACTCAAGATTGTTACTTCAATCCGCTATCTATTCGTTAGTCGGTCTTGTCCATGAGACATCCCCTAGGGCCCATAACTCAGGTGCCAATCACTGGTGTTGACTTATTTCTCAATGCTCATACATCACTGTATTAACTCAATAGTTCACAGTTTCAGCTTCAAATTGAAACAGGGTCTGCCTTTGCAGGAAAAAAATTTGAAATGTCTGAAAATGGGAAATATTATCATCAGCGGAAAAGGAATAGTGTGCATATAGTGCAGTCAAAGCCAAAACAAGGTAGGCATCATAAGAAATAGTCTGACCCCAGGTGCAGTTGATTATAATGTAATATATAATCAATGCATGAAACATATACACTACCTTATAAAGCACCTAAGAACTATCGTACAATATTCAATTCAAATGATATGATTTTAATGAATGAGATTGTCTAATAAGAAGTACATTACAGCCTTTTTACATCTTCTACATGCGATATTGACTGGCAATAAAATCAGTAAATTATGCTACTGATGCTGCTAAAGGCATTCAATTCTGATTGGTGGACTGACAGTTTGAATGTGCAAGGTTGTTCAGATTTTATACACTATTAAGTATTGAACTAGAACAGAAGCATACTGGGTATTGATATGACTTTCATTACATTTGAACTATTAGAGTAAATGAGGCATGAGATATTGCTTACCTAGTAGAACCAAACTCAGATATATATATATAGGTAAATGAACAGATTGCTGTATATTGGAAATTTTTACACATTTTAATTAGTGTCAGTTCAGATGTGATGAATATTTTATTGAAAACTGTTCCTTAATGTAATTCATAGGAAACCTCCCCAATTTAATGCTTATCTTTACTGGTTGTGCCTGTAGTTTTTAATAACAGGCTTATGTGTTAGATTAACAGCTAGATAAAATTCTAAGAATGGAAACTCAAAGAAAATTTTAAACTGAGGAACCTTAAACTTTCACCTCATTGCTCTCTTTGACCTGAGACTTAAAAAATTTTGTCAGAAAATGCTGTAGAATGTCCAACTTTTACAATGGTATTGGTTCAATTGCCAGGAATAACTGGTTTCCTTTTGTTTTGAGTTACACATTAATACATAAAGCTTGTTAACTTGAAAGAGTAAAGAGAGAGATCTTCAGAACGCAGTGTTAGAATCCCACATTTACAGCCTATTTACAGACAATTCCTTTGATATTTCGGAGGAGAAAATTTGTGTGTTTGATTTTCATTGTTGTTTACAAGAGGTAATGGAGGAGTTATCCCGGAAACTGTCTGGTTTTACGTGGGGAACAGGTGCTAGAGTCAGCTACAGGTCACACAAACCCCGCGCTACAAAGAGTGTACTCTGGTTGTCTGTTGTGCGTCTGTTTGTCTGTTGTGTGTTTTGTTATAGACAACCAAGTGTACAAGGTTTATCTAAAGAGAAATTGCAAACCAATTCATTGACATTTTTTACAGCCAATAAATACACAATGATTTGTTGGAAAAAGAGAATGAGTAAATTGAGGAATTACATAATTTTAAGGTAGAATTTTCCCTAAGTTCAAGAACATTTCAGTATGATTCCTAAAATTTCTCAATATGAAAGGAGAAATACATCAAATATTATAAATCTTTTCTTGAATGTTATTTCGCGCAGTAAAGCTAATCAGAGCTTTCTTTTTCCTTGAAGTGGCATGCAATTCATGTAACTCAACACATTCTTTCAATATGGTGAAGCAGACAAAGGGAGAGAACTCCTACAGACTTATTTGGATGATCCTGCTATTACCAGGATGTATAAAGAACTTCTAAAAAAAAAATTATTTATGAATTACAATTTCTGTCTATTTAATTCTGCCTTTTTTCCCCAGTTGGTCTGTAGCAAGAAAATAATACAGTCAAACTTCAATATCTCGAACTATATCGGGTTGGTTAAAAACTTCGAGATATCCGAGTATTCGAGATATCAAGGGTAAAATACTTGAAGTTTAAGTGTTTGGGACTTAAAAATCACTTTGATATATCCATTTTATTCGAGATACCGGTGTTCGAGATACCAAAGTTCAACTGTAGTTTGCTTTTGATTCTGTGAGTCTAACTAAGAGATTGTCAGGTTACCACAAAAATCGCTGGTATCTGGAGAGAATTGAGGATGGGACAGGGATGAGGATGGTCCTGGGACTTGATCCTTGAACCCATGACACACCCGATCAACCATTAGGTTGAAGGCTTCAGGTTAGAATCCTCATAGAGAGGGCCAACTCGCAATATTAATACTAAAATTGTGCCCCATAGCAGGAACAAAATAAAGTGATGTAGATACTCCTTAGATGTTCAGGCCTCAGGATCATGAAGCAAAGTTTGACTTTAGCCAAAATTTGTACATTGTCTTAATGTCTATTGGTTGAAAACACTGATGAAATTGAAATGCTATAAAAATTGTCTATATATAATGTTGTTAATTACCACAAATTTAAATCATCATTTTATGATAATGAATGATTTTATGACTGATTGAGATTGTGACTTAAAATCTGAAATTGCTACCGTACATTAACATGATCTGGAGGCCTGGTGACATTGTTTAACCAGTTTATTAAACTGGTTTAGGTGAAACAACATCATTTGAGGGGAAGAATTACATGTTTTTTTGCAGCAATTTTATAAATTCAATTTTATATCTTTTAAAAACAGACAGTAATAGATTATCACTAAAAGGTGTGTTTTCAATCTGATTGAAAATCTTAGCTGATGTCCTTGTAGCTTGTATCTGCTTGGACCATCTGAAATATGTCCCTGGGCTACTGGAATATTCATAAGCAGTCCAATATGCAATGAGCATTTTGCATGTGCATGGGTTCAGGTAAAAAAATTGATGAAGGTTATAGAATGATGTATGTAACACTGACATTGAATACAGCATTAAGTTATATAGGGAGATCAGCCAAACATTACATAGCAGAGGGAAATCAGCCGTGGTGAATCGAGCTGCATCGGCCACCGACCGAGTCAATAACAACAAAGAGGGGCAGCTGTTTCTCAGACCAATATTGAAACATTCAACAAATGATGAATAAACAAACACACTGACAATTCTGCATATTTATGTCCACTTTATTATTGCTGCACAACCTCTCTCCCCCTACCCCTCCCCCACCCCCCCACTTAAAGGAAAAAATAACTGGCCTTTGCTCACAGTACTAGTGCCTTAAGCATTTAATATAGTGAAATTTGATTCCCAGATTTGACATTTTGCCCATAATTTTAATGGCTAATGAAGACAGAGTGGACTTTGATGGTGACCAGTTCAAACTCAAATTAGGGAATCTGGCCGGAGATGGAGTTCCCAGGATTGGGATAAAATTTCCATTATTAACGCAACGTAAAATTTTCACTTGTGTTTTTCTCATCTGATTTCGTGCAGATTGTTGTATGACATTTGTCTTGCATATAAAGTGTCTACTTAATTACTGCGTTTACCCCAAAAAGTGAACAGATCAATAAGCTATGTATGGAGAGATTACGAGAGATCAAACTCGTCCGTCGTCCTAGGGACGTCAAATAATTCCACCATTATTAAATTTGTAGTTAGACAAGAATAACTGTTCCATCAAGTTTTGGAAAAAGACTTTGTGATGATGTTGTTCCATCATAGTCTGTAGTCTTTATGGTAGTTTTAATTGATCAATAAAACATTCGTGTGATGTTGATTGGTTAAGCATCTTAGTGATAACTTTTTTTGGTGTGCGTTTGACCTTTCCGCTAACAAAAACTTGTCAATTTTCCAAGGATTAGGCCTGATTTACAATGCAACACGTTGCAACCTCAGATCTCTTTTAGACTTCTTATTTCAGTAACATTTTTCAGTCTTAAGTAATATTTACCTTTCCTCACCAGTGTTTTTAAAGAGTCCCAAAAAGTCTAAACATGAATTTAGACTTCTGTAAAACAAACTTCTCAAATGTTAATGAGGAAAATTTTTCCAGTTAAATTAAAATTCAAACAAAAAAGCAAACGAAAAACTGTGACTACCTTTAATGAGATAAGTTGTGCACTTAATTATTATATATAATAGTTGAAATTTCATCATATTTACATACACATTTATAAATCACACCTGGATTAGTTTGATAAATTGTTTTTATCATTTTGTTGTATTGTTTGCAATACATTTCAATTTTTTAATGAATTGGTTAAAATATTCACTCTTTTCATAGGGTTTCATTTAAAAAAAAAATGTTTCTTCTTGTTCATCAGCAATGTCAGAAAACTGTGAGAAGAAGGTGTCAGAAAACCTACATTTCCGTTTTAGAATAATGTGATATAAATAGATTCTAATCTGACATTTCAGTGTAAAATTCACATGTTGACAGGTGATCAAACCAGTTAATTAAAACGCTATTTACCTATCATAGGGGACTAAGTGATTGCCATTGAATCATTAACAAATGACATTTTTGATTAATTGGAAGCTGAAGCATTCGTGATTGTTGAAGTAAGTTACTCCGTTTTGTCTCCCTCCCAAATGCCCTACGTTATCACGGCTGTGATTTTTCCTGATGCCAATTGGTCTGTCGGAGATGGAAGGGTGATTCTGTCTAATTGTTATTGGGTGTGATGGCAATCTTACGAGGGTCGCTTTGTAAACCAAATGGAGTCGCTCCATCACTTTAAGGTCATACAAAAGGTCTCTTTATTACAGTTAGAATAAAATATCAACTAAAACACAATCTGTGGTGTTCAACCATGGACCAGTGATTAGGGACCGCTAGGCGCTGACTAATTGCTCTGGAGTTCCTTCTGTTGGTACTGCTGCTTCGAGGATTGGAGTAATGGGGGCCGTTGCACTGATAAGCACTGCATGGGGCCATCGTTAATGAAATAGATGTTGTACGCTTTGATTGACAAGCAATGAGCCGACTCATTCCATTGGAAGAAGGATGTACACCTCTTGGGTTACAACCAGAGAAACCTGTCGAGTGATGTGGTATGGACCTTTTGTGGATCTGAATAGACCTCGAACTGTTGTAATTGTTTTGTAGACAAGACCTCTACAATAAGAGTTCAAAGGAATAGCCGTTTTTTCATCACTTTTGTGGCTGTTCCATTGTAAATGGGATACAGTGTAATTGGATATCATTCAGTAGCTACAAGATCTGAATAGAACCATTCCTTAACCATTGATTCAAATTAGCAAACAAGTTAAAGAGCATGAGTTATAAGATTTCTACCTGTTTGATTAGGCGCCTGGTGTACAATTGAAGAAATGATTTGTTATGTTTAGTTGTCCTCTGTGTCCCCTTGTTGTAGTCCATTGTTTCAACTGATGATGGCTAATCGTGTAACTTGTCAGGAATCAATATGAAAAGTTTGATCAAAGTGGAGCAGTAACATCTTGTTGCATCATCTGACCATATGCATTGCAGTGATCACTGTCAATACATGCTAATTCATTGCAGCTTTCATCACCCCTCGCCATTATCATAGAATCAATGGAGGAGGGCCCCCCTATCTCTCAAGGACCCGGGGCTATTGTTGGATGCTGATCTAGACTCTTCACAATTAGACTCCTGATGAGAACGTTTCCATTTATAGAGACTCCCTAGTCCAGATTTGACTGTATCTAACCTTCGTTTGGAGGTTGATATCCTCCTTAATCAGCCTGTCAATTTTCCCCATGAAATGCTATCAATAACATAAAGGCATGCCATTCTGGTATTACCGACTGATTTGATTTTTTGATGCATATTTCTGGACACAGACTTGGTGTGTTGACATTTCATAATGGAAGCTGGGGAATAAAAGAGTATGGAGAAACTTTGCACTGATTAAGTTGTAGCCCATGTAATATTGTGCTGTGATGAGAGTTACATTTGGTCAGATTTTGTCACCTTACGTTCATGGGACGTGCAAGATCAATAGAAATAAAATGCGGTGACTGCGTTAGGAATGAATCCGATGGTTAACGCACTCGTCTCATTACGGCGGATTTACAATCAGACGGGAAGACCATTCCACGTCCCCGTACATTGTGTCATCTGTTAGCGTCAGCTATTACTTCTTGGTGACTTTGGCCCTTTGAAATTCCATATCTGATAAATATATTTCTGTGGATTAATTGTTACTGCAACAGAGGCCAAACTTTGAATAGAAATTTTTTGCATATCGAGGAGATCTACCCACTTTATGAGTAAGGGGAAAAGTCAATCATTAGATAATTGCAGAAAATACAAATTTAAAATCTGATGGACCAAAGCCGTCTTCACTGCGGAATGACAGGTAAAGAAGATGAATGAACGAGAGGATGATAGAAGCTGGCTTGTCTTACACAGGAATACATCATTTTGGGACCCCCTCTGATATTGTTTCTATTGATTTACTGATAATCTATTTAAAGGATTATAGCATTTGCATAGTTATTGTGACACTCAAGATAAGCAGAGGGAGGCAAAATTTTGTGCTGCTCATATAATTGACAGTTTTTTCCTCAAAAACTTGAAACAGCAACAGATTGCTAAGCTTAGCAACCCTGGCCATAATTCACATCAAAAATCGGAGGTCCAATTAAATTTGTGGGATTTTCTGAGCATCCGATTCAGTGGACGCCTAGTAACTGCATTTATTTTTGGTTTTATCAAGGTTCGACACAATAAGGATCTTCTGATCTAGTACTCAAACAATGCAATGAAATCAAGATAAACTTTTTCATGACTTAGATTGGAATAACCATTTTCTATCACTGCGATTAATGTGAAGCTTATGTGATGGAGAAGCCTAAACCAAATTCCTATGCAGAAAGTAATAACAGGAAATATATGAATACTGTTCAAAGTCGAATCGAGTCCTTTGAGAAAAAAATATCCTCCACAAATCCAGTTGCATCAAGTGCTAGTCGAAAACCGCCATTCCGGGCGTCTTTGAGCTTAGATAATAGCAAACCTTATGTGGATAATACAAAAAATTGTGGAAGCAGTAGAGACTTTGTGTACTCTCATTCCCATGATGCAACAGTGACCTGGGACCAAACGGATTTACTGCCCTTGGTGATGGAACATGAAGAGGGACCTATTTCTCCGGGTGGAAGTAGAGCTAAGTGTGTTGTTCGGCTGGAAGGAGCCAAGTACACAATAGGTAAGTCTGCTAACTCATTAGCAAGTACTTGGAGTAAAGAATAGGTAAATCTGTTAGCTAACTTTGAGAGTAAGTAAACAATAAGTAACTCTACAAAATTCTTATTTACCTTGAGTATAGTATGGGATAGGTAAGTATGAAATCCTGTTAGCTTACCTTGAAAATTAATATACTAAAGGTAATTATGGATAAGTCTGAAAACTTGTAAGATTGAATATAAGTAAATGTAGAGGTAAGCCTACAGCCTTGTTGGCCAATAGGGTCACACAGTGGCAGTCAGTGGGCTAAGCCACTCTGTACAAGAGAAACATTTTTTTTCCAAAGACTTAAAAATTCTTTGTTATGATGAACTAAAAAAATTACGAGTTCTCTTGAGAAGATTTCATTGCGAGTTGTGAAGTCATCACATGCTGTGGGAGGAAACAACGCATTGAAAATACCAGTTACCTTAGTATTGTAATGTTGTGCTGATTTTAGAGTGTAAACTATGTATTGACTTGTAAATAATGGATACTGGTGAGCCATTCTGTCATCTCGGAAATCAGTTCCAGTGTTTTACATAAATGATCAGTAAAGAGAGAAATTGTTCAGACAAAAATCATTCAAACAAGGCATGAATATACATGTATACATAAATTGGGGTTTTCGAAGTCAACACAAAGTTTGTGCACTGGACTTGTTTCTTGACAAAGCTCTTATTAAAATTTGAATTGTAACAATAAAACTAGGCATTACAACACGTAACCAAATTCCAATGGGACAATTTCCTTCAAAATTAGAGCTGTTGAATGAAGCTAAGGGAATTCAGACATTAATTTCTGATTTTATTTTCACCAAGCGGTTTGCAATTTGTTTTGAAAAGCAGGTTTTGGATCTGTTTTTCAGACGTTTAGAGTCTTGCCGAATTAGCAATACCATTAGAGGCAAGGATTGTGAAGGAAAAAGAAATAAAATGGGCTATAAACGTGATAGTTCTCAGAGTCTTGTGCTATAAAGCTCATTAAGCTAAATATTCCTAAAACGGCAAGAGAAATAAATCACAGTGCTGTCGGATGGGAAAATCCCCTGTATGCAGGAAATCCGTCAAACGGATACACAGCCTCAGGTTGGAATGAATCTGCGGGAGATGAAATGCTTACCTACGGATTAATAGGTCACATGACACAGGCCAATTATCTCGATAATTATCATCAACTTCCAATCTCTCAGGTTTAACATGGCACCCAGCCTCAACCCCAGGGAGCTATCCGTGTTGGATTTTGTAACAGTGTTTTTGGCCGTTTATGCATTCCATGGGTTTAGGTTGTCCTGTAGTATCAAATTAAGGGCCACCATTAGAGAAAATTGTTTCCGTAAATGTTGTAAGTGGGCTATGATGATTGTTAGAAGACTAGGTGTCACAGGACCTTCTACAAGTATTATTGATAGCTCTCTGGTGGTGGAGGTTAATATGAGGATAATGACTCTCTCTCTCTCTCTCTCTCTCTCTCTCTCTCTCTCTCTCTCTCTGATAATTGGTCTGTTCCTACCCATCACTGGCCCGCTGAATTGCATGAGTTTGTAAGGAAGTTCTAGATCACTATATCTACGTGACTTTTGCATGGCTCTAACTTAAAAACTTGCAATAATAAACTCTGTAATATCTTTCTGCCAGAGTTGTATCTCTTTCTCAGTAATCAAAGTCATGAATCTTTAATTCAGTAACTTATGGATCAGTTTTTAGTAACTTATGCAGGCCTGAATCACTATTTCAGTATTTCACATCTTGACTACATGCCATTGTATAACTTGCAATGTATCTTGATTTCGTAACCTTAAAACATTTTCCTCTCTCCCAACAAGTGTTGCAAGTTTTTCTAACACTGAGATTTCAAGATGGATTGTTGTTAGTAATATTTTATCTTTTATGAGTTTAATCTGATTCAGTTTTTCTGGATTTATGTCAATTGATTTCATTACCTGTAATATTATGAATTTTGAAAAATCTCAAAGTTGACCTTGAACTCTTATTGAGATTTGAACTTGGTGGAACTATCTCACTGAGTTAATCAAATGTCTGTTTGAAATTCAGCAGAGAGAGCTTTGAAGTTTGAGGAATGATGATAGATTTTTTGGAGTGCATGTGTTAGTCGAGTTGATCTATTACTCTATGATCTGTTTTATTTAAAAATGAAAATAAAATTGCAGCGAGATTTTGGTAACTGAATTAATACTTATCTCAGTCATCACCAATATCTATCTCAGTTAAATTTGGATTTAGAGATGTGAGATATCATGGGTCACCAATCTCAGTAAGTCTTGGATTTATAGATGTGAGATATCATGGCTCATCAATATCTATCTCAAAGAGTCTTGGATTTAGAGATGTGAGATATCATGGCTCATCAATATCTATCTCAATGAGTCTTTGGTTTAAAGATGTGAGATATCATGGGACACCAATATCTATCTCAGTGAGTCTTAGATTTAGAGATGTGAGATACCATGGCTCATCAATATCTATCCCAATGAGTCTTGGATTTAAAGATGTGAGATATCATGGGTCAACAATTTTTATCTCAGTTAGTCTTGGATTTAGAAATATAACATATCATTGATCAACAATATTTATCTTGATGTAACGAGTATTTACTGTTCATGAGTTATATTGGGTCACCATATCTATATCAATGAGATTGGGATTTAGAATGTGAGTTATATTGGGTCACCAATATCTATCTCAATGAGATAGGGAATAAGAATGTGAGTTATATTGGGTCACCAATATCTATCCGGTTGAGTTTAGACTCATGCCCATTGAAAGTTCATCAGCATGTCGGTGTTGGCGCCCCCAGTTTTTACTTTCAGTTTCCAGACAAACTTGATATCTTAATGACATTCTGCATGTAATGGACATAGGTTCCAAACCCAGAAGAAAATTTTATTATTTATAAAACAGTTTATATCAGTTGGTGTTGAGGGTAATACAAGTTTGTAAATGTAATTATCATTTCATTCCCGACATGCTCTTAATGGTTTGTGACCAGCACAAACCAACAAGCTAGTCTTAATAAGATAAAAAAGATACCATATACTTGCTTCCCCAAGGCTTCGGAGATTGAATAGCAGCCATGCTCTTATGGTCTGTTATACATTGTATTAGCTTTGACTCCAGATTTCTTAACAATTAAATATCCGTGTTGAAAATTGTTATTCTTAATTTAATTACAAGGGTTTCGTTATTATGCTGAAGCAGCAAATATACCAATTCAAATATTTTCAGTAGATATCCAGATATATAGGAAAACTATAAACAGTTATCCAAATGGAAAGCCTAAGTAAATATATCTGTTGCAATATATGTACATGTTAATTCAACAGCAATCTCTTTATGATTATTTTAAAGATGTTCAGCAGACACAGATGAAATTGGTTTTAATGGATATCCCAATTTAAAGAATTTCACTAGATATAGCAATATAAGACTATCAGTAGTTATTCCAGAGGCCTTCAACAGGTGTTCGGGTAGAAATTAGGCATGGAAAGTAGATTTTATAAAACGACATAATTGCTATCTAAATAATTCAGTTACACTTTATTTGGTGTGGGACACTTATCAATGTTGATGTGGATAAAAGTATACAATAAGCAAAATACTTTACCAGGTAATTGGTTTATATGTTTCAAATTTCACAATATTTTTGGAAAGGTAAAAAAGATAAAATCCTCCTGAGGTATTCAAACTCATGACAATATTTAATGCTCTTACCCATTGCGCTACGCTGTTAGGTTACAGTTTTTGGAAGAAGAAAGTTATAAGATTTATGAAATTGATTTTATTCTTTATTTCGATTGGAAATTCGTCACAATATGGAGGTGTCCTATATACCACCTTAAACCACCTTAAGAACAAATATCTAAATGGGCTTTATCTGAGGTTCCTTTATTATAAATATCTTACATATGTGAATCAGATATTAAAAGGTTATTTATTGTTGATATCAAATTTAAGGCAATTTTTACCTGGTGAAATTAAACCTGCTGCTGTTTGGCTCTTGAATATGTCAGGATGTTTAGATATCTTGAATATGTCAGGATGTTTAGATATCTTGAATATGTCAGGATGTTTAGATATCTTGAATATGTCAGGATGTTTAGATATATTTGCTCACCAGTAAGCAATATCGGTTACAGGTCAATATCAGACTGCAGTCCGTAATGCCGTGGACTGTATTTTGTAATTGGCTGCATTTTGATGTGAATTTCATGCAGTCTGAAGAAGGCATAAATGAATGGCAAACCATTCCATTAGCATTTTATTGATCCAGCGTCAGGTACATCCAAGAGAAAGCTACTGGGGTTTTTTTTCAGTTTCTTTATTGAGTGTGACAAGCCATCTTCATAGAGTCAGAGAGGTTTTATTAGGGGGTGGGGATGTTTAAGATCCCTCTCCAGTCAATGAGGAGGAAACGGTGCTGCCTGATTGTTAGCAGTTATCTTTGACTTGGAATAATGTCCAACTGTCACACGAGCCTGTGGTCTGTTGGGATGGGAACCAGTTAAAATGCTCCCTAGTCTGCATAAAGATGAGATTACGATATGGCTGAATCAAGACAGTAATACAGATTACGCAAAAAATATGGGAATTTAAATAAATGGTTTTAGAAACGAAACAGTAAGACAAATGATGCCCTGCAGACTTTGAAGCAGTGATCTCATCCAACTGTGGGTTGTCTAGACCGAGGGAACCAATCTTCTGGAACATTTTGGAATCAGATGATAGAATCCTGTTTTGACTGAATTTTGCTGACTATGTGAAAATCTCTTCTTTCTGCAAACACTATCTGCAAAAGGTTGATGAATCTGTACGCTGGGTATATTTTAAATATCACTTGGGGTCAAGGTCATGGTACATACCTCAGGTCAAGGTCATGTCTGTTAATCACTTTCTCCTTATTTTTCCCTCAAAGTACAGAACATAAGAAAATAGAAATCCCAGAAAAAAATCAGATTGTGTTTGATTTCAAATCAATAAGTCATTTATTTACCAAAAATCTGTAAATATTTATTGATTTTCATTCAATAAAATATTAATAAATACTTACTTGAAATAATGATCTTTCTTGAGCAATTGACATGCATGAAGTTAAATCAAAGACTCCTTCATAATACTCATTTACTTAGTTGTCATGGCTTTAATGTTTCCACTATCAGTTGTGAATTGAATGAAAGTTAATCCATCTTATGTTGACCCAATCTGTCGCACATGCGAAGTCAGTGGTGTGAATTTCAGAGCAAAGAGGGATAACTCCAACAAGAGGAAAGTTTATCTGAGCCTCCGGATAACCTTTCTACATCGAGTTGATGCTGCTTTGAATACAAGACTAATGACTAATCAACTATTGCCTGTAGTCTACAGTATGTAGGTATATCAGAAAAATAATGAGTTCACTGCCCAACACACAGGAATCCCCCAAAACTTGGAGGTGACCCTTTGTGTCCATGTTAGTACATTTGAGGTGTAATATAATTTAAATTAGTAGAAATTAAAGATGTCATATGACAATAATGAACCTTTTGTACAATTTATGAAAAATAAAAATATCAAGATTACAGTCACTAACCAGAGCGGCCTTGAGAGGATTATAGTCACAGAATATTCAGATCTTAATCATCTTCTAAACTTGAAATTAAAGGAATTGATGTTTCTAAGATATTTTCTAAGACTGGGTACATGTACTCAATGTTAGGTTAGATATATTTTGAGATTTAACAGAACTCCCTGACCTTTCTAGGTGACAATTTATGATTCAGAAGATAGGCTTTATGGGATAACCTAGTAAAACTGTCTTAAGTATAAAACAGTCACTTCACAAAGGTTAGTGAAGTGGTGCTTGTATGAGACAGACCCACTCAAGACAATGTAATGGTACTTTACACGCTGAGTACACACTGTGAGTAGAGTTAGTACTGATATCACTGTCCCAATACACAGATGTAAGCCACAGAACAGCTAGGGTTTGTACCAGTCAAATCTTATCTACAGCATGCTAAACCTTCTTTTTTAATTCCTGATACATTTCGCTTGTTTTTATTTTTTTAATGTATGGTCTTGTATGATTGATCTTTTGAAATATTTTGTTTTATAATGTGCACTTTTTGCTGTTTTGTTTTTTTTAGCCCAGTGTGTGAAGGGCTGCGGGTACAATTTGTAATACTTTTTAATGTATATGCACGTAGATCAGTCAGTCGATTAGTTCTCTCACCGAGAATTGTTGATGATCCAGAATGCACTAAAGTCGTGTATCTATTATAGCGACTCCTGCCTGCAATTCATGATCTCTTTACTTTTGTGGAAAATTTTTATGAAATGAAAATTGCAATTACTGGTAATGTGAATCTTTGTAAACTTTCTGGATAACAAAAACATTTGTTGTTAAAATTCTGCGCAACATATCATTATATTCTTGTGGTTTTATTTTTTTAACTTGTACGGCAGAACACATGTTTATCTGTCCCCACGCTACATCTGTGTATATATAATCGCAAGATGTTTTATAACTGTCCGCCTCCTCACCTTGGATATATTGTTTACCATCACACACAGCATTGTTTCAAGCATAAATGTGACCTGGAAGAAAGGTCAACTTAGATGTGATAGCTTGATATTTGACGTTTGACTTTCATCAATTTATCAAGATAAGTGATGGAATACCTGAATGCTCATCTGATCAAATAAGATATTTTTCTGTGTGAACAGCTGGCTTTGGGAGTAATACAAGATTTATAGCATTATATCTTGATTAAAAAATTTTCATATCGAGAAGGCGAATTCAAAGATATATTATAAAATAAATTGATTTTTGGTACTGAAAGGAAAAGATAAATTATTTAAAATGACTGACGATATGGATTTTGGACCCTTGAACATTTAAACGTCACATAATGGTTTGGAATTAGAATGAGTCACAGAATCTATTCACACAGAGGAAGTCTGAAATTCTGAAATTTAATATTTGTGAAGTTTTAATTATAAAAAATTCTATTCCGCTGCTTAATTCCCATGTCTCATGGAAAAGATTGTAGTTGTAAAAATAACTAATTTTTGAATTTGTAAATAAAAAAAGCCATAAAGGCATGGAATATTTAAGTGCTCAAATGAAGTCAGTATGAGAATAATACACAACCGTTATATGTTGCTAAGATTTAGAGATTAAACCGATAATAGAAGTTTATCACCCTAACTGAATTTTTTTAAAAACGTTTTACGCAAAAGTGCTATATTGGAGATAGCATTCCACTTGCTTACATTTGAAGGGGAGATAATTTTCAAGCGAAATCACGTTTTAAATCAGGTTAACAATGTAAATTTACCTTATTTCAGATGACGGTGAGTTCATTATTGTACCTGATCAAAAATTGTTTAAGTTTTATGTGTTGAAAAATTTTATGATTTTGTTTTAACTTTTACATTTCAAAATTAATTTTTCATGAATTCATGATTTATGATTGGAATTGTGTACTCATGAACACCTTTTTAAGAAAATAAGTTTTAGGATGCTTAAAAAGGTGTAATGAAGTATAGAAAATTTCATTGATTGAAATCTGTAGCTTCATTTGTGGTGTCTATTACTCTGTACAGTGAAGTTTGTCGTTGAATTTCAAACCGACGTGGATGTATCCTTAGGGAAACTTCAGCAATGGCTGTCAATTTTATCCGTACATCATTCCGAAATTGAACGACTAACTGTCGGAAAGCTTTGATGAGATTGTTATAAAACGTAGTAATAATGTTCAGCCAACTTGTAAATTGACTTTTGTTTTTTTGTTAAACTGATCTCTCTATGGTTGTCGAGGAATAACCAACAAAGTCAGGCCTTTTCTTGATAAACCCATCAAAAGGACCAGCAGTCATTACTCATTTTGACGAATATGGTGGATAATTTCAAAATGTGAAATATTTATGACCACCTCATATTGGAGAAGAGCTGTTGATTTTGCTGTGCAAAAACCTTTGTTATTAGTTAGATCAGTGATCTCCAAAGTGAAAAGTAAATTGAGGACTATCAGTGAATTTATTCCGCGATAAAAAAAAAATTATGACTGTTTTCTAGAATGTCAACAGTAGATGCTGGAACCCCATAGCTTGTCTTACCTGGGGGACACTGCTGTATTGGAAATTAGCATACCTATGCATACCTGTGTATAATACATACACCGATACACCTTTGGAGATGGTCTCCGTGATCAATTATTGAACTTATTCCCAAGGACCAACAAACTTCTCTTTGTCAACACAAGTCCTAGGGAGTACCTACTGATGTATTATCTACTGCGTACTTCTCTTACACAAAGTGACAAAAGATTTCCATTTTCTGTAATAGAATATTCCGCCTGGCAGTCTGAGACAATGAGAGGAGAATCCAACAGTGTGTTTACCAATGAGAATTAATGGATAGGAATGGGACTTATGTGTGTTAGGGACGATCACAGCTGACTGAACTCACCTCCTGTGATCACCTGTACGACTAATGGCTACAGACACCGTGAAGTGTCAGCCATGGCCTTGCTGAAGCCCCCTGTCATGTTTCTCTCGTCTCCTGTGACCACTGCAGAACCTTTCCCCCAGTGAGCCTGTTCTCTGAGAGAGACGAGAGTAGGGGAGGCTTGGTGTAACTGTGCCAATCAAACAGATGATCTAGTGGCTGGTAGTGCACAACTATCAACAGTCTAAGCCTTTACCAAGAGGATTGGATAACAGTGATGGTGCCTAGTGAAAATCTCCACTCAACTTAAATGGACTCCCCTCAGATCTTATCCCCTGACTTGTGAAGATGGCAAGAAATGTTATGTCAAATGGAATATACCTTTAAAATATGCAAAACAGAGAGAATAGAAAACTCCTTAAGAGCGGAATGAGTGTTTCCTTGAATAGTATCCCTGTCGTCACGGTAACAGAGTCGGAGACCCCGAGGGCTGGGGGAGAGGACACGCCTGATATTCGGGGGTCACAGTCCCACCCTTGCTCCCCGCGGTACAAACGAAGGGCCTTCACCACCACTATAGCGGGGACCAAGTATGTTATAGGTAGGAACCGTTACGGTATATCATGATTCCATTATACTCCTAATCGGCAAATGTTTAGGTCGTTAATCTGACATCATGACTAGTACTTAATCATATACTGACCACTAATTAATTTATCATTAGTAGCTTCCAGGTGTGTGTGTGTGTATTGCCTCATAATTCATTCTCAGCCAAATGCTATAAAGTAAATAGATAAGGTTACATCATTGTTGATTTTCATTGAGGATATGTGAAAAACTGTATTTCCAAAGAAAAAACTAGTTGTTGCTATATGAACTTCAGTTTGTACTGAGAGTTTCAGCTGTTTGTATTCGTGAGGTACAAAATTTCATGCTTGGACAGAGGGAATTTATTCATTCAAACATGCAATTTAATCCACAAACTAATTAAAACCATGTTGTGGTTTGTGAAATTGTCGTAGTCATAAATCAGAAGACTTCAGTATATGTAATTTGATGTAAATACTTCAGAAAACCAAAGAATATGTTGTGTACACTATATAAATTTTTTGAAGAACTTGAGAATCCTGTTGTTGATGATGTAAATGTGCTATCTACAGAATTTGTAGGAAAGAAGTTCTGTTGGAGAATTGATAACAGCACTTGGATCGGCTTATTGTCTCAGATTAAGACAGATGGAGAAAAGAGGGTATGGAGGGTTGATATTAAACAAAGATTATCCCCAGGTTTTATGGAGAATGGGGGTGGATGGGGTGGGGATGTTGAAGGAGACCATCCCATATTGATGATTATCCCAGCCAAAGAGCTAAAGAGGGTGGAGGGCAAAAAACCATCCTGGTGGGTTTTTTTTCGTCAGACTAAAGACTTATAAGGTGGTTAAATGTGTGCTGGGGGGGAGGGGGGGAGGAGGAGGCCGGGGAAGGTTAGGTTGATGAAGAGAGACCCTCTCCTAGTCTTTATTGGAGGGATGATGTAGGGTGATGAGGAGAAACCATTCCTTAGTGTTGATGTCTCAGACTTTTGGAGGTTGGATGGTTTGGGGGATGAATAAGAGACCATCCCCTGCTGTGGTGTTGTTTTCTGGGGGTGTATACACCTAGCAGACCAGATATATCTATTTACATTACAAGCCTGAGTGTTTATTTCCCAGTGTTTGTTCCTAGATCGTTCTCCCTTTCTCTGTAGCACCTGGAGATCAAGGATTCTATGTGTTCCCAAGAAAGTTACTTCACTGGCTTCCTGCTCTCAAATCAATACCAAATCCCAAAAACTCTTTGTTGACAAGACTTTTCACTTTTATTTTTTTCTTAAGAAGCTCCTCTGTGGATTAGGTGGCAAATTATTTAAGAGCTGAACTTGAGGATGGTGACCTCTAAGTAACCTTGGTAATGTTGTTTCCGGGAAACAACCTTGTCAACATTTTGACCTTCACCTTTGGTGACATATTTATTCTGGACATAGTTTTCACTCTTGATATAAATCTCAGAGAGAAATTTTTTTTCATCATCTTGTTGCCACTATAAGGAGGCCTCCCTTTACGATGTTGTCAGATCAATGAAGAATCCCTTGATATTGCCATGGAATCAAAAAAAGTCAAGAAATGAGTTACTGATTCCTAGCAGATCTTGAAATCTTTCAGACATTGACCCTGATTTCTTCTTGGTTTGATGTGATACCTGAGCAGGTTATTATATTGAGGTAGTCTCGTAAACACTGTAAAAAATAAATACAACCAATTTATTCTCATTCAAAAATTACAGATGAACAAGATGTATATTTTCAGTTTGTAATTTTTTTTTTTTTTTTTTTTGTTATTGGGATTTTGCACTTGGTATAAAAAATGTTCAGATATAGACACAGAATGATAGAAATATCATGTGATTCAGTGTAAGATATATCAGTTTTATCCAGGGTGCTGTATTTTTATCCCATTATTTAAATTTATGAACAGAAAACAGATCAGGCTCCATGAATAAATCATTTATCAAAATGTACAAACTATCAATATCAAGAATTCTTGGAATACTGGTAATAGATCGGAACTCCTGATACTTACCCAAAATCTTAGGAAAATTGATTACAGAATGTATATTTTATATAAAAGATTCCAAAGTTTCTAAATATAAGCAACCCCTCTCTCCCACACAAAAAAATTAAAAAATATAACGGGAAGAGGAGGAACACTTGAAGCGAAATTCAACGACTGTTGAATTGAGGATGCTGATCACAAATGAAATTAATTACGGGTGAACTCTCAAATTGGTTGTGTAACTAATTACTTTTATCAATTGCCTCCACTACAAGCCTTTAACCGAATCCAAAAAAGGCATTAAAAGATAAATAAAAGATGAGGCTTTTCTGGTAAGTGAGTAAATATAGTAACGAGAAAACAGCCATGCATGAATTACCAGTAAGTCTT
The DNA here is from genome assembly GCF_025612915.1 of Magallana angulata. Taxonomy (NCBI): domain Eukaryota; kingdom Metazoa; phylum Mollusca; class Bivalvia; order Ostreida; family Ostreidae; genus Magallana; species Magallana angulata. Next base: position 59,856,366 of record NC_069117.1, read on the forward strand.
TATTTCCCTCAGAAAATGATAATGGTTGTGTGACAATTAAGTAGATACCTCATTTTGTTTGACTTCTGATCGAGGACCAGTGGTTTTTTTCAACTATCTGTTGTAGCATTCAGTGGTCTGAGAACTAATTACAATGGAGATCTATGAACTAATTACAATGGTGATCTATGAACTAATTACAATGGTGATCTATGAACTAATTACAATGGTGATCTATGGACCGAATGATAAAAAGATCCATGATTTTTGGTTTTTAATGAGACTTGATGGTTGTGTCCATTTTATAGTATTTTTACACCTTCACACAGAGAAGAGTTTGATGAATAAATACTGTGGAGTGAAAGTAATAACTCAACAGAAACTGTGCCAAAATATTAATTATTGTAACTTAGTTAAATAGATATGGTACTTTAGTTCAAGCTCAGATGAAACATATCTGCATGATCCCTACTTGTTGGTATATGGGGAAACATCTACAAATAAGATTAATGAAGATATAGCCGATTGTAATTCATAATGGGGAAAGATGGAGATCCCTGAATTTGGGTTTTAGGCAGATTTTCTATTCTTGATTGTCAATCCTCCTACCCCACACACACACCCCCTCCAACCCAACCCCACCCAAACTCTGACTTCATAAAGAGAAAGCACAGCAGTAAAAATTTTCAAACTCAAACTGAGGTTCTAGCTTATATGTCATATTGAAACTTGCTTTTGAAAAATCAATTGATTCCTGTTCCTTAGAACTTCATTGTGTGTGCACCTTAGAGATGATAATAAATATTAGAGATTTTATCTCCGAACGCCTTCATATTCTCATGAAAACACAGCACTCTACACTTCTTGTTTTAAAATGACTATCATCTCCCGTGCCGGTGTTTTTAGGTTCTATCTGATTTAATGTTGTAATGGATTTAATGGCTGTGTTGGAATGCCATTACACACAGAAACGCAGGTTTCAGAGACACTTTGTCAGGAAACCTCAGAATCCGATTATATGCACAGCTTTGGAATTTCCTCAAAAATGTCCCATAAAACATGATTTGGAAGTAAAAGTGAACTCCGGACACGCTATTCACTGTCGACTTCCTGGTTAAATGATAGCTTGGAGAAGCAGCTTTGTAGCATGAAAGGCGAGAGATGAGGTTCACGGTGGCGTTAGTACAACTTGATGGCTCTATCGTGGAGGGGATGTTATCTGATTGTAGGTTCACGGTGGCGTTAGTACAACTTGATGGCTCTGTCGTGGAGGGGATGTTATCTGATTGTAGGTTCACGGTGGCGTTAGTACAACTTGATGGCTCTATCGTGGAGGGGATGTTATCTGATTGTAGGTTATGGCTCTATCGTGGAGGGGATGTTATCTGATTGTAGGTTATGGCTCTATCGTGGAGGGGATGTTATCTGATTGTAGGTTATGGCGGTTTTATTCCTCTTTTATTGGGCCGGACAATGAGGGATAATTTCTACTAATGATATAAATGCGGCCCCTGTGACCATCTGCCTGGGGGGTAGGATCATATTGACATGTTTGTCAGAGCCCCTCTATGGCCATTAGTCCCAATTTATGTTCATAAAGATTGTTTTATGATAATTCAAGTAAAGAGTATCAGGACCTGGAGCTAGGATCTCCCTGTTCAAACAAAGATGGGCAAAAAGCACCTAGTTCAGGAAATATTTTATTTTTTCTATTAAATTCAGGTAGTCTGTTCAGTGAGGTTGTCTTTATTTGCATACAAAGTCATCTTATTGATAGGCTCATCTGTAGTGTCAAGGTCAAATTAAGTGAAAAGGGTCAAGGTCACTCTGTAAATAGTGCGGTTTAAAAACAGTATTACTTTCCGATGGTGTCACAGACTTTTCAAGGTCATGCATTGTTTATTTATTTGTGTTAACACCTGTTGTTTTTGTACATGTACACTTTACTTTAAAGTGTAAAACTAATCGAGACAAAAGTAAATTCATTACATCAAAGCAGTTACAGTTTGATTACATCTATTTCAGATTGATTACATTCATTACCAGATTGCATGGAACCTTTGTTGATACTGTAACAGATTTATAAAACCCCCTCTCCGAGTTGTTTGTCATCGTGCATCAGAGAAATGCATTAGGTCTTGGCTCAGAAACTTGGCAGATATCAGTCTGTATCCATTTTATGTTATGGTAATTTTACTCTCTTATGAGGGGAAAAAATGTATATATCCCAACAAAAAATCTCAACTTGTAGAAGAAATAAACAGTTGAATCTTCTTGGGATTTCATTATCACGATAGGCAAACATCAGAATAAATCTGAAATAGATGTCTCATGGGTCCAACGTTAACCGAATTCAAATTAATATATTGATATTTTGTTGACGGGATTAAGATGATTTGTTCTTTACACACAATTGTTTAATTGTGCGATGCTAAAGTTCTCGTCTTGGAATACATTAAATGACAATTTGAGCGGCAACACAAGGTGATGTTGTTTGGTCATCACTGGGAAAATGTCATGTTAAATGAGTCGGAAAAAGACTCGACTTTGTGGAATCAGGGGGGATGAATATTAATGACGTTCAAGCATTGACATTTATTCTAATTACAACTTTGACATAACTTAGTCGAGAAAAATATTCTATTCTCGGAAACTTCTACACTAGTTTTCTATGTATAGACTATTAAAAGTAGGGAATGTCGCAGTACATGGGAATTCTTACGCAGGACTCCCATGGACCTAATTACGATTTTGACATAAAATAGTGGTAAAAATAAATTCTTATTCTCAGAAACTTCTTATTCCTATTCTAAGAATAGAATAAAAGAAGGAAGTACTGCAGACTACATTGGAATTATGGGAATTCATGCATCGGACCCCCATGGAGTTCTGGATGTGATTCCCAGAGTTACAAAATTAATCACAATCCACGCAACCACTGAAATCGCCGTGACAGGCATATCAGATACAGCATGCGATTTTCTGAGTGCTTTCCAATGTCTTTTAAATGTCAAAAGGATTTTATTGTAGAAATTAAATTTGGATTGCTGTTATAGAACTGATGGTATTCCTTACAGAGTAAAGGAGATTTTTCATTTTCTCTGTAATGGTATTGGAAATGTACTCTTAATAATGGATTTCCTTTAGCTAAAAGCATTTTATTAAACAAATACAGTGATTAAGAAAGATTGAAAAAGACACCATTTCTCCAATAAATAGGGAGTTAAAATCCGGCTTTATAAAATCTGCAAGTTGTTTAATATTTGTCATAGCCATCTGGAATTTGTCCATGCATTAACTACAGTATCCATAATATACAGAAATGGGTTAAGTGACGCAATTCACACAATCTGTGTTAGGAACCATACACATTGGCTCTGGCAGGAAACAATTCTTTATGAATAGGTTTTTATGTGTTTTTCCCCTAAAATTCCTATTTATTGGGAGAAAGTATTTTATCAATGGCGCCAAAAACCTCCACTGTAAGCTCTGAGAGGTATGCGTGGAACCATCATCAGGAACTGCTGAATCTTTACTTCATAATCCCGATTTGGGATTTTGTTACTATGTAATGCAGTCTCTGTCTGGGATTGTGAATTATTTAATTACCCTCTATCTTGGTTTGGGATTTTGTCATCTAGTCATTGTCATCTTTGCCCAGTATCTTGTTTAGGAAGTTTGTCAGCCTGTAGTCCTTCAGACAAGTAACGCCTCTGCTTGGGTTTGAACCGAGATCCTCTGACATACAAATCCAGCACTGTTAATCCACTAGCCACAGGCATCCTCTGTCCCGTTTCTGCTTCCACCACTTTTTGCTTGATATTTCAATAATCATAAATACCTTTGTGCCCAAAATATGTTTATCCAATAAAACGAAAAAAGGCCAGATTGTTTGTTTTGGAATTAATGCCCTCTCTACAGCTTCAAACTACCTTTTAAAACAAAACAAAAAGTAAAAAGTATACAAGGATTTTGTGTTACAAAAGCCATGAAAGTACCCGGATAATAATGTTGAAAAATTTTGTGAGATATTCTGAGTGACTTATAAATATAGAAAAGATGTAAGCATTTCCCATTATAAATCTCCATAAGAAATCTGTTTTTGTTTCTGTGAATTTTTGGGAATGATAATGTGTCAATGAAGATATCTTGGACATTCTCCCTTTCATCAATTGTACTTCTTTCACAGGTATGAGTATTTTTATTAAAAATTGTCCAAATGTGATGGAAACAACAACTTTGGACAGCCTATAGTAGGAATGACCACAAGCATGGTTTGGGATTCGGGTTCGGATTATCCCGGTCATAGTGGATATCTGCTAAGGAAGCTTGAAGTCATATACTGAATGGGTATGAACACTCAGAACTTGACAGGCTGGTGAAGTGTGTATTTATAGTGGAGCTAAAATTTCCAAAGAACTGCAGCATTGCAGAAGATGAAGAGTAGCATTGCCAATTTTTTGCATTTGAACAGTGTATGAGTTATTCCCCTTTTTCCTGATAGCTTTTTAAAGTAGAATCAGTTGGAGTTATCTCTCTTTAGTTGTGTCTGGAGAGTGGTGAAGAACCTTGGGATTAATTAGTATTCCTGATTGAATGCACACTGTGTAAACATCAGCCGTAATCCTGTGTGTTAGTTTTATTCACTGTTAGACAAAAATCAATGTATTGCTGTTAAAAAAACACAGTAAATGCTAAATATAGACAGTCCAATAAAGGATTCCTATAATGGGAATAGAACAGCTGATCTCTTGAAAGGAATTGGCTTCCTTGAGTCATTCTGCTGCAATAAGCTGGGTACATTTTGGCAGTTTTTCTTCTTTTACAAACAATTATGCACATTTGATAACTGATTCAGTAATTTGATAAAGAAAATGCTGAAATAAAAATTCTATATAGGATATCACGTATGACTATATATTTTACGGATGAAAATGATCGGAAATCTGTGTCATAAGGAGACAGAAGGAAATCTTTATTTCACATTTGGGAACAGCCAATTTTTATTTTATTTTCACCGATTTATTTCTAAAAAAAAAAACCATTACAATCCTCTTTTCATTTAAGCTCTGACGACATTATATGGAATGCTTTGGCAACTCGAAATAAAGCTGTTCTTTGGGGAACATTGAAGGTTGGAAAAATTAATTACTAGATCTGTTTAGTTTATCGCATTCCTTGTGAGAGGAGTAGCACTTTGCCATTGGCGGCTGTATTGATCTCAAGAATTGAACTGTCTTTGTCAAAAAGATCATTTGTTTGTTTATAGCTTCAGCACAATTTTTTTTGTTCTTTTGTATTGATGTACTGCTGGACTGGAGAGAAGCAAAAGAGAGAAAAATCAAACATTAATTTTTGTCGGCATTGTTGATTTCTGACAGTTCTCATCATAAGTACAATCGAAGAACAATCTGGTCTCTGACCGTCTCCTATGTAAATAGTGTCAGCAGCCAAAACACTACAGTGTTGGCTTTTTGCATAGGATGACATAATACTTAAATCTACTATGTCCAGTTAAAGAAAAGGTACTTTTTCTCACTGGATGAAGACTGGTTTTTTATTTATATATGATCATAATGTACAGAAAATAAAAATCACCAGATTGTCCTATAGATATCTTGGTTTTGGACTGATGAATCAAGTACAGCTGTACTGGAGTTTAATTAGTTGGTTAATTAAGCAGGTGCCCCTACCGCAGGATTTGACCAGTACTAGTGTTCCACAAGCTTGATTACAATTTCTCCCATAGTATTCCTACACCTAGTTAGAGTTTTACTAAGTCCAGCTGAGGTGTGACAGTATTTCTCTCGGGTACTGGTATCAATGATATACAATACTACATATTGGGTCTAATTTAATCATGGAAGTTAATTCTATGAATTCTTCTTTTTGTGCTTTAGCCCTTGAGAAACCCCCCCCCCTTCCCCACAGAACCATTTAGAACCATTTAGGAATCCTTCTGTTTTGTGATGATTGTCCGCCCCCCGCCCCCCCCCCCCCCTTTCTTGGTAGACTTTCTTGTAGTACATCATTTGACAGCTAGAACCAAACTCATGTTTGGCCGGGTTTTTATTTTACAGACAGAGAAAAAAAAGAGTTCTGGTATTGGCCTAGGGGCCATCTGCTTTCACCAGTGTCTCGCAGGATACCACAAAGAGGGTAAAGTTTGTTGGATTCAATTAGATGATTCTGTCACCTGCTCCCTCTGTCGGAGGGAGGATAGGAATCACTAGGGGATCTAATGCTGTGTACTAATTAACTAGCACAAAAATAAACTTCCCTTCCTCTCCTTCCAGATGGCTTCAGATATTTCAAGTTACTTCATATTTACAAATTGTCAGCCTACAAAAGAACAATTCCCAAACATTTACAGGGGAACTTTTTAACTCGATGTTTTTCTGATTCTGACGCATGTTAAGTTGTTGATGGTGGATGAACATTCTTTGAAAAGACGTCAGCCCTTCTTCTACCCCTCTCAATTTAAAGTGGAGGAAACGATTTTGGCAAAATTGTGGAATCTTATAAGCTGGCCTAGGAAATTATGTATATGAATATTATTTGAAATTTAGCTTAGATAATAAAGGCTTTCTTGAACTCTTTGATTTCATTCTATTTACGAAGCTGAAAATGGCCACTTGTACACTCAAAGATGGATCTCTCTTGAAAGAGAGATTTAAAGCAGGGGCTTTATCAAAGTTTGAGTATTTTCAGTGAATAAATTCTGTGCAGTGTAAATATCCACTTGTTAGATACCTATCAACAATAACACTAGATGGCTGCTCAATATCACCTTCACATAGAGAGGATCAAACTATAAATGCTCATCCAAAAAAGTTTCCATGGAACTCTTTTTTTTAAGCTCATTGATACATGATTCAATTTTACTATACTATCTGAGCTTTATTTTACGTGTATTGTGAGTTTTAGAAATTTTTCGTTGGACTTGATCTAAAAGCTAGAGTTATGGTGTAGCGCAACTGGAAATTTGGTCATAATCATTGCATCTAAGACCATTTGCTGTACCCAAGGTAGCTGTCATTGACCCAATGATTACAGTACTATAACACAGTGGCAGTCTGTGGAAGAGAAAACATATCATCCAGGTTTCTGTGTATATTGCCCAGAACTCGACTGGCTAAATTTCATTGAAAATACATTAAGTTGATCAAAAATGATTTTGATTGACATAAACCGGCTTGAAATATGTGATACGGAAGAACTTTAATGTTCCTCCCATCCATAAATTGTATGCTATGAGTTTATTGATTAATTTTCTAGTCTTTGAAGTATAGAATGGTCTACATGTATGTATAAATTAGAGGTACATGATATGATTATTGTGATATAGACTTTTGGATTGAACTTTCTTAACATGGATTAATTTTATTATTTAGGGAAATGCTTTTCACATACTGTGAGATGTTCTTAGTGGATGCAGTTTTAAAATAAAATTTTGAATTTAAAATAACTTGATTGACAGCCTGGGATCGACATTTGTGAAAAGTTAATTTGTTTCCTTCAAACATCAAAATAAAAATGATATTCAGTTACCAAAAAATGAAAAAAAAGCAAGCAATTATATCATTGAACGCTAAGACTAGGTGAAATAAATAAAATAAACAATGGCAATTTAAGCCAGAGACAATTCTGCAGATATTCTATGTGCTGTTCTCTCAGTCACGGAATATGAAGCCTGGGGGTATCTTGTGTGTGTGTTCCTGAATCAATCTTGTTTGTTGGGTTTTAGTCCCTTAACTGCCTTCAATTTACTCCGGTGATATTTGGTTTTAAACAGGAAAATCTAAATGGACTGCATTGTGTCAAACATCTAATCCTCCTTTCTTGATCTGAGGGTAGATTTGGTACAGGAAGTTGAATGCCCTGTGAGGGGGTACGTGGGTAATATTACGGGATGTGTATCACATTTGCATTTAAACATATTGAGCAGTGAATGTTCCCAGTGATACAGATTGGAGGAAGCTTTAGAACAAGCCTGTAGTACAGAGCTGGGTTAGAGGCTCCGAATTGATTGAGCGGACTTAATGAGTCCATTCACTACATGGGTACGAGTCAGAGTCAGTAATCGGTGATAGCTTTCTCTGCCCAGGTGTGTGCACTCAGAGAGGGGAGTTCTGTGACGGGGGTAGACCTCGGCATGTGAGTAGAAAAAAGTTTTTCTCTAGAAACAATTTCAAAAAGCTATAATCCTTGAGATAAGTAAAGCTGAAATTTGTTACAGATGTTAGAGATTGTTAATGCTGTTTGGTTTATAAGATGTGAGATACGTACAAAAGTTCAGATTTCCCTCGCCTATAGATCGAGGTATAGGGAGGGCACCTTTTGAGGGGAAAGTGACTCCTCAGCATCTCTGGGGTGTTTATCTTTGGTTACTGAAGCTTTGAAAAAAATCCTCTAAATCTAATCTATATTTACACTAAAAGTTTTTTTGAAAAAAAAATTTCTTGAGAAGATTCTATTTTATCTCTCCTACTTCCTTTAAATTATGGACATTTGTCAAATGCATAAGATAATTCAATTTATAATTTTTTAAACACAAACTAAATTAAATCATCAAGTTTATAATTAATTCATTAAAATTAAAACTGTATCCCCCCCCCCCAATAAAAACAATTTTAAAAATTAGAAAATAAAATAATAAAAAAGTTAGAAGATAGATTCAATGACAATAGGTTTTTAATGTTTTAAAAGGACTTAGAATTTGATTTTGCAGTAGCCCTCTGAATGGATTTGGTCATTATCCGTTTAGAATGGCAAACTCTTATGAGGCCCCATAAAACAATGACCATAAAAACTAGCACAATGTCCATTACAAAGCATTAGATACAGAAAGTAAACATAGCCTGGAGTAGAGCTGGGACTCTAATTTGGTCAATTAGGGACTGACTGCCATCTGAATGGTCTCTAGCCTCTCCAGTAGATAGACCCTGCCCTGTCGTTTATCTCCAGAATGTAACCCCCCATGTCTAATCAAGATGGAGAATTTGTCGTCTGCCTCTTCAGCAGCTCAGTGTCTTTATTGTCAGTTGGCATTTCTGCAAAGTCGTCAGGAGAGTTTCAAAATAGCCTAGACAAGATATTGAACAACACAATTAAGCATGGTAATGATTGAAATCTCCATACAAAGCCATCAGATTACTATCAATGCATCAGTTATTACCAAATCAACATTGGGTACTGCACCATATTAGCAATGCAACAAATGTGAGTGTACTTTTATGAACAAAATTGTCCAGTTTATGGCCCTAGTTTTTTTTCCACTGTACCTCTTTCAATTTTTCAAAAGGTTATAATTAGAGATGGATAAGACTGGAGGGGGTGGGGGGGGGGGAAACCGCTGATTACATCCCTGATCCATAAATCATCATCCTCCCACCCCACCCCAATCTTACCGCTAGTCCAGTAATATCTGTACCCTGCATGAAAAACCTTAATTACAGACAATTTAAGCTGTTTAAGAAATCACTGATGAATCATGTTGCTGCTGCTTGTGTCAATATCACTTTAGACTTGAATGGGTTTTACTGAAATTTTAGCTTGTATGTTTTATGTTCTTGATTAAATTTTTTCCATTTGATAAAAAAATTTCAATGAAATTTTGGGAGTCCGTGACATAATGGTTTGTAAATGCATGTTGTTTATTGCACTATTTCACGTTTTATACTTTTTATGCGATTAAAGCAATGGAATGAAGTATCATCTTCTGACATTAATAACTGCAAGAATTAAATGCACCAACTCTGTAAATTCTGATAGGAGCTGCTGTAATCAAAGTAATGAGGTATTTGCTACGTTTTCTCAGTTCCATCTTGGATGAGATAAGTTCTTGTCTCGAGTTTCAGGGAGAGTTTTGAGTCGAGGAGTGGGCCAGAAGTCACGCAGGAGGGCCTTAAAGTTGTTATCAATTATAGGGAGACCAAAGACGGGAATAATTAGATTTTGGACGATAGAGTCCTCCAAATAATTAATACAATTTGTTAAGGGAGTATTTCATAAGTTAGGGAATTCCAGTTTAATTTTATCCTTGACGAAGATGTCAGCATTTTGCGTAGAAAGCCAGCAAAAGGCAGAATGTCAGATCTTGGAATTTCCGGATGATTGATTGGAATGGAAAAATGAAATTGTCACTTTGACGCAGGCAAGAAAGTGGAAGAAGCGTATATCTATAATCAACACACGTTAAGGTTGGCAAATTCTGTCAATCTTAAGACCTTCAATTGTAAAAGGTCATCAGCAATGAAAGGTCAGTTGTCCAGAACAATTGTATCATCTGTAGTCATTAATTTCCGTAATTACGCAAAACCTAGCACGGTAATACGGTTATATTCGTGACGTAAATGTGCTGTCTTTTAAGCAATATTATCCAAGCACCAATTAGAAGAAGTGAGAAAAAAAGAAGACCAAAGCCCCGAGCACTGATGATTGTTTTGAAATCTGGAAGGACTTGAGTCCCCTGATTTAGTCTGTTAATTACTGGAACAATGGAAGCTGTCCCTAAGCTGGATAACATTCAGTGTAGTGTAGCCCAGATCAATAAGCCCGTAATAAATTCCAATGGACAGAGACGCTTAGGCGACACCCAATCTTCCATGGAAAAACTAATTCCTCTGCAGCAGCTTTTTACATATGGTTATAATGCTTTGTTGCTTCCTTGTCAGGATGTTACATTAGTCTAATCTCTCGAACACATGTATACCTGTTGTACCTGATATTCTGTAGATATTGTTTTTGTACAGTAGAAGCTCTTTAACCAGATTCCTTTGTAATTTGACATACTGTAGATTCTTATAGTTTTATGGAAGTAGCTTTGTCAGACCCTCCCACCCCCAACATCAACTAAAGCTTGGACCTAACTTTGCCAGTCCCTATGGGTTTAATGTGATATGTTTTTGCAGGCATAAAGCTTAAAATTTTGAGTCAATGATTTTTCTTAAAAAATTGGTTTTGACATCCCAAGTGGGTAAAATAATAATCTGATTCTGTGTCTGCTGCAAATAGCTGTAAGAAAAAAAAAGAGACAGAATTCACCATATTCAGACTCTGAAAAAAACCACTATGACCAAGTAAAATGTGGAAGGAGTGCACAGCAGTATTGTGTAGCGGTTAGCTGGGCTGGGAGACAGCTATCAGCTTGGTCGCATCTATCATTCAATTATTCTGACAATTTCACACTTAAACGTCCCTTTCTACTGTATCATCAATAACAGCCACATTGATAAGGACCAGAACTTAATTAAAGACTGGGCCCTGCAATATCGCATTCAGAAGTTGATACAGGGACAGTACGATCAGGGGTTAGTTGATTTAATGGCCAGGGTGATTGTGGTCACTTACTTAACGAATATTGCTGTGGGCATATCAGGGGATTATGGTAGCATAGGGGAGGGAGAACAAGCTGCCCCATAAGATAGATTCTGTTCTATTTGTACATAAATACTGATGATAAGTTAGTGACACATGAAATGGAATTAACGGACTTAATAAATCAGGCCCTTCATTTGCTGACAACCAGTAATAGTGCTTTATGTAAGAAATGGGCTGCCAGCTAGTGTGTAATAACAAGGATATTGAATAGATAGGAAAGCTTAACTGACACCTCCTTAAAGTAGGCTTTCTTCAGAGAAAGGAAAATCAAACCACAGAAAAATATTCCTATTAAATATTGGTGTCTTTCCAATTACATTTACTGGTCTTATTGGCTACATCTTATTTTGTCGACTTTTTATGAAAAATAACTTGAATCAAATACCACCAAAACAAGTCTGGCTGTCTCCTTCTCATTTCTCATTACGTGGAACTAACATTTCTACAGCAGAGTTGTGACTACATGACAAATGGATTGTGGGATATACGATATTGGAATTACTGGAGTCAGAAAAATGACGGCCCTGCGTAACACTGCGTGGTAGCCGGGGCTTTACGGAGATAGGCTTGTCGGCATTGCCTAACAAATGGAACCCAGGCTGCCATTTTTAATACTTTTCCCTGGTCTATTTGACATGGAAACGAGAGCAGAGAAAAACAAAATAAGTCGCTGTATTGATTCTGACGCTGGAGACCAAATCCAACTGGACATCAGTGGTAAGGGCCACAAGGAACGTCAAAGGTTCCGTATCAATACGAGAGTCAGTCACCATAAAATTTACAAAGTGCCTAGTTATGTGATGCACGTAACTGTTAAACGTTATCATCCGACTGTAGATAAAATGTAAGCCTTCTTGTCACTGCCAGGCGGTCCATAAACAACATACCCGGGTTAAATCCTCTATGAGAGCAGTTCCTCTGTCTTTAACTAGATTGGCTCCTCAACCTGTTTTCTGTTTATATGTCAAATATTCATCGATAATGTGTATTTTATACAGAAAAATTCTCACAGTTTGATTTGAGATTGATGAAAATCTGTGCTGTATTACATAGAATAGGGAAATCACTCCCTGTTATGTAATTGACAGACTCAGCATCAGACAATATTGAATGGAAATTGTGATTTCAGCTGAAGATTACGTTAAACAAATTTTGATGACAAAACCTCAAAGTACGAGGCAATTTGTAAGATGAACTAAATACAATGTATGGTCAATTGATTTCTTAAACAGTCAAATAATCAATTCAAGGTTCTACATTCTACAAAATTTGTAATATGGTATTTGACTAGAGGTTTGTTTTTTTAAGTACATGATAAACAGGGTCATAATTGTTATGCCAGTTGTGGGGTTTTTTTGTGAATGCAAATGCAAAACTTCTGAAAACTCATGTAAATATTCAGTTTTATCCCAATAATATTTTGTGGAGTGCCTGTTTCGTACCTTTTGACCACCTGTTTCCATCATTTCCACTTGTTAGATTACTTGTCAAGTGGTCATTTTACAAGTCAAACATTTCTAACAGTAAGAGCCATCGACTGAAGGATCGCTCCTTGAAAAGAACGAAAGTTCTGACTCGGATCTGGACCTCAGTCGGACCCCTGGAGAGGTCAGTTTCAGGACTGTTTGTTTTTATCCGGGGAGAGCCATTTTGTGGATTGATTGGACCATAAAGAAAGCGGAGCGATGAGTGGTAAACAAGTAAAGACTTGACGGTCCCCGCATGGTTCCTGTCCACCATCGATTTGATCACCACAGCACAGAAAACAACCAAGATTACAGGAATTTGTATTCAGATAATTAAAGACATTGTTGATTGATTAGAAACAACTTCAGGATTTTCTGTAGCTGTAGTCACACCTAGTGTGGGAGAACTGTTGGATGAGCAGATTTCCAGCGTGGCGATTATGTAATAGTCATCTTTCTGCTAATTTAAAAGCTCCAAGGAAGGAAAAAACTTAATTCAATATTACATTTAACATTCTTTCAAACTCTCAGATATAAGTTTCTTTAATGTTGATATAAATTTGATGTTCCTTTCCAATGCAGTATTGAAAATGAATTTATAAACCTTGTAAGGTGTAAGGATGAATGGTTCTAGAGGTGGCCAGATGTTGTTACCACAAGGTTAGATGGATCCAAGGTCAGTGTTCAACAGGTTTTGATAGGTTAGGATCTGTGTTCATCAACTGATGGCAACAGATTTTCTAGGATGAATTAAAAGGGGTTCATTCACACATTCTCTGTATCAAGTACTTGTGCTATATTGTAATTGGCCATTATATTAAGCTAAGTAATTAGCATTACATATTAGAGACAGGGCAGGCAGATTGGATTAGGGATGATCTATTAACTGGGAACACCAGCAGATGTGTATTTTGGCGGGGATCTCCAGGTGGTGAAGAGCTGCATGCTGCTGGGTGGACCATTACAGCCAAGGATTAAATATACAGAGTCCTCCAAAAGCAGATACATTATCTGTTTCTAAGACTTTATGAATCTGTTACTACAAACTATTCTTAAACTTACTGGCGCAGAATTCTACAAAAATGACATCTTGCACCATCTTCTTTTGATTTCATAATGTTTGAAGAGATTCCTAAAGATTTGTTTGTGTACAGAATTCTAGTTCACTACTTTTAAATCGCTATTATGTACAGACTACTGTAGATATGACATCTGTGCAGGAAGTGATTCTGTGTACACCTCTTTTATTATGATTTTCACCAAAACTAAGATATCAATAAACTTCATGTGTGCATCATTCTTCTGATTCAAATAATGATATCTAAATGACAAATCTGCATAATAGGTCTTCAAAACTGATACAGTAAAACACGGTTATAGCGAACACGCTTATATAAAGAATTGATGCTTACAGCGAAGTGATTTTCATTCCCCGTGACTATATTACATGTTGTAAACTTGACGGATATAACAAATTACACTTATAACAAAGAAAAATCGCCCATCCCTGGTGCTTCGTTATGACAGTGTTTTACTGTATCTTTCTCCGTTTCCTCAGGCAAAGGCCCATGGCCAGCTCTCAGAGTCTGCATAGCTCATTAATACCCTTGGCTGCTTGAACATGTAAAAATCTCCAAAAACTTTGATAGATGTGTCAATCAGTTTTAGAATCAAAGACAAATTATTCTCCGTATTTGAATTGTGATCATTTTTATTTTAAAAAACAGAGACATATTTGGTTATCCATTTGTGAAAAAATTAGACTCTTCCTAGAAGAAAGAGATGGAAATATGTGGCTAAAGGGAATACCAGATGTCATTTCAAATCTAAAGTGCACTGATATTTCCTTAAAAACCAAGAAATGATATTTTACTATCGTAGTAAAGTGCTCATACGGAAAAGAGCAGCTTTTTTGTTGACGGAAAGATAATTACTCCTAGAATTCATAAGACTAAGTTAAAATTCTGAAGCCAATTAGTGCAATCCCCATCAAGTTGGTGCTGGCCCCCAGAGCTAATGGATTGGACAGAAAATAAGGATTTATATAACTCAGCAGCAGCATTCGTGGTGACTTCTGTATATAAGCTCTCAGCCAATGATGGCTTTATTTAATCAAAAATTCTGGTTACCTTGGAGGGTCAGATTCTTTTTCTTTGGTTTCAAGTGAATGAGAATGGAGGTTTTGGCATAGAAATGGGGAATTGTCCATTTAGCTGTGCAGTTATAGGTAAGTATAGATTGGCTTCATTTGGATTCTGAGGGAGTCCTATATATAGGGGTGTGTAAATCAGAATGGTGCTGGCATGAAGCTTCTATATCGGAGTTGGAGTACAATACTCTGATTTTCCACACATATTGTTTGATTTGAAAAGAAAAGGCCCAACATCATATTTTCTTTACAGGAAGTAGATTGCAGTTCTTATGCATTACTTCAGTCATTGTTTCAACTGGGAATGAGGATATGATACAAATATTTGTTATCGGTCAGTTTTACTTGGATATCAAAGACCGAGATATAGGTGTACAGTTGATAGACTGGCTGTCACTTTTTGATGTCTGATAGATGTGTGTTGTCTTTGTTTTACATTTGTATTGATAAAACTACATCAGATTGAAGATGTAACCTTAGATTTTAAAATATTTCAAAATTTACACTATTTGGCCATTTAATGGTTTATAAATACGTTCTATGAATGTAAAACCTGACATTTCATCAGGGCTGCATTTTACAATGTTTATTAATCACAAACTAATCAATGTTTTATTGTAATATATCTAAAATATAATTATGAAAATCAAAATAGTTGTAAATAAACGGTTTGATATATATTTTGTTCATTAAAGACCGTTCCATGAGACTGAAAATATTTACGACTTTGTCATAAGTTCTTTTGTAAAACTCAGTCCTGGACTCCAACTCTCAACCTCAGCGGATGCTTTTAACGCAACAAAAGGGTTGAAAACAAATATATTTGAAGTTGGAATTAGTTTGGTATTTTTTTTTCTGAAGGATAGTATGTCACAAAATGGAGGTGTGACAATTAATCTCATTGAAGATTACTTCAGGGCTCCATGACCATATTGGATTAGTGTGGATTAGATGTGTGTGTCCTTGAGGATTAAGAGGTTTTATATTTGAAGTAGATTAAAGAACTTGTCTCAAATTAAGGATAGTGGTCTGAATTTTTAGCAGACTTATGGACTTACTGAGATGAATAGTGTCTTCAGTTGGTTGCTATTTACTTTTTGAAGCTTTATGTCCCCTTTCACTGCTTCAGTATTATGCTGGAATAATTTTGTGTCTTGTTTTGGTTTTTTGCTTTTGTTTTGTTTCTATATTTGAGTTTTAATCCCCCTCAGATTTGGCTTTTTCCTGAATGCCCATGGGGTGAGAGATTATGTAGAGTCATAATTTAAACTCAAGGTTTGAATGACAATGCATAAATCTAAAGAGTCTTTCAGATAAAGAAATTAAAAGAGAGCATATGTGAATTGAAAGAATCCTGATTTTTATTTTCCTGATATCAAGGTCATGTCTTTTGGATATTATTAGCTTAAGTATTTTCCCTTTTAACATGAGGATATGAAAATATGATGTTTGTTTTCCTTGCTAATGGTTTTTATAACCTGTTAGAATAACAAACACCAGCAAAATGTAAAAAGAACACATTTAACACTTTTTGCTTTTATAAGTGAGCATTCACGATTCACATTCACGGTATTAAAGCAGTTTCCTTTATCTGGAATCCAGAGAGGTATACTTGATGTTTTTGGGGGTACGCTGTTTTCTATTTTCTATGAAGGCATTCTTCTTCCATTAATGAATTCCAGTGTCTTATTTACCTAAGAATTTCTCGTGGACTGGGCCATAATTATGCAGTGTATTGATGTTGAAAGTCTGTATTGTAACATTACGATTCCGTGTAAATGCTAGAACATGTACACGAGAGGCTAAAGAAAAAACTTGACTTGTGAGATTTGAATGGTCTAATTGTTATAATCAATAGAAATCTGCTAGATTTAAGGAAAGGGTTCGAATGAGATGTGGATTGATTATGCTAGCTGTGTCTTTGTGACGAAGTTTGACACAAGAAAGTCGTAGATTCTACCGACTGAGATCTCCCCTGATCCATACTCGTGCTCCGGATCGCTCCTCTTATTTAGGAATGTTAATTCTCCATTGATGAGTGTCTAATTGTCGTAAATGAATTGGATTGCCTGTTATTTTTGAGGAACCATTTCGTTTGAAGTTCCGGCCACTCTTCAATGTAATGTATTGCTGACATTTTCTTAGTCTCTCTTTTTTCATTGACTTAATAACACAATATATTTTTAAATGGATAAGCTGAAGAAGTCTTGTAGGGCCTTTTTCAAGTATTATCTTTGAAACAGTCTTGAGATTCCTCAGTTCTTTATTGAGGGAATCTTCAGATGGCTTTTATCTGTTAGAAAAACACTACGCACCAGTACAAGGAGACGGGTTCATCACCCAGACTCTCCTCAGGTTCATCTTCTTCACGCTTTCCTCTCGTCCCAGCCCTAATTACCTGCTACAAGCTTAGCTTTCACCAAAGTTAGGGTTTTAATATCTAAACTTTTAATTCTGTTCCTTAATTTAATGCTTATTACAGAGTTAAGTTTAAAGAATCATTGTTAGGGAGGGTATGTACAAGTGGAAATTTTGATAGGTTGTTGGATCTTATTTATTATATATATCTAAATCTTAAAGGCGATATTGGACACTTTGATATTTCAATGCAAATAAGAAGTACATTATGGTATATTCGAAATATAGTTACATTTTTAAATTTTCACATTGTCCAATTTTTGACCTAAAAGGCATTCTAAAATTTTTGATAAATTCAGAAATGGCAAAGTCCCCTGACAATTCGAATGCGTGACTTGCAGATTAATGGCTGATGCTGAGTTGTTAGACAATAATATTGTGACAGGAAAAAAAAACCTTGTTTACAGTTGATTTTTATATGTTTATTTTGTAAGACAGTACGTCACAAAATTGAGGTGTCCCATAACTACTGAAAGTTGAACACTTTTTATAAAAGAAATATAACATACATGCACTTACAATCTATTACCCTGCAATACATGTTCTCCAAAACAATAATGGACAGTTGAACTCATCCCTAAAGATATATGAATTGCAGAAGTGAAGTGTTTAGGTACAATAAAAGCTATGTATTAATTAAGAAATGAATCTTAATTTCTACCTATGTCAATATACAAGTATAACATAACTTAGCCCAGGGTCAGTTTTCAAAAAGCGTGAGGTTATGTTTTGTAAGTATGACGTAGGTAGAAATTAGATTCATTCTTTATAATTTAATGTTATATTATTAAGTTTAAGAAATAAGACTCCTAATTTATATTAATATGATTTGCACGTGCATCATATTGTGATGTAGGCAAGTTATATTATTCGACATACAGATGAATTTGTTTAGCTAATCAAAAAAGGCGTTGACGCCAGAATTTAATTATTTTTCACTAAAACTTTTCAGAAGTGTAATACAACCATCTAAACCGCTCCCCACCCACCCCAAACCGCACTCTAAGAAAAAAAACATTTTTAACTAAAGATGAAACTTAGAAGGGGGGAAACTCTTCAACTGATTTTTTAGATACAAAACGAAATAATCTCCTTGATGGAGTCTGTCCTTGCTTATCCAACTATAGAGTTGGAGAAGGAACCAGTTTTCAGCACTTGCATTAGGGATGTTAACTTTCCATAAGGTCTTGCCTGTAAAGGAACCATATTTCATCCTACAAACTTTGATCTGGCTGAGTTGTGGTTCCATTGGAAAGATTCCTATGGGAAATAAAGATTGGGGAAAATGCAAATTTTTCTTGGTGAGCTTTTGGCGGGGCGGGATAATCCGTGAT
The DNA here is from genome assembly GCF_025612915.1 of Magallana angulata. NCBI lineage: Eukaryota > Metazoa > Mollusca > Bivalvia > Ostreida > Ostreidae > Magallana > Magallana angulata. The sequence continues at coordinate 59,875,094 of NC_069117.1, forward strand.
TCATTTCCCAAGCCACAACTCCCCGGACTTTTAATTGGATAATTTTACTCATTAGTTCTCCAATCTTGAATTTAGAAGTTTATTTAGCTTGTCTCAAAGTGATGGTTACTTACGCAAACTGTTGGTAACAAAAATTACATTTATATTTGACTAAAATTGGTTACTTTGAAACGTTGAGATCGTGGGGATGTAATTAATATATAGATATACCGCTAATACTGAATTTAGAGACTACTGCTTTCTTGATTATCAATAACTTTTCAAATTTAAACAATTTGTCCTTATTTGTGTAGATACACTAGTAATCTTGTCAAAAATATTTCTTAAATGTTAACTTTATAAATAGAGATACCCAGAGTAAGTACATGTATTAGGAAAATTAATGATATTTTTATTTTCTATAATTCCCCAGTCACACCTGATCTGATAACAATATGAAAAAGACATCCAATGGATGTAAAAACTACTGCAACTTTAATACAGTATGTTGGTCACCTGTTGATAGACCGCGGTCTTGTCAGTTTAGAAGGTTTTTGCGATAAATGATAAACAACTGTACAATAATCGGAAATGCTCAAAGAAAAGTTGACTGATACCTGTCCGTGACTCAGATCCAATAGGGACAACAACAAAATTTGTGAACTGATGAGTATCGCTAGATATATATTCCATACTTTACGCACACTTGCTTAAAATTGTTAGTGGAATGAATGAACTTTATGATAACTGGGACTTTGAATCTCCAAAGACAATAAAATAAGATCACCAAATGAATGAAAAATATGCAAACAGAAAATAAAATGAATAAGCTACCTAGTGGACATCTAATAGCTTACGTGTATCCTGTGAGGTGTGACTAAGGCTTTAGATTGCGTTGTATTTAGGGAGATTTATCAACTGGTTTTCTTTAAAAATATCAACCCTTATTAAAGTAAAAGGAAATAATATGTAAGCTTTTGTTTAATTATCAAATAGTTAAAGGGCATGAATGATTTCCTATTGCAAATTTTATTTCCCCTTATTGTGCTAACATCTGAGAACTGGTTCCTGCTTCATAAAATGTGTCAAAGGCTACCAAAGAGTTTTAAATATGTGAACTAAAATATGGATTAAATTGTACAATATAAAGATATGAAATTGAATGATAAATAAATTGTGCAAGATGTTAAATCTTTTACTTTAAATATTTCAATCAACAAAGTCTGGAAAATAATCTAAGCCCCCTACATAACATTGTATGTGGTAGGTGCCGGGAGTTTACATAGGGAATTAGCCCTGCCCAAAGTTTTAAGATACCCTGAAAACATGGGGACCTCAGGCCTTCTACTTAACGAGAGAAATCTGAACTGTGGTGTACGTACTATCATCATTGTGAGAAGTGAACCTTCCTGCTCCACTTAACTGTGTGAGGTGAAATTCTTACCTAATCTTGTCAATATGCAGTTAACTTTCACTCAAAGAAATTCTTTCCATTTTTTCAGTAGCGTTTTCAGTTTTTGTGTAGACAAAGATTAGCGGAGCTAGATAGAGCAGCAGAGCCAATACGACTGAGGCTCATTGTTAAACTGAGCTTTGATTTTAATCTTAGTGGGAGTTTAGCTGAGAACGATTCTTCACCTCCATCTTGGCATTTGTCTGAAAAAAAAGTTCACGTACTGGAGTAAAAAAAGCAGGGGGAGGAAAAAAAGTAATGTTATAGAGTTGGGAATCAACAATTTAACTATTTAATGACTGGGTTTTTGTAAAGTGTCTGATTGAGTCTGTGGAATTCATTAATGACTTGGGAAGATACCTCCTTGAGGAGCACAGATTCTGAATTTCCGGACTGCAGTAACCAGACCGCACACCTGGACTCGGATTTTCCGGTTCATGTGAATCCTAAATTTAACCAATTTTCACCAAATCTGGCCGGAAATTACTGTGATATCAGACATGGTAAACTTAGTGTACAGAAAGTCAAAGAAGAAATGGATTTAGCCAAGTTTAAGCCGGACCCCGAGCGTCCGCGGATTTTTATGTCCAAAAATGGAAAAGTTGTCATTGTGTTTCCGAATGGGGAGATTGTGGAAGGTAAGAACGTTATCCATTAATGTACCACTGGTATATTGTGGAAGGTAAGAATGTTATCCATTAATGTACCACTGGTATATTCAATGTGTATAGATACAATGACCATGCGGTAGTTCTATTGGCCTCTATTGAAACTGAAGCCGACTCTCTCATGCTCACTTGAAGCTGCAAATAATATGTTTACACCGTGTTTGATGACTACAAATAATGTCAAGTTCTTTTACTTAATAATACACCCCTGAGATTGGTATCAAACAAGATAAAAGTGGGGACTACTGGCAGCTCATAGTCATCCACGGCTGATTTTGAATGTCCAGTTATTTCTGAATTATTTGATTGGTGATGAATTCTAGCTCAACATGTCCTATGGGTAATATCATAAGTAGCTTGTCCTTGTGGGTCATTAGATGAGGCCTGTCCTAATGAATCGGGTATTGAGTGGGGATGTCATGGAGGCTGATCTGCAAGAGGATTATACAATTGTAGGTCATCTGAGGGATTGTGGTCAGAGCCCAGAACTCAATAAGTGTACCAATGCACTCATAGTCTGCTAAGAGGATAGAAAGATTTACCCAGACTTGAATTGGCTATAAGCATCTTTGTCGTTTTTTTCTCTCACTCATTCCTGTTTTCATAAGTAACTCATTTCATCTCTCTATCATACATGTTTTTATAGGCATCTTTCTCATTTCCTCTTTCTATCATACCTGTTATCATATTTTGCATTCCAAGGATAGACCATCGGTTATAATAATAGCATCCTGTTCAGTTTTTTAGGTGTTTACTCGTATATTTAAAATTGAACATGGATTTGTCCAATGGTGCGGTGTTTTTTCTTTGATGTTTCTCGACTGATATATCGCATACAATTTTGTTATTTGAATATCACATATGTGATATTTTTGCTTACTAATTAGATACGCCCCCTCATGGCGATTGGCTAAAGAAAACACACAATACTGGCAACAAACTTTATTCAACAAATTGTAAACATGAAAAAAAAAAATGAAAATTTAAAATTGAAATGTTCTGTTTCTTTAACAGTTTGAAACAAAAACTGAACAGTTCTTTAAAATGTTACGTGATCAATATACACATTAGGCCTACTTGTTTCCTGCATCAAAAATATGGACATACCAGTTTGTAATGTTGATCATTGGGGTGCGCATTGGATCAACCATTAACTTTGGAAGTTTGCTATTATTGGCTTCGAATTCTGCCGCGCATTCGTTTTCTTCCGAGCCCAATTTCGGTGGATTTAGCGCCATGCTTACTGCACTAAGTTGTTCCTGGCTTGGTCGTTTGTAGTTCCGAACTGCCGTGCTTCTGTGTCCTGTTCTGGACATTACAAGCTGTTCCTCTATTCCTGACAAATAAAAATTTATGAATACAAAAGAAAATTAAAAAACTACGCCAGAGAGAGAGAGAGAGAGAGAGAGAGATAAATATTACCTGATTGAAATAGATTTGTAGCACATGTTCGTTTGCCCGAATGGTTGGAGAAATTCCCATGGAAGCCAGCCCCACTACACATATCCTTGATGATTTTCCCGAGTTTGTTTACTCCCATGACCTGCTTGGAATACTTCAGTCCCTCACCTGCTAATGGACGACGGTACATGCTTCCCGGTCCAACCATGTCAATGTAAGTTTGGTACACATGAAATAAATTCCGAGGTCCGTCGGGTCCACAGTCGTGTTTTACTTCCTTGGCAGTTAGGTTTCGCTGATTTAATCCCCCCGCAAAGTTCTTGGAAGTACGACCGTAAAATGTAATAAACATTTTGTCACTAATCTTGTCGAGCTTGAACTGCTCCGTCACTAATGAACGATGTTCATCAAGACCTCTGAGCCCAAATAATTTACAGTTGTAGAAGAATATTGTGTTGGTAAGTGCAACTGAAGTTTTCATACCCAGATGTCCGCCTTCCCATAACGCGTTCTCCATTTCGGGGGAAATTGGATCCGCCTGTCGAATTGTCACACCTATTCCCTCCGTGGCGAGTTGTTTCATCCGGGCATCTAATGTTTTGCGGAAATTCCGAAACTGCATATCTTTACTGTCAAGAAAATTTAAGTCGATTTCATTATCTCGCATAAATCTTAAAATAGCAGCACACAACTGGTACAAGGTTTTAGGTGGATATGGACTACCATCAGCCCTGCGGCACTCGATCACAAAGCAGGACAAAATATGGTCTAAATCTTGTGTGCTGCACGATAGTAAATCAGGAAGTTGCATTTCTAAACCTGAATTAGCGTTTCTCGATTTTCGCCAGTCGTCAAAAACTTTAACTCCCCAAGATGTATTGCGTCGTGTATTGGTACTTTCCTGACTTTTGTGAAGCTCCTTTATTTCTGTAGAATTCACTGGTTTGCCGAAACGTTCCGGAGGGTCGGTTCTGACGTCATATTGTTCAGTTTTAATGTTATCCTGTTTTTCTAACTCCTTTAAAAATTCATCAACGTCGAAAGTAAAGTTTCCAAATTCAACATCTTTTTCGTCCAATTCATCAAAGTTTTCAAAAGATTCAAGCGCTTGGCTTAAAATCAAGTCATCGGAGTCGCCGAGTACGTCCATCTTCCTCCACCGAATTTCTGAAACTGCGCATTTAATTTGTACCAGAGAGCGGGAAAAAGTGAAAATATCACCGGATGGCGGGAAAATGTGCCAAAACCATTGGACAAATCAGTTACATGATTGACAGCTCGAGCATGTACGGAATATATCGCCTCACCTTTTGACACTCGGGGGCTCCGCCCCCTCGTGCCAAAAAGTGAGGCGATATATTCCGTACATGCTCGAGCTGTCATCATGTAACTATAACTAACATGTTTTCAGCTTATTATTTAACAGTTTTATTTTGACCAAATAATGTACTGTGCATAGTCTTCTTTATAATCCTTTTGCGTGGATGTAGATTTGTTTTTAAAATTACAAAATTCATTTAGGAAATGGAATATGAAATCTACAAATTTTTATGCAGCTGAAATTTAGCTGGTCAGATAATTTATTGATAAGTGACATCAGGTGTTTTGAAATTAATGGTTAGATAGCATTGTCAGAGCCTATTAATGACCAATATGAATCCTTGCAACTAAATCTGATTAATCAATATTGATGATACCCCTGCATGGCCTCAAGAAACATGCAAAAGTTGTACAAAAAACAGGATGGTCATTAAGTTTGCTGCTAATAGTTTTTCTTCTGCATATTGTTGCATGAAAAAACACACAAAACCTATACTGTATATGTAAATAGCAGGTTTAATAAGTGTCAACTTCCTCATGTAGATCATATTAGATAAATGTTTGTTTAATATTTTTCAAGGACTAAGTGTCAACTGAATAAAGGTGCAGGAAGGTCACCGCAGTTTTAAGCTGTTCATTTATTGTCTTCTCTCTTCCTTATGATAGATATATACCAAGTACAAAGGTCCTGGGGTTTTTTTGTGAACTGTTACGACTTCTGAGAGAAATTAAAAGGGGGGGGGGGGGGGGATTCAGCAATATCTGACTTACGATAACAGTACGGTGCCTTGTGAACATGTTAAGATGGCGTTACAAAGAGATTATGGGAAAAGTGCAGAATTCTGTTGTAAAATAATATTTTTTTTACAAAGAAGTTCGTGTGTACCTATAAGCTCCATACACAGCCCCAACCTTGAGGTACACACCAACGATGGTCCATAAATAGAAAGCTTAATAACGTATGTTCTACATGGTTATCAGAACCGCCGACAATTGTAGACCAATTCCGACTCCCGAAGACGACGCTGAAGCTGAATTATTTCAAATTAGCATCCAAATTAAAAGGAGATTCCCTGCGTACAATACTGCATCATCAGGACTGACGGATAGACGCCGTTATCCCTCACTCTCCGGAGTGACGGCGGTCCCAGCGGAGCACACATTGAATTTCTCCTGTTTCCTGATTTATTGATTCCGCTTGTTTAAGATGGGAACTGGAAGATTGGACCATCCAGGCTAATCCCACATATTTGTCCTATCTTCTGTCGTATTTCTAATATGTTTTTCTCATCACAAAGGTGAAAAATGTCACCGATCAGAGAACAAGGAGGGTTCAGAGATTAAAAGTCAAATCACCCCCTATCTGTCAGCTGACAGTGAATTTATTAAATACGAATTAGAAGTGCGGCCTTGATGGGAATCTTGTTTTGTTGGACCCATCTCTCTCCTTTTTTAACATGTTTCAAGCTAAATGTTTGCAAGGTTAACTTGAACATGTCTAATCTAAATTGTTTATGTTTAAAGCAAAGCTCCGATTTAAGATCTATATCAGCGCTAGAGCAGAGAAACATCTCCTCCGCCGATCTGTCCAAATTCCAAACTAAAAGTAATTCTTTGTAAATCGGCAGTCTGCCTCCTTGTCAACTAATGAATCAAATGAAGAAAAATATTGTTAAGTAAGAGAGTGAGGTATCTCCAGTGTTAAGTGTGGAGGGGCTAACACGGAGAGAGTCGTAGTGTTTGTGTTAGATCCCGTGTTTTCTGAGCAGGAGACGTGGAGAAACTGATCATGTTGTCTGCGGCTCTCCATTTTCTCTGATGGCTTCCCTTCATCAAGTGAAGTGGGCTTGATGCAAACAATACAAAATGTTGAGAGAGAGAGAGAGAGAGAGAGAGAGAGAGAGAGAGAGAGAAGGAGAGAGAGAAGCCAGTGAAAATAAATAGTGAAAAAGCCAGTAAAAGAGAGAAGAAAGTAAAAATGAATACAGAAAAGATAGAGAGAAGTAAAGAGCTTGAAAAAAGAAATAAAAAAAGGAAAGAAAAGTAAATATATAATGTATATGTAGAACTTGAAAGCTTAGGATCAAATTATAGAATTAGAAATAGAGAAAAAAAAGTGATAGAGAAAAGAGGTATGGATAAAGACTGAGGCTGTGTTTTTGTCCCATGGCTTTGAGGGGGTTGGTCCTTCATGATTAGACACCTGACGGTGGAGGTAGAGTTTGATACAGATCTTAATGCTACAGGGGAACCCAATCTCCCTTCAGATATCTCATTGTCTCAATGATGAAGGTTGCGTGTGACCTTGTCTGGTCTCACAGACATGTATCTCGAGCCACTATCTCAGCAGTGAGGTATCACCCGGACAATGATAGAAATACAAGGCGAGATCTCGGTTACATAACCCAATGAATCATCCACATTCTTCCACTCGCAACACTCGGCCTTAAATTTTACAATTCAACTGATTTTTCTGTCTTGACGTCATTATGATGTGAGCTCCTCTGTGCTGAATTTATTTGTTGTGCAGCATTAGAGAGAGCAGCAAGTGCGTGTGCACTAGGTTGAGTTTATTTAATTAGTATTGTGAAGATGAATCAATTTATTAATTGTATCCTTTCATTGATGTAGATATTAACAAAAGTATTCAAAATTCCAGTTTTATACCCAGTGGGAGGTTTGCTCAGGGAGTTTAAGTTTCCTGAGCATGCTCAAGCAAATGTCATCTCTACTCAAGATTTTTAAAGTTGTATCTCAAATGCAATCAAAGGGAGAGAGTGAAGTATTTTATAAAACCGGTTCATTGAGTATGAGTAGAGAAAGGTTGAAACCCAATATGTAGTGATACAGGACTCGTACCAAATTTGACGAGATATGAAAGCGAGATATGACTCTTTGAGATTAGAGGGTGATTTTAAACATGGATGTTTACTTATCTGGTTGATACAAGTATTTTAAGTGAACAATTGATGTTATTTTATCTGAGGGTTTGATGTTTTTTTTAGAAGTATTGTTTTTAAAATCATTCAGATATTCATCTCTGCATAAAGATAATTCACAATTTAAAATTCAAACAATTATATTGCAGGCATTCAATATCTATTTCAAGCTAAGCTCAGGTTAACTAGAAAAAAAAACCTTCTCAATTGAAATGAGATAATGGAAACAAGAGATGATATTTTAGGAAAAAATATAATGGCAGATTTTGAACAAATGAGCAAACAAATGCAATTCATCTCCAGTTAGAATTGATTTTCTAATTTTTTGCTGTACTTGAAATCTTGTTGACTGGAATCCGTTGGTTAGGAACAGGCATGCTGAATATTAATCGGGGGACATCGCCACGATCACTCGGCAAACGTACAGTAGCCCACGAATTTAACAATCAAATTATTTCTCTAAGCTTGCGCCCCTAAAGCATGGTTATCTCATAAGGAAGCCTCCACTACTGATATCTAGTCCTGTATTTTTGAGTTCAAAGTCTTAAACCTACATATTGACTAGTGCATCCTGAATTATTGAGTCCAAAATAAAAAAAAAATAAGAAAAAAAAATTATGTGAAGTGTCATGGTGTGTCATTTTAAGTAACGTGTTTTAGAGTTAACTCATGCCAGATGACAATTAAATTAACGGAGGTCAGTCTGCTCTGCTTATTATCCCCAATTAGTCAATGTAATTGTTCTGAGTTATTATCATTGTACTCAGTACTGTGCCTCACTTTCATTAATTATCTTTTAGGATATAAATACAGTTTAAAATTTATTCAATTCAGTCAGACTCTTTTGGACGCTATCTCATGTTGCTTATGTCTTCATACTGACTATCTAGTTGACTGTCCACCAGTCTGTCAGTAGACTAAGCAACATTAAGCTAAATTCAAATCTGACTCATTTGGCATTTCAAGAAATATTTTTATCCTGTTCTATTTGACTTTATTTTATTTGATTATTGTTGATATTTCATAGTTAATTTAAATCACTTGATCAATAAATTGTGAAACCTGCCTTCGAGTTATAGCTCTATGCATATTCGACTTAGAGGTCAATTTAAGCCTATTGACTAGGCTGACCCCCTGTCTCTTGGGAGGGCCTATACAAGTTAGTTCCCCTTATCCTATAGACTGCCCTTTCCCGTTGGTGACAGAAATATGCAACGAGTAATATCTGTATATTTAGTACCAATAATATTGTACTAAAATTTTATATTTGTGAAATATTAATGGGTAGCAAGTTTAAAGTCATCTTCTGATGTTACCAATATATTGTGAACCACAAAAAATTTGGAGGGAAATATTAATGAACTACATGTCTGACAAATTATACGGTGTGAATTCAGCACAAGAGTCAAATGTGAAATCACATCTGAAGTCAGACCATGTAAATATAGGGCTGTAATGTGGGGGAGCTTCCCATGTTACTGAGCATCAGTTTATTAAACTGGTACCCAATCAATGCATTAACAGTCAGCTTGGAGGACATTTGACAGGGAAACACTTCTGATGAGAATTAATAAGCTGATAATACCATTATATTGATCAAAATTAATAGTTTCTACAAGCTAAGTCATATTTTACTCGATTAAAGAGGAGGAATAGCAATAAAAAGAGAATTTAAAACTGGTTTCATGTTTCTAGCAATGTTTTATTGTGCATGTTAAAGAAATAATAGCTTATAATTTATTTTATGCAATTTTTTTAATATGAAGTCTCAATCTTATGACAATGTTTTTAAACACATTGATTAAAACCGGGAATCATAAAGAACCACGTGTAATTCACAAAGGAAGGCCATGGACGGAATATTCAGTCCTCATAAGAAGGCTGCCATTGTTATTACCATATTTATTGGATCGGCTATAAATATTTATGGTTGTCATTAAATTGTTTACGACTACCAATGATGCTAAAATGTTTAATATAAAAGATTTCACAAATACTCCCCAAAATGGTGAAGTCAGCAGTCCATCAAATTTAAGTGCATTTATTAGATACCTCTCAAATCAAATTCCTGAATTGAACGGAAGAAAAAAATTGTGATGAGATTATAATAAAGTTGTCTGAACGGTCTCTGTGTCAAGAGAGACAACTCTTACTCCCCATTGTGACTGGTCACTGTTGGGAGATATAAACAATGACAGGTAATAAAGCCAGGTAAATATAAATGAGAAATCACCTTTATTGTCCGTAATGCCCTTCTCCAATATATCTGTCTCCCTTGATAGCTCCACAGAGGCGTATCATAGACCGGAAAATTATTACTGAGGGTTCAGTCCAGAAAGATAAGCCCGGGAGTTTCTGAAATCAATTATCTTTTGATTCTAACAATTCTTTTCCATCAAGTTTTTTATTCCGCCCCTCATTATGACTTCTAGAGCTGGATGATTAAGACCTGTAGGAGCATGTAGCCCATCTTTACGGTCCGTGGCAATGTACAGACACTACTGCTGGCAGCTACAGCAAGGTAAGACCCCCGGGGGCGGGGTTGGGGGGGGGGGGGGGCGGGGGGAAGTGGAGGTAGACAAAGCAGATATCATTGATGGAATTACAAGGACATTACCCCGGCACCAGTAATTAAACTCTTGCCATTGATTTTTTTATAAGGACAAATGCATGGCTGTAGTTTGGTGACATGTCTTGTGAAGGTGAACTAGAGGAATGCCCTGGAATCTGTGGAAGATGGAGAGCCATTATTTACATGAAGTGAAAAATATTTCAGGGTGGGAAGGGGGCCCACTAAATAGGGGCAATGTGCATTTTACAGGAAGCCAAGGGTGCAAGGTTAAAATCCTCTAAATGAAATTCTTTTTAATGCTTGCAGGTATGATGAAAATTTGCCTTAAACATATTTTTTTGATGTAATTTTTTGATGATTTTGTTTACTGCACCTCCATAAATATTTCTCAAAGCTCATAGTTCTCGTTAAGGTTCACCAATTTAATTTTTTACTTTAAGTCACTATAATGGAGAGTTTATTACATGTACATTGTACTGGCTGCATGTGGTTTCCATATGGTGGTGACTTCATATACTAACCAAATATGATGTCGGCATGTTAGGTAACATCAATTTTACATTGACTTGATTTGGTATCTTTAGGTGGGAGCTTGTTGTATTCACCCGATGATTGATACATCTTGTGATGGGGATTTCAAATATTGGCTCAATGTCTAGTACCTTCTGATGAGGATTTCAAGTGTTGACTCTGACATTTATAAGGATATCACGTATTGTCCCAGTGTTGTCTTTGGAGCCAGGGATTTGGTCTCTGAATCCAGGTGGTACCCATTTCACATATTGACTCATATCTTGTGTGGTTTGTCTCTGGAGCCATCACAGTGGTCCTTGAATCCAGGTGGTACCCATTTCACATATTGACCCGGATCTTTTGTAGTTTATTGTGACTGGGTGTTGGTTTCAGGTATTGTGGTCTCAAGGGGAGGCGGATTTCAAATATTGACCCATAGTACTATGCCGTAGTTTAAGTTTCCTCAGTGATGATGGTGAGAGTGGGCGTGGATCACCCGGGGGTAACTAACTGTGATATTGACCCTGGGCGGTCTCTTAGGGTGATAATTTTAACCTTGACCTTGTGTGGCTTTAAAAGGATTCTCCGTTCTACCATTTATTTAATTATGATGATAAATTATATAATTTTCATCAATAGTACAGTTCATTTTCTTTAGTTATGCAAAACCCTGTTTGTGCCCCAACAGTGTGTCATTGATGAAATGTATTGGACTATATGTTACAAAATTGATTTGTAGTGTTATCACAGACAAAGACACTCAAAAAGCTTAATATTATAAATATTTAAACCTAACAATGTAAAGTTGTTTCTGGATGTCATAATTTTCTTAAGAGGTTGTTTGACTGGCAGCCTTGTTGAATAAACCATGCACTAGGTCAGGGAATACCTTGTATACATGTAATATCTTAGAAACATTTAAAACTTGCATGATATTTTTTATTATTAGTTTAGGGACCTTGGCACTGAATCAATTAGATTATTTTTTGAGTTTCTAAATACTGTATACAGTGAAATATTCGCCCCTCGTTTCATTTTCGCCCCTTTTTGTCCTAGTTGTCGGTGGGTAAATTTAGGACTGGGCGACCTCCAATTTCTCAAATTATCTCTCTTAAGGTGGAATAACACATCGTCATAAAATGGCTGACCTCTGATCGAAACAACATTTTGTTCTATTAAAAGGATTTTATCAACGGCATTATATAACTTACTTCATAGCCGATTGGATAAAGTGTCGGGCTTGTGATCTGTACATACCAAGTTCGAATCTTGCAGGGGTTTTTGTTGTTACTTACTGAATTAATTTTTTTTAGATATTCATTTTTTATCCCCAATTTACAAATGTTTTGCTTATTTGACATAAGTATTGTTTATTTATCATTACATCTTTCATAATCAAATAATTCACATTTAATTTGAGTGACTATTTCCAGGTGTGTTATACCACCTTAAAACACAATTATGTCTGCGAATTCAAGACGGGGCGAAACTGTTTGCAAGTTTAGACTGGCGAAAATTACACTGGGCGAAAATAACCCTGTCTACAGTATATTGTAGTACATGAACAAGATTGTATAATGAAAGTTTGTATTGTTTTGTGTCAATTATCGAGCGTCTCTCTATGACATGGTGCCTTTAATGTCATCATGTAGCAGAAATTATCTGCTGAATAAGCAGATTAACATTTATAATTGCTGATGAACGGGCTATAATCACATGTGTCATAATGCCGATTAAGGATCAGACCTAAAACCAAGATACTGGTACTTAACATGTATAAAGCTTCAAAACTGCTCCTTATGGAGTGGTTAAATGCAATATGCAGTGGAAATCTAGATTGTGGAGACAAGTTTTCGGGGACTTATCTTCTGTTTGATTAACGTGTCAATATGTATCAAGTGTCCTGCCATTTTAACATTCAGCTCCAGCAGAATTCCGACATTTATTTTCCACTGTGTGCGCTTTTATGTTCGGTTGGAGAAAATTCCAGGATATTGTCATTATGTCCCCATGGCGGGGACATGAAATGAACGTAATTTCAAAGATTTATTGGAATTCAGTAGAAAAGAAATGGGGAAATTATGCGATCAGGCCTATACCAAGAGGCTGGGAATTACGAGTAGACTCTTCTGGCAGGCAAACAAGTCGCCCATGTGATTAGTAAATATGGTAATACTAATGTTTTTTTCTTTATGTGGATGGTTTAAACTGCTCACAGATGATGATGAGTGGCCCCGTGTAAAGTCTTGTACAGAGGAATATTTCCCTTGCACCATGACAGTCTTCTATGATCCAGAGTCAATATTCAACATTATCCCTCATAGACCTGACTGAATTGCTTGTTTGGTCAGTAACTTATGTAAATTTGAAGATAGAAGCAAAATAAAAGAAACCTCTCTGGGTTTTTTAATATAAGTGGACAGGGAACAGGTCATTTACCGAGTCATTGGTATTTTGATTGGGAGAAGACGGGTTGGTTTTGATGTTATTACTATGCATGCCACAGGTGAGGTGGTTTGACACAGAGTTAGTGTAGCTGTTTGAGTGTTAGTCAGTATAGCAGCATTAATACAGAGTAAGTGTAGCTGTTTGAGTGTTAGTCAGTATAGCAGCATTAATACAGTGTAAAGGACACAGAGTTAGTGTAGCTGTTTGAGTGTTAGTCAGTATAGCAGCATTAATACAGAGTAAGTGTAGCTGTTTGAGTGTTAGTCAGTATAGCAGCATTAATACAGTGTAAAGGACACAGAGTAAGTGTAGCTGTTTGAGTGTTAGTCAGTATAGCAGCATTAATACAGTGTAAAGGACACAGAGTTAGTGTAGCTGTTTGAGTGTTAGTCAGTATAGCAGCATTAATACAGAGTAAGTGTAGCTGTTTGAGTGTTAGTCAGTATAGCAGCATTAATACAGTGTAAAGGACACAGAGTTAGTGTAGCTGTTTGAGTGTTAGTCAGTATAGCAGCATTAATACAGAGTAAGTGTAGCTGTTTGAGTGTTAGTCAGTATAGCAGCATTAATACAGTGTAAAGGACACAGAGTTAGTGTAGCTGTTTGAGTGTTAGTCAGTATAGCAACATTAATACAGTGTAAAGTAAGGCAACTCTGTAACCTAATCTTAAGAATTGTATGTATGTGTTATGTGTGTATATGGAGAGAGAGAGAGAGAGAGAGAGAGAGAGAGAGAGAGAGAGAGAGAGAGAGAGAGACTCCGAGGTTGATTAGTAGAGATTTTATTTTTGGGGTGTGATATTCTAAATTTCTATGATTTAATTAGGTGCCACACTGAAAGCAGACCTGCTGATTTAATTAGCAAACATCCTGTACTTAATGTTTTGCTGGAAAACCCAAATACACAACTTTGTACATAAACGTGTTACTGGGTTCATTCAAATGTATACTAAAAGTTACTGGGTTCATCCTGCTAGTTTGTCATACACTTTGGATTGATGCAGGTCTGGCATATTGTGTGGATGTACATCCGTGAGTCCACCAAGTGGCACAACAAGACATAGTTGTAGCAAATTTCAAGATACCTAACAAAAATTTATAATATATACAGCCAAGCTACATTCTGGTTGCCCTGGAGTATGGTAAGGATACATATATACATCCTGGTTGACCTGGAGTATGATATGGATACATATACACATCCTGTTGACCTGGAGTAATGTATGGATAACATATATATACATCCTGGTTGACCTGGAGTATGAAATGAATACATATACATCCTGGTTGACCTGGAGTATGGTATGGTTACATCTATACATCCTGGTTGACCTGGAGTATAATATAGATACATATACATCCTGGTTGACTTATGGTATGGATACATATACATATCCTGTTGACCTGGAATATGGTATGGAAACATATACATCCCGGTTGACCTGGAGTATGATATGGATACATATACATCCTGGTTGACTTATGGTATGGATACATAATCATCCTGGTTGACCTGGACTATAATATGGATACATATACATCCTGGTTGACCTGGACTATAATATGGATACATCTATGCATCATCTGGAGCAATAATGTACAATATATCCAAATTGTTATCGTAAGGTCTTGCCTACAGTCAGGTTTGCATGCTGTTTTATTGTATATCAGCACATTTAGATAACAAAGTACTAATAAGTACTTTAAATGAACTGCTATCATATGTCTTATTGTTACATTGTCTTGGGACTTCTTGGTAGCTAACTGAAGGCATGGTTTACTGGAACCATTTTAAAAAAATTCAGGTCAGCTGCCAAATCTAACTCTGTGGATGTCTGGGGGTGTTGATTCTTTTTTCTGATCAATATTTACATCAATTTTCAGGTTACATATTTCTGCTTATAGCTCTAACAGATACCCCGCATCCAAGCTCATCTCCATCAGATGAGGAGAGTAGCATGCTTGACTTGGTTACAATGGTTCATCACTGAGTGAGATGTGAAAGGATCGGGATAGAATACCTCCCTTGTCAATTAATTTCTGCCTCATGGATTGTTTCTATTGAATGCATAGTTAATGAAATGGAAGGATTGGAATCAATTCAGCTCTGATTTCCACATTTACAATTAATACATCTCTAGACAATAATTTTGGGAAGTAGGAGAGATTTTAATTCATGCCATTTATAAAATATGGAGCAGCCCTAGAGAAACTATTGTTATCAGCTAGCTAGTTAGTGATGGCAGTTGACGGAAGTTCAAATTTATGATGTGCCGGTAGGTTTCTCAAAAAAAAAAAAAACCCAGTCCATTCTCAATAAAATTAGGAAAGTCCCTCCAGTCATTAATAAGCTTGAATCTGAATTAAATTAGATTGTTAGTTTCTTTGATCTTGTATATATAAATCAGACACAAGTATATTTTAATATAATTAGATTCTTAGGTACACTTCCCCCTGGGAGCACTATACAATGCCCCATATGGCTATTTTAAGTTGTGCTTAATATGGTGTACTCAATGTTTGCCCAGCAGTTTCCACTAAATTATAGCAGAGCTAGTACTACTGCAAAGTGTGATGCCTGCATGCTAGTACAGCAACATTTACTAATTATAGCAGAGCTAGTACTACTGATCTGTGTGATATGTGTGTGCTAGTACAGCAACATTTACTAATTATAGCAGAGCTTGTACTACTGCTATGTGTGATGTGTGTGTGCTAGTACAGCAACATTTACTAATTATAGCAGAGCTTGTACTACTGCTATGTGTGATGTGTGAGTACTAGTACAGCAACATTTACTAATTATAGCAGAGCTAGTACTACTGATATGTGTGATGTGTGAGTACTAGTACAGCAACATTTACTAATTATAGCAGAGCTTGTACTACTGCTATGTGTGATGTGTGTGTGCTAGTACAGCAACATTTACTAATTATAGCAGAGCTTGTACTACTGCTATGTGTGATGTGTGTGTGCTAATACAGCAACATTTACTAATTATAGCAGAGCTAGTACTACTGCTATGTGTGATGTGTGTGTGCTAGTACAGCAACATTTACTAATTATAGCAGAGCTTGTACTACTGCTATGTGTGATGTGTGAGTACTAGTACAGCAACATTTACTAATTATAGCAGAGCTTGTACTACTGCTATGTGTGATGTGTGAGTGCTAGTACAGCAACATTTACTAATTATAGCAGAGCTAGTACTACTGCTATATGTGATTCGTGTGTGCTAATATAGCAACATTTACTTAAGCTGCTCATGCTATTGCTATGTACTTTGTATAGTGTGCTCAGTGCCAGTGCTGAAGTATGCTCTGAAGGAAAGCAGAGTGACTGCTGCTGCTATGTGCTTGGTTTGATGTGTTCTTAGTGCGCAGCATCCCAGTTTGCACTATACCAGAGCAATGCTACTGTAGATGTGCTCATTGATGATATAGCAGTACATGTATTCACTAAAGAATATTATTATTAATAAGTAAAGCTGTGGCTGATGTTAGTTACACCTGATGTGTTCACTGTTAGCACACCAATCTGCACAGAAGAATAGCACAATATGTGCTACAGCTATGTTATTGTGCAGTAAGTGCTAACACAGTATACAGTGAGGCCCAGGTTTATCAGAGTTTATGCTACTAATATATGATCAATTTGGTTTGATTGGTACTAACACAGCAGTAGTCATTTTAGCATTGAACAGCTCATGCTAGTACATTGAATAAGGTGCTAACACAGCAGTAGTCATTTTAGCATTGCACAGCTCATGCTAGTATATTGAATAAGGTGCTGACACAGCAGTAGTCATTTTAGCATTGCACAGCTCATGCTAGTACATTGAATAAGGTGCTAACACAGCAGTAGTCATTTTAGCATTGCACAGCTCATGCTAGTACATTGAATAAGGTGCTAACACAGCAGTAGTCATTTTAGCATTGCACAGCTCATGCTAGTACATTGAATATGGTGCTAACACAGCAGTAGTCATTTTAGCATTGCACAGCTCATGCTAGTACATTGAATAAAGTGGTCTGTGCTACTAGGACATCTCTTAAGTACTCACTAGAAGCTGTGCTGTTGTTTCAGTCCTGGTACTTGCTCTATTATTCTGCTAACAATATAAAGCATCAGCTCAATCTTTGCTGATTTTCAAAAAAAAAAATTGTAATTCTGGGGAAAAAAAGTTTGCATGAAAGAGTTTTAAGAAAGCTAGTTGAATTATTAAACCATTTAGAACTCGGGGGCATCTTAGGCATATAAGGAATTACATGTGCTTTAAATTACATGTAAACCTTTAAATATTGTAATAATAATTTGTATATGATTGAATTGTGTTGCTTTGAGGGACTCACTAAAAAGGCAACTCTAAAATGATAATATTGCTAAGCCGATCAATTGCTGCTAGGTACACACAGATTACGGGCTGCAGCGCCGTAATGGAACGTGGACAAAGCTGGGATTATGGTCTCATTTATCATATTTAATCAATCCAATCAAAATGTGGCTCATTTATTGATAATGGAATGAAGAAAAGCAACAGTGATTCTCTTTTAAGTTAAAGCTACAAGTATGTTTCAAAGAATGAAATTGAAAATAGTCTGATGGGATAGGAGTGAAGCAACTCTTGAACTCAAAATATGGGATTTAATCTTGGTACATGTATTCTCTAAGAATTTATGATTTAATCCCAACTGTTGCTAATGAATTCTGTAGCTTTTCTATAACTGTAAAAAGACCATAATTAATTGGTTTGGAAAATATTTACGTTTACAAAGACACCCAAATCAAATTGCCTGCATACACGATTAATTGGAGCAATGGTTAGAGGTTTATGGGATTTGCTGACAGCCTGTTACAGCACCAATCAGTGATTGATTGATGGGATTAAGTTCAGGATCAATTATTGATCACCAGTTGTCCATGCTTTACCTAATGTGCAGATGAATTGGGGGCGTGGATAAGCTGGGCAGGAATTAGATCCTGAGACCAATTCTATTGGTAGAATCTTCAAATTGGTGGCTCATTCCTGCTTATGGAAGAATAACGAGTCAAAAGTGTTTATGGCAATGTTTTGTTTTATCAGTCTATTTTCATCAACAGTTGGACAGCTACAGTTTATGATCAATGTCTCCTTGCCTGGAACGGCTTTGATCATCCATGCCCTGTGATTTGCCCAAATTATCAACACATTGATATAGTTTAACAGCAGTATAGCGTTAAACTGATTGATTTGTTTTCCCGCTCCTTTGAAGAAATTATCCTTGGTGCATGCATTAAGGGGTGTGTTCAAATCTCATAGCAGACAGACAGTGTTCAGAAACTAGATAAAATAGAAATTTGAAGCTAATTTTACAAAAAGGAGATAGCACGGAATTCTGTGCAGTGATTGGAATTTGTTAGCATCTTTCTCAGTGAGTATACATTCTGAGCTCAATGCTTTATTTCAATGTATTGTTGTTGTTTTTTTACGTTCTATAATATTTTCTTTTTTTCAAGACTTTTTTTAACTGTAGGGTGTGTATTGTTAGGTGACATTTTTGTTTTCTACAGGGATTTCAAAAGATTTTTCTGAGTGTTGGTTGTTGGTTTTTCCTGACTCATTTTTAGTGGTTTCCATATTATGCTATGTTGTGTCTGTTGTGTTGTTTTTGATATCTCCTAGTTGTTGTTGTCTTGTAGCACTGTCTTGGTTTGTTGTTTTTTTTCTGATTCAATGATTTGTTTTTTATTTCCCTCAAGGAGTTGTTGATTATCTGTTGTTGTTCTTCTTAATATCCATTTGTTGTTTCCCCTTGATAGTTGATTCCCTGTATTTTTCTGTATTGTTGTTCCTTGTGATTGCTCAGCTTCTTTAATGCTTCCTATTTTGTTGTTTCATCTTCTGGCTCTTTAACTAAATATATAACTCTTAAAGTCTTTTTGTCGTACATTTTTTAACGTTATCGTTCTGTTTGTTGCTCGTTTGGTAAATTAATTTCTTTCTCTACAAAAAAAAGAGACATGGTAGATTTTTATAAGCATCATAGAGAATATTTTAAAGTTGGTTTTTGTTATTTAGTCTCGTGTCTGTAATAGTTCTGAAAATAGCTTGCTGGTTTTATGTTGTGCATTATTTATTGATAAGGAGACCCGTGTTCAATGCTACATGTATACATTTACTGTGTTGTCTTCATGATGTGTAACTGCTGTTAAACAAGATACACAGTTGAATTTTGCATAACAGTTGGCAGCAAATATATGGCAAATATTATCATTTACATTGTAGCAGTTGTTCATTATTATGCTGAAATCAGAACTGTTATCATAAACTCCACCAATCTGAAATAAGGAAAAAACTTTGTTTCGTATGAAGATCTTGGTCAGTGCCTACGCTTACCTCAGGTGTAAAGCACGGTGGTTTTGTGTTTCACCTGACGGAGGCTTCCAGGTGTACTGTATGTGTTCTTATGATCTCAGATATACCTATTTGTGCAGCAGAAGGAAGATTTCACATTATTAAATCTCTATTTTTTATATATATATATATATATATATATATATATATATATATATATATATATATATATATATATATATATATATATATATATATATATATATATATAAAAACAGTTAAGAGGCCTGGTTACCATAGCAACCAAATGCTTCTTTCTATTTTTGACACCAAGACGACAAAAGCAGGGCCCTTGAAATTAATAAATGATGATGAAATATTAAAAATAAAGGTGCTTATCTTTTCTGTCGGTGTCAAATGGTCAGCCATTAGTCGGAGGGGAGACAGAGGTTTGCTGGACTGGAAGAAGACAAGTTGCAATAAGTAGAATTCTTATTGCATTCATGTAATAAAATATAATGGCTTTTAATCATAGACTGGGGTTTCTTGAATAAAAACAAATGGAGTTGCAATAATACTTTGTAGAATATTTATTGCATTTGTCTGATAGAATATAATGTACCAGTTTTATGGGGTAAAATGTTTGTGGTGATAAAATTTACTGTGGTTGTGATTCCCAGCTAAGAACTAAGCAAACGGTCCCTAACTCAGTTTCAAACTATATTTCTTTGGTTGCATGCATGCCTGTCTGTAACTGTAGGGTGTATGAGTGTTAGGGGGATTCCATCTTCCAATCCCCAATCCCAATCAGTCCTTGCAGTCACTCTGTTAGTTTATCAAGCTATAGCTATGGTGATATTCAATTACTCTTTTGTTGACATTTTGGGGTATACAGTCAAACCTAGTTATGACGAACCTCTCCAGAGTAAAACCTCATAAAAACAAACCTTCTGGGATTGAAACCTGGTTACTTCTCCTAAAACCATCAAAATTTCTGTACATTAGATGAAGTTTAGAATACACTATCAGAATTCAATTATTTTACATTCCACTGGGGGACATATCAATTTGTTATCTTCAGGCCTATTTGTTTCAACATGTCTTGCATTGTAACCAATCTCCAATCAGGCTTTGTGGTTCTCATTACCTCCATGTTTTTAAGCTTCACAAATAAATCCTTTTGCCTTTTGAGTTAACCATGAGCTGTGTAGGAATTGCTTGTGGAAAAAAGGTAAAACATTGAAAACATTATGATGAAGTCTAAGTAGTAGAACTTGTTGATACATGGACTTCACACACACACAAGTTGCCTTTATTACATGGTGTTCAAATCAACCATCCATTTTTCTTTGATATCATGTTTTGGTACAGGCAAGCAGCAAATTGTAAATGGTCTTTGACTGCAGATGGAAGTTAATCATTGCTTATTCAAAGACCTGTTGGTCTTGTTTTGGTTGCTTCAAACTGTTTGCAATCTAAGCACCAATTTGTGTACACATGCTGCTGGTAAAACCATTTGAGAGACAGATCAATAACCAGGAGGGCCATTGGTAGGGGGAATGCCAAAGCTAAGTTGACATTGATGTTGACATAATCTGTTTATTTCCTACTTTTCAATTCCCATCCTCTTTCGTTTGGCTTCAATTTCCTTTTGGGTGTTGTTAGCAGACGACAAACAAGAAAGACGATGTTCTTGGTCCAACAGATTGTATGGTAGATTCAGACATGTTAATTCCTGATCCGGGAGAAAATCTCCATTTTATTGGTATATCTCCTTTGTCTGTGGACCATTTTACCATACTCAGCAGTTTTGCTGTAGACTTCTTTGACTTTGAGAGTTAACACCTTCCTTGTCATTTAACAGAGCAATGGCATGCAACTCTCTGTGTTCTACAAATCTAAGCAATAGAAAAATCAATGTTAAATTTTCACTTGGTAGACAAATTTGGTCCCTAATCTAAAATATTCTATCTGCATTGTTAGTTTAACGAGAAGACAATCTTTTCTTTGTGTAAAAGCATCATCATTAGGCATAAAAGATCAAAAAGTTGAAAATTACTTCTTGAGAGATGATTTGCAAAATTGCTTGATATCATTCTAAAAAAAATGTTATTGAGAAGAGAATTTTATGGTTATTTTAAGTACTCTCAAGTAAGAGAGTGGATAATAATACAAACACATTTAAAGAATTACCTCATGTTAGTAATAAAATCAATACCAAATCAAATCTCATTTGAGAATCAACTGTGTTTTTATGTTGTTGACAAGTACAAAATAAATGCAAGAAACAAGAATTTGTTTATATAAAAATGCTTTTTTCTCACGTGAATAATGATCAAATCATGATTCAAAGTATAGACACAATATAATGATTTAATTTCATTTTTCCAGTGGCTAATCCACCAGACAGAGCAAAAGATGACTCCAGTGTGGGAGCAAAGAATGGACAGCTGTCAAGTAAGTGTTGTACATCAAGGAAGCAACTGTCAAATACTGACACATACTGACAAAAAGCAACTGACAAAAAAACTGTCAAATACTGCGCAAACTGACTAAAAGCGACTGTAAAATTCTGACACAAACTGACAAAAATCAACTGTTCAATACTGACACAAACTGACAAAAGGTGACTGTCAAATACTGACACAAACTGACAAAAAGCAACTGTCAAATACTGACACAAACTGACAAAAAGCAATTGTCAAATACTGACAATTGCAACTGTCAAACACTAACAAAATAGAAACTGATGCTAAACAGTCAAATATTACAGAAAGTAATGAAGAATGCATAGAATGTGTAGACAAAATAAATAATAAACAGCCTGCAAGGCCACCATATATTGAGTTATCACTGCCCAGGATTAAGTTGCACAGAGATGGACAAATCTATCTCAGATAATATTAAAATTGATTTTCTGAATGCAGAAAACAAAATACTGAGTATGTTGTGGCTCTTTATATTTTTAATTGAGTTATTTGTTCAATAGGGTGCTCTTGATGGACATTTGGATACTCTATGTCTTTTAAAACATTTGAAATGATGGACAACATGACATTTTGTTAAAGCTTTTAGATGCATGGTTGATGGTCTCAATGAAAGTAGAGATGGTTTAAGAAAGCACTTAAGTTTTACAATCTCACAGAATTATTCTAGAATAAAGCCATTAATTTTCACACTATTTTATCTCTAACTGTACTATATGCTCATTCTTTTTCAGTTGAAACAGTGACTGCATAATGAATCAAAGTAGTGAAAGTACTGAAAGGAGTTGATTTTTTTGTAGGATTATTGATTGACCAATTTGTGAACATTGCTGATTCTGTCTCAGTTGTTTAACAATTTTTTCTGATGGTGTGAATCTTTATCATTTGGCCTGTAGCTCTCAAAGAAATTTAAAAAAGCTAAAATGCTAATATTAAAAAAAAAACATTTTCTGTTGCAGATTCATGAATTTAATATGTGCACACCTCTCTTGGGCAAGTGGTTGTGTAGAAAAAAATGACAACAAATTGAAATTTTAAATTCATATGTTACCGGTAAATTTATTTGATATTAACCTTCTTAAGTTCTTTTGTAAAAAAAGCCCAGAGCTGCAGATGTTGTACACCGTATCCATTGATACTGTGTAGGTGAAGCCATCTTTGCGCTAAGTGATATTTAACACAAATTACAAATTTAAGTATTTTTAAGGGAGAGAACTCTGTCTGGAATAAGGTTATACATAAAATGTATTTCATTGATGATATACAAATGTCAAGGACGGTTGTTGTCTTCGCTTCGCTCTCTGGTTTCTGATCCTGCGTTTAATGATATCTGCTATCCGGAGGCTGCTGGTCTTGAAAGAAAAAACAGTCAATTGAAAATATTGAAAAATTGGTGTAGGAAATGAGGTTTGTGAAATCAGAACTTTGTTCTGTCCAAATAGATTGGTTTTGTTACTCAGGAGAGGGGAAACAATGGAAGGCATGCCATTCAGAGCTTGGATCAATTCAACCCTCGTCTGCAGGGGATAAGATGAAAGTTGAGGCAGTTCGAGTTTAAATCACAGCTCCCACAACTTGTGTGTCACCGCATGAAGACAATGTTAGATGCTCCTACAAACAACTGCTAATAAAAACTGTAATTGTTAAAATACAGACCCAGGGGTGCATTAAATTAAGGTTCCCCTAGTACAGCACCCACAGGTTCAAGAGTACGTACCACAGATCTGTTGCTTTTGTCAAAACAAGATTTTGAGTAAATTAAGCTTTGCCCTTATCCAGAATTTGTAATCATGCAAACACAATCACAAAAGAATATAAAAGTAATATAGGTTAATTGCTACAGTTATTATTTTCTCAAGAAAGACATGTTCTTGAACGCAACAAAAATTGTGCAGAGAAGATAGAAATTTAAAATTGTAATGTCTCAAAAATGGCTAGTTCAGTGTAAAAATGACTGTGCTGTGATGTCCTAAAATTGACTGATTTACCATGTCAAAATAATGTAAAGCAGAAAGGACAGGTTTCAAAATTGTTAGTTTGCAAAATCTAATGTACCTAACTGGGCCTACACTAAAACTACACTATGTATAGATTTAGTGGGAAATATTAGATTTATGAGGTATCTACAACTCAGAACATCAGATTAATGTAGGATATGAGAGGGGAGATTATCCACACTGCTGATGGCCAATTTATTGCTTCTTTGTGTGCATTAAAAAGGTCCAAGCATGTCAAATCCAAAAGCATTCAATTGGGCAGTGTCAGCAACAGGCTTCATTGCTGCCATAGAAACCATCCCAACTCATTGAGGACTAATCACAAATTCTGATGAAAATATAATTAGAGATGAAGATAATTGGTATTCAGGATGTTGTATTCCTTTCAATTACATGTGTGTTTTACTGAAATCACAACAATTGACATCAGAGAATGCAAAAACCAAATGAAGCTGAAAGACAAAGCAACTGAAGTCTATTGAGAATTATTGTTATAACTCGGGGCCTCGAGCCTCGGTCCAAGAACAGCGGCTTGTCTACATGACAGCAGGAGTCGGCCATATTATCTCCAAATACAATTTAACAGGGAAACTTTATGGAAGTTATTTTCATATTTCAAAGAATATTGCTCTGTCTGATGTCTATTTAGTACCCTATTACATCTCATGATTTCTGAGATATACGATGCTATATTGGTACGATTATGGAAATTATTAATAAACTCTACCGTTATATCTCATACTGGAACTGTTCAATAAATGTCCATGTAATTCTTTAGAGCTAGAAATATGTTGGACTGAATAAATACATTAGGAAGCTAATATCTGGATATTTTATTCCTTACAGCAGTGGGAGACATTTTTTTTTCTAGCATAAGGTACACGGAAATTGAAATAAAGCAATTGCAGGATGATTTTCAGGATTTATTTTTACTTTTAATACATTTTAATTCAAAACTGATGGAATGTTTCATTTTGATTTGATATTTGCAATTTCTAATCCCTTAACCTTTGACTTAAAGAGGACGATAATTCCTGAAGAAAAATTAAAGTTAATAACAAGCTGTGTGATTGGTCGGTAAATCTTTGCCCTTTTGGTGTTGATGGCCATCACTGAGACATGTTGAGTGGTATCATGGTCTTAATGGGGACTATCGTGTGTGACAGGTCTCACAGAAACACTCCGTCAGCCACTTCCTGTTGGCCGAGATTTTCTATCGCTTTCGTTGGTATTTATGGAAAACTCACTCCTACATGTTGTTGCACTTTTCCTTACAGTCACAAACTGTGGAGATTGTGTATTGCTTAAACAGTAAAACACGATTATAGCGAACACGCTTATAATGATTTGACGCTTACAGCAAAGTCATTTTCATTCCCCGTGACTATATTATATGTTGTGAACTTAACAGATATAACGAATTACGCTGATAACGAAGCAAAATCGCCCGACCCTGGCACTTTGTATAACCATGTAGTATGAATATTCTGATTGTTAAGGCTGATAATGATCACAAGCTAGGTCAATTAATATTAGAAAGATAATAATTAAGAAAAAGGTGACTGATTTTTTTTTGTAAAAACGATAGCCATAGTTTGTTAGGAGTGTAGGTATAGATAGCCCACGTTATTTTGAAATATGAATCATTCAATTTTGTAATGGAACTGGAATCATTAATTGATGAATTTGAAGCTCAGAGGTAATTTGTAAATCCGGACGGACAGCATTCTTGATTATTTTACTGTTAAAATTGAATAGAGATGTGCTTTGATGAAAAATTAAAATGTTATTACATTGTATACTCTTCCTTTGGGATTGTTGGTTTGAGGACAGAATGTTGAGTTAAAATGAGTAAAAGTTTTATGGCATCACTTTTTGATTTCAGGGGCAGGTTCTTTGACAGTTCTGAGAAGAACAAACTCCAAATCAAAGTTAGCCTCCAGTAGCAGTAGTAGAACGTCTAGTATTGCAGAAAGCGACTCCTACGCAAGTGTTGACCTGGGCACGGACAAGCTTCCCCCCATAGACACACCCGAAGCCTCCCATGTTTGCTCAATACGGTGAGAGAGAGAGAGAGAGTGAGAGAGAGAATGAGAAAAAGAGAAGGAATGAAAAAAAAAAAAGAGAATGAGAGGGAGAGAAGTGGAGAGAGGAAGAGCTGATAAATCCAGGGTAACACTATTATGTGTACTAACCAAAGGAATATAAAAGGAACTTATGAATAAGTGATATTTTTCAGATAGCATTGTTAAAGATTGGTATTAGAGATAGGTTTTCATTTTGATCTCAAGCAATATAATGAGAAGAGGGAAAAGCAGTTTAAAAGTGATTAAAGGGGATGTAGGTTGAGGTTTTTTCAGAGAGAAGACTTTCCAGACACAAATTTTGGTGGAGGGGGGTTGTTATTTTATTAATCTTTCATTCTCTTTGCTATATTTTTAGCTTACGAAATATTTTGAGGAGAATTCAGAATGGAGAAGTTCCTAAAGAAGATTTATACAAGAATCTGGAGTACGCAGCCTCAGTGCTCGAATCGGTCTATGTGGACGAAACCAGGTGAGTTCTAAGTGTCACACGTGTGTCTCACCTGTGTCACCCCTGCTTCTGTGGGTCAGAGAGGCAGCAAACTGTTGTTACCCCCTACTGTACATTTATATATGGTTTGGCGGAAGGATGAATATTCAAAGATCAGCCAATTACAGGCTATATAGAAATGTGTTAATATTCTAATGATGATAGAAACTGTTCATTAAGTCTTGGTATATAAAAATATTGATAATATATTTCATCTTTGGACCCAGCTGTTGGGATGAAAATATCTCTTGTAAAATCAACCAGCATTTGTAAGCCTAAAATGAAGTTGCTTTAGTCCATTCGAAAAACTGTGTCAGCTATGCATGAATATGTTATTTTCAGCCTGTGAAATTGCATTAGATTTTTTAATCCCAAAAATCCTTTAAGTACAGATATCCAATGCATTAAATTGTTTCGGTCTAAATCATTCTGATGTGAATCTTTAATGATTGCAGTACAGTTAAAGACACAACCAAAAAGTAAGTCAACGTTGCACGTTCGATGGACGGATTGTTTTTTGCACTTTTCGCGTGGGTGATATCTTTTAGAGTTTTGTTTTGACTTTTTTTTTTGTAGTGATTGATATAACAACAGTTTTTCTAATGATTTTGTGTTTTTTTCTTGTTTTGATGTGTTTATAACATGTTTTGTGAATTATATGCATATAACGTAATGGTCGTTTCCCATCTACTGGTTACAACATTTAACATAGTGGTAATCTCCCATCTACTGGTTACAACATATAACGTAGTGGTAATCTCCCATCTGCTGGTTACAACATATAACGTAGTGGTAATATCCCATGTACTGGTTACAACATATAACGTAGTGGTAATTTCCCATGTACTGGTTACAACATATAACGTAGTGGTAATCTCCCATCTACTGGTTACAACATATAACGTAGTTGTAATCTCCCATCTACTGGTTACAACATATAACGTAGTGGTAATCTCCCATCTACTGGTTACAACATATAACGTAGTGGTAATCTCCCATCTACTGGTTACAACATATAACGTAGTGGTAATCTCCCATCTACTGGTTACAACATATAACGTAGTGGTAATCTCCCATCTACTGGTTACAACATTTAACGTAGTGGTAATCTCCCATCTACTGGTTACAACATTTAACGTAGTGGTAATCTCCCATCTACTGGTTACAACATTTAACGTAGTGGTAATCTCCCATCTACTGGTTACAACATATAACGTAGTGGTAATCTCCCATCTACTGGTTACAACATATAACATAGTGGTAATCTCCCATCTACTGGTTACAACATATAACGTAGTGGTAATCTCCCATCTACTGGTTACAACATATAACGTAGTGGTAATCTCCCATCTACTGGTCACAACATTTAACGTAGTGGTAATCTCCCATCTACTGGTTACAACATATAACGTAGCGGTAATCTCCCATCTACTGGTTACAACATTTAACGTAGCGGTAATCTCCCATCTACTGGTTACAACATATAACATAGTGGTAATCTCCCATCTACTGGTTACAACATACAACGTAGCGGTCTCCCTCCTTTTTTTTACGATCGCAAATTTGCATGGGTTACTAATGTGCTATAATGGCTGGAATCCGTCAGAATGTTTGTTATTTATCAACCAGGAAGCTGGTATATAAATGGACTTCAGTTGAGTATTCTTTCCGATCCGATTTATAGTTGATGTACATTTATTGCTGATCTATATAAATCACTATTCTAGTAACAGAGTATCAATTCCCTGTAAACATTAGTTTCGGTGCTGCATCGTCTGTCATGGAGTCAACCATTCCTTGTAATGGCAATGTTCAGAGCAGGGTGCTGACGTTATAAGATAATGCATGTATTACGTACCAAACAAATAATTAACCAGAAATGAAGGATCAGCTCTGATTGATCAGCTATAATTGATCATTGTGATTGGCTATCCTATCCCCTACTCCTATAAGAACAGTGCAATGGACCTTCTTGTAAGATGATACTCGAGCCATTGAATGTTGACCTTCTCCCCCTGCCCACCCCACACCCTTTTAAAAAACACGAAAAAAAATCATTCAGAATCCATTCAAATTCTATACTGCTTATTAAGCGTAAATCTAATTGAAAATAAACATACAGGATTAGTTCGTGGGATTAACAATATCATTGATCTATCAAATGATGAGGAATAATTCAATATTGAAAAATGAATCCGTTTGTAAGCAAACTTAATAACATCAGAGAGTTCACGGTTTATCTCTTGACCTTGAACACAAAGAAACCTTGTAAGTTCCCGGGATAAATTCCTCAAGGACAACCTGGAGAAATATCCTCACGGATTCCCTGAAAATCTGGAGATACTTTTCGCTTTATATGAAATGTTTGCTGTACTTGTTAGCCATCCCAGAATAACTGTAATTCATATCTATTGATTGTAACCAATACTGTAGATTCCTAATTAATAGCGAGGAATTAATATCCATGTAAAATTGCAAGAACCACCCTTCACGGATTTAAAAATCCCACCATCTTTTTTTGGATAGTCAGAAATATAAGAAATTTAGATAAAAAGTTCTGCAGTTGTGATTTTATATTTTTTTGATGTATTACAAAACGGCGGGATCCAGGAAAAAAAGTACTGGGGTGAAATAAGGAATCTACAGTAATTAAGTCTATATAGAGTCTATTATAAGGGATGTCTGAGGTCAGATGGAATAATTTTCCAATTTGATTAATTCTCCATTTTTTTTTTATTTTACCAAAAAAAAAACCATAGCTTTTATAGACCGCAGTCACACAAATCTCATATCAGGGTTGGGTGAAGATCTGGCTGGCCTCAGTCCTCTACCTGCATCTAAATGTTGAATTTATTGAATCTAGAATGAATGATTTAGTGATCTTGAAACAGCATGACTTGCTCCTACAGTAACCATTGGGCATGGCAGAGATTGGCTGTTGTTCCCCTTCTTACCTGGAGAGTAGCGATGTATTCAGTATTTCAGTATTGCAACTTATTCAGGGTGTTGATATACACCTAGAAGCGTGTCGTTTACTTTAGCATATCATTTTCGCAGCTCGACAATGCTCCATGAATGCCCTACTGATCTCTTTGCTAGCTTTGATCAAATTAATAATTTCTGATATATGGAGTGGAAATTTTCAAGTTTTTGAGAATGCTTACCCATTACAAGCATTTTGATGTCTGAGAACCGCGGCACCCTTTGTATGAATTATCTATAGCACCCTGTAACACATGACGATACATGCACCAGGCACTTGCAATGAAGTTAGTACAAGCATGTCACTTTGTTTTACAATGAAAAGAAGGACAACTCAAATAAAGTAATGTTTGTGAGTAAAAGAGAAAAAGCTAGGTCAGAGTATTTTAAAAATGTGGATCTTTTTTCAGTTCCATTGAACCTCCAACCCCTCAACCTAAGTCTTCCAAAGAGTGAGTATCAGACTAGCTTGGCCCGGTTTGGTGTTGAATTTATTTTAATCCACTAACAGATTGATTTGTCTGAGGACATATGGCGTTGAATCGTAGAGAATCATTAGAGTGTTTCTTTTTAACATAGATCTTGATCTGAAGCCTAATATAACACCTGACCAGTTCCTGTACAGACTTGTAGATAAAAAACTAATCATATGTTGATAACAATGGATTATGCCTCCTTAATCTGTACTTCCTAATCTAGATAATCTGTGATATGTAGATAAGTATGTAATATGCGGCTGAATGCATGGACACATCAACATCATTGTCGATACTCCATATTCTTCATTCCAATCCCCCCACCTCCTCAACTGTGGATTGAGCTATTCTCTTTTTTGTGGACAGGTCCTTTTTAAGGTTACCGGTACTTTTGTGAAAGCCTATATATTATTATACTTTTCTGACTACAAAATTGTATGTTTATTATTTGATGAAATTATATACAAATCTGTAAATTGGGTTAATTTTGCTCAAATGTCATTTTTGAATGATGTTTCACCCGTTAAAAATTTTTATTATTTATAACTTTAATTTGCCTAAAAAAGATAAGTTTTTTCTCAGAGACTAACCACTCAAAATGATAGAAAATTGAGAAGAAAAAATATTGGTTGAAAATGTTTGAATCTTTCCTGTACTATATATACATAGTACCAGTATTATGTTTAGATTTAAGTGATTTAACCCTCCTTTGTTCATATAAAAATATTATTTCTTTATTTGCATTGTAAAATATATATGACTAATGCCATTTTTTATGTTTTAAATTCATCCTTTATTTCTTTTTTCACCTTTATTTTGCATATATATTATTAGCATTTTCCCCAATTGACAGAAGTTCGGGAAATCACCACCTCTGATGATGTCATAAATGATTTATGATATCACTTCCTGTTATGGAAGCATAAGTTAGGTTAGGCAGCTAAATGACTTTAATTAATCAATGGCTGTGTCCAAACCAAAAGCTGATTCAGTACTTCATAATGCTGCCCAGCATTTGATCATCACCCAGAGGTTTTTTCCTGTGGTTGTAAGTGGTAAAGCAGCAGAAGGAGAGATGGAGAAGTAAGTGCATCAGCCTAAATCTCTGCACTGATCAAGTCATGTTTTGGTTTGGAATCAGCATATTGTAAAATATAGAATGTTTGATGTATTGGAAATTCACTCCATGCTTAGATTATTTTTTAATCTCCAGAAAGGACTGTATAACTTTTTTCCTGACAAAGTCGCAGCTGGCTCCTTTTTTTAATTTAATTTTTTTTGGGGGGGGGGGGGGGTAATTTGAATCAAATAAGATATTTTATTCTGAGAGAAAGCGTACTACATAGAAAGAGTTCAACACTCACCGACTCTGGAATATTATTTTTCACTCTCGAAGAAGAAATTCTCTGATGTGATGAATTTAATGACCCTGACGTCATGAGTATTATATCAACAGAATCCCTGTCTCACAAACACCTTTCCACAATGCTCATCCTTCTTTTACAGTGTGGTATTAATGTAGATCTTTGTTTCTTAGAAAATAGTAGATAGTTCACATTTAGCCCTTGAAGGTGTAGTCGAACACCTTGCTCTGTCATTCAGATTTCCGCAGTTTTGGATTACAGGTGGATGATTATAAGTTTGAAGTTGAATTGAACACATGGATGTAAATAAAAATTCAAATTTGATCAATCTCAGTATGTACTTGTGTTAAGTTAAAAAAATTTGGTTGTAATACATCTAGTGTTGTTTTTAATTATGTGCATTATATACAAATCACATGTATACTCGAGTAACAAAAAACTGTCTGAAGTATCCGTACACACAAGTGCAGTTTAACTGTGTAAGGAAACGATGGGTAATAATTTTCCACAGCTACAGTGGACAGGAGTTTACTACAGGAAGATTGAGATATAGTCAGTCCCAAGATATTCATTTGGCACATTTATGTAAATTGTTTTATATCTATAAATACCTTCGCGGATGATAACGCTGGAAATTTTTTCGAGGTATTCGGAGTGACTTCAGAATGGAGAAAAGATGTAAACATTCCCCATTATAAATCTCTGTAAAAAATCATTTTTCATTTCTGTGAATTTTTCAGAGTGAAAAACAATAATGTGTCAATGAGGATATCTTGAAAATTTTCTCTTCTGTCAATTTCAATTGCACCTCTTTCATAAGTATGTGTATTTTTTATTAAAAATCGTCCAAATGTGCAGCATAGCTATCTTGGGACAGACTAAGGTTAATGCAGGCCCATAGGATGTTGTTTAGTGTTTTACAAGTTATGTTGTATCGAATATATGATGGTTTGTTTCCCCTCTGTGTATAAACATACCCCATAATTACTATAGTCCATACATATATGACAGCCATAGTCACATACTCAATCATTGCACTAGAGCAATCAACTTATCATGTGTATGTGAAATAGCACTAATCTGTAGTAGAGCTACTAAGACACAATCACACCTCATTGTTCCAACTGCAGAGATCTTTCAAAATTTCATGCTTGATTGTGATGATATTATGAAGTGGCTCAGTTTGATTTGATCTTGTGGCTAAAACAACTTTGTATCCAATAGCTGTGTTAATCCATGCTCTTCGTTTCCGAAGATTACATATGTACAATGTACAGTAATCCAAAGTGGGTTTTTTTGTTTAACTAGTTGTTAAACTAACTAGCTAACTTTTTGTATCATTATTGTCATTAATTATCATTACCTTGGCTTTGTAGGCGACTTACAGACGAAGATGATGAACTCAGTGAAGTGGAACCGGACGCAGTTCCTACAGAGGTCAGAGATTGGTTGGCCTTGACCTTCACAAGGTCAATGAACAATGTCCGGAGAAGAGGACAAGAAAAGCCAAAGTTCCGCAGTGTGGCTCACGCCATTCGTGCAGGAATCATGGTGGACAGGTAAGGCCAGACTAAGCAGCATAAAAAGACTAGGTCCATCAGGAGCCTACTGATGTATGATATTATACGGTATCCTTCAGAAGAGACTAGGACCAATGACTAACAATGCTGTAGCGGCTGATTTCTGTTGTAGAATCTACAGACGTCTGTCCAGCTCCTCTACACTACACATACCCCCCGCAGTGCTGCAGTTACTGAAGGTCAGTCAGTACCCACATACCCAGCCATTTATAGGCCTCACTCACATCAATTGGGTCACTTTTTGGGGTATTTGAGTGATACTTAATAATGATATGTTGCTGTTTATTGAGAGTAACAAGTAAATCATGGACTTTGTTTGTAGGGCATGGATGACTGGTCCTTCGATGTATTCGCTCTGAACTCAGCTGCTGATGGACATTCGCTGAAATATGTGGGATATGAACTGTTACAAAAATATGACTTGGTGACAAAATACAAGATAAATAGTTCAATGTTGGACTCCTTCCTTCTACAGTTAGAAGCAGGATATAGCAAATATAAAAACCCGTATCATAACCTAGTGCACGGAGCCGATGTAACCCAGACTGTACATAACATCCTGTCACAAAGCAAGCTAGCGGTAAGTTCTAAGTACTGTCACAGAGCAAGCTAGCAGTAAGTACTAAGTACTGTCACAGAGCAAGCTAGCTGTAAGTACTAAGTACTGTCACAGAGCAAGCTAGCTGTAAGTACTAAGTACTGTCACAGAGTAAGCTAGCAGTAAGTACTAAGTACTGTCACAGAGCAAGCTAGCGGTATGTACTAAGTACTGTCACAGAGCAAGCTAGCAGTAAGTACTAAGTACTGTCACAGAGCAAGCTAGCGGTGAGGACTAAGTACTGTCACAGAGCAAGCTAGCGGTAAGTACTAAGTACTGTCACAGAGCAAGCTAGCGGTGAGGACTAAGTACTGTCAAAGAGCAAGCTAGCAGTGATTACTAAGTACTGTCACAGAGCAAGCTAGCGGTGAGGACTAAGTACTGTCACAGAGCAAGCTAGCAGTAAGTACTAAGTACTGTCACAGAGCAAGCTAGCAGTGAGTACAAGTACCAAGTACTGTCACAGAGTAAGCTAGCTGTAAGTAGAAGTACTAAATACTGTCACAGAGCAAGCTAGCTGTAAGTAGAAGTACTAAATACTGTCACAGAGCAAGCTAGCTGTAAGTAGAAGTACTAAATACTGTCACAGAGCAAGCTAGCTGTAAGTACAATAAGTACTAAATACTGTCATAGAGTAAGTTAGTGGTAAGAAATGACCCAGATACATCATAAGTTAGTACTAACCTAAACTCTACTCTGTTGTTGTGTCTGATTTCAGCACTGGCTGACGGACTTGGAAGTGTTCGCCACCATTGTAGCCGCTCTGATTCATGACTTTGAACACACAGGAACAACCAATAATTTCCACATCCAGACAGGGTAGGCCTCCAAAACACTAGTCATGTATGAAAGTCTCCCTATAAAGGGGGGGGGGGGGTTTGTGGGAATCAATGTTTGTTGTGATTGCA
This sequence comes from Magallana angulata, assembly GCF_025612915.1. Taxonomy (NCBI): domain Eukaryota; kingdom Metazoa; phylum Mollusca; class Bivalvia; order Ostreida; family Ostreidae; genus Magallana; species Magallana angulata. Next base: position 59,909,686 of record NC_069117.1, read on the forward strand.
CAGATGATTTATTTTTTTGTCTATTGACAAGTCATTTGATTATTATTATTTGATTCCAGGTCCGAATTTGCGTTGCTGTATAATGATAAAGCTGTTCTAGAGAATCACCATATATGTGCCTCATTCCGAATCATGAGATCCGAGGAATCCAACATCCTAAACCACCTCAGCCGCGAGGAGTACAGGTATGCTACTGTAACCAACATTATGTCGGTGGGGGAATCTATTAGTTTATCCATTTCTAATGTCACGAAACCTTACTGACATTTTTATGATAAAAAATTAAGTGCATTAAAAGTTTTAGAGCAGTAATGTACATTTTCCTTAATAAATAACTTCCTGCTTTTTTTTGGTACATGTATTTAACAAATACTGTCTGACTTTGTAGAGAATTCCGAGCTTTAGTGATTGAAATGGTACTAGCCACAGATATGTCTTTCCACTTTCAACAGTTAAAGAACATGAAGAACCTCTTAGGAATGCCAGAGAAGTCAGTATCCATGAAGCCTGGTTAATCTTTCACCTCTCACGATATCTTTGTTGTTCTCTGTCAGTAAGCACTACCCCTGTTTTACAGCATTGACAAGCAGAAGGCCCTGTCGCTGGTGCTGCACTGTGCAGACATCAGTCACCCCGCCAAGGACTGGAGCCTCCACCACCGCTGGACCAACCAGCTGCTAGAGGAGTTCTTCAAGCAGGGTGACCGGGAGCAGGAGCTGGGCCTCCCTATCTCCCCACTCTGTGACCGTGAGAAAACGCTGGTTGCCGAGTCCCAAATAGGTCAGCTAATACACAGTGTCTGTTTATACACTGTTGGGTCTAAAAATAAGGAATGGTCAGTAGAAATAGAGAGAGTTTGAAAACAGGGAAAGGATCAATGGAGAGGTTAAATAGAGGAAGTGCAAAACAGGGAGAAATGTAACCACCATAACAAATTCAAATATAAAAACTGATACATATAATCAAGATAAACACTTTCAATAACAATCAGTGATGATAATATTTCCATTGCCTTGATTTCTTTGTTTGTTCATTCATAATCAGTTGGGTTTGACTTGTGTGTCTCCTTCTTTCAGGTTTCATTGACTTCATTGTTGACCCTAGTTTTACTGTGATGACAGAAATGTTGGAGAAAATTCTGACTCCCCTACAGAAGGCTGCCCGCAGCGAGGAGGCCATCTCCGAGGAGGTGTTTGACAAGTCAGACAAAAGTACGAGTACAAATTCATTACATCGAGAGCATAGTAAGGAGTCACACAAGAAGCCAGGTAACAGGCTGGGCTACACTCTGTTGTCTGCTCCTGCACGCTCAGGCTCGCTCTGTACCATACTGTGTACATATACTGTACTCAATGTGTACATATACCACACTCACTGTATATATATACCATGCTCGCTGTGTACACATACCATACTCACTGTGTATATATACTGTACTCACTGTGTACATATACCATACTCACTGTGTATATTTACCATACTCACTGTGTACATATACCATACTAAGTACATATACCATATTCACTGTGTATATATACTGTACTCACTGTGTATATATACCATACTCACTGTGTACACATACCATACTCACTGTGTATATATACCATACTCACTGTGTACACATACCATACTCACTGTGTATATATACTGTACTCACTGTATACATATACCATACTCACTGTGTATATATACCATACTCACTGTGTACACATACCATACTCACTGTGTATATATACCATATTCACTGTGTACATATACCATACTCTCTGTGTATGTATACCATGCTCACTGTGTACATATACCATACTCGCTGTGTACATATACCATACTCACTGTGTATATATACTGTACTCAATGTGTACATATACCATACTCACTGTGTATATATACCATACTCACTGTGTACATATACCATACTAAGTACATATACCATATTCACTGTGTATATATACTGTACTCACTGTGTATATATACCATACTCACTGTGTACACATACCATACTCACTGTGTATATATACTGTACTCAATGTGTACATATACCATACTCACTGTGTATATATACCATGCTTGCTGTGTACACATACAATACTCACTGTGTACATATACCATACTCACTGTGTATATATACCATGCTCACTGTGTACACATACCATACTCACTGTGTATATATACTATACTTACTGTGTACACATACAATACTCACTGTGTACACATACCATACTCACTGTGTACACATACCATACTCGCTGTGTACACATACCATACTCATTGTGTACATATACCATCCATTTTCAATTCTTGATATTATTTTGTTCATTTTACAGAAAGTGATGTGATTTTCTAATCACTGCACTGTGGATTTAGAATCTTTATCACCTCTCTCTGAAACTTGTGATGTACATGTAGTATACAAGAATACCATATGATATTTAACATTTATTCTTCATTCTTGTACTTTACAAAAATAATTTTTCATTTCCACCTCATGATGAAAGGGTATATGTTAAATTTATCATCATAGCAATAACATGATCTGTAGAGGTGTCATGTTTACAGGAGTGGATCATCTGATCAAGCTCCATGCTTTGTGTCCCATTTGATCTGATGATCCACGGCTCGCAATTGACGGGATACAACCCTTTGGATAAAGTTAATGTCCTGATAATATATGTGTACCATTTTCGCCGAGTACAATTTTATTGTTTGACTGTGACAGTGTCATTGGTCAGTGCTTTCCTGAATTCTGTGATTGATATTCAAATAAGCATTCCATCAATGAAATTGAGCAGCCAGTCGATGAGTAATATGATAATTAGCATGCAAAAATCAAGCACACCCAACAATCAAATTGTTACGCTGTAAGTAAAAATATATTATTTACTGCATACCATACTATATACCATAATCGTTGTGTACCATAATGGCTGTGTACCATGCTAATTGACTTGTGAAAGCTGTAAACTGCAGCTGTAAATACATGTTATATCTGTATCAATGTAATCAACATTGTCAGTGGATGTCATTGAAATACAATACTGTAAACACAATACTGTATACAGAGTTATTTGAACTTATTTCAGCCAATCAAAAGTGTCAAAGATGTCACCCTACAGTTTTTCTCCTTAACAAACATATGGCTTACCATTAATGTGGGCAATAAGTCTGGTTTAAACTTTGCTAATAAAAATGAGGGCAAATAAAATAAAAATACATGTAAAATATAAAAAATTTCTGTACACAGTATAGTGTTTAAATGAATGGCGTACCCTGTAACCTTGACCCTCTGTTTTGGTCCAAAAAGTATGTGCTCGTCTCAATAAGCTCTTTTATGCAATGACCTTTTATAAAGGTTTCATTCACTCAAAAAAAATTAACAAAAGCATATCAGTTCACATGGAAGACATTTGTTCACTAATGTGCTAGACGTACATGTATGTGATTGTTTCATAAATTCATTTTCTAGACTGTAAACAAGATGAAAGATATCAAAGATTTTTGACCAGTTGGTTTTTTTGTTTTTGTTAAAGGTAAATATGTCCTGAGTACTCCATGGGCGGACTGTTTGGCCATCAACAAAAATAAGTGGAAGGAACAGGCTGCAAAAGGTGAGGGTTCACGAGATAAGGTACACTGACAAGTCATATTGAGGAGTTGGTGAGGTTAAGATATTATTATTCAGATGTGTCTGATGCATCACACTTTGCAAGTTAAATTACAATGAAACACATAGATATTCATAAAGAATTGTACATTGCTATTATGCAAAAACCTATTTATAGATGCTGAGGAAAGAAAACGAAAAGAGGCTGAAGAGAAATCAAAGGTCCCCAATAGCAACACTAACAACAATACAACCAAAGCACCAGTCCCCGCGGATAAAGCCACGCCTGTGGTCAACTGCAGCACAGGTAAGGGCGGGAACTAAACCCCAGACCAATCACTGGACAGCACTCCTCCACCAATGGCATTCACTCTCAGTATTGTGTGCAAATCATGCAACCAACCAGAAATTGTTGTTGTACAGCCTCTTATCTGATTGGATCTTTCAACCTTTTTGGCAGCCTACAATCTTCCATCTGACCTTTGAACTCTGGTGATTTTTTTTTATGAATTAAATTATTTGTATATACTGTTAAATATGTATAAATTAACAAAGATGTTATGTGATATGTTTCATATTTTATGTATATGTAAAGACTGTTAAATTCAGAAGACTATATATAAGTGATAACGTGCCAGGACGGCACTCTATGATTGAAGTAGTTGCATTCTTTATCACCTCATTTTGTTTATACAATAAAACTTGTTTGACTTTCATTTGTTATTGTTTATGACTTGAGTCATGACTTTCCTCTTCTTGTGTGTATTATGTACTCAGCATGTGCAAGGTATCATCACCTTGTGGTCTGAGGTGTGAATCTCTCTCTCTCTCTCTCTCTCTCTCTCTCTCAGAGAGATGATATAGATAGATGTGTTAGAAATTTGAATAGTATAGATATTAGGAATTTATGAATTTATTTATCTTAACACCAAGTGTGCTTTGTTGAAGACACCATCTTGAGGAGAGCCACAGATTGATGTATTTAAACACAAGTACATGTATACGGCTTTTGGATTGGTTGATTGTAAACAGCCCAGAGATTGGTTAATTTTTATATTCCATTCCTTGCTTTTGTTCTGTATCTGTGATTCTCTAGCCAGCTGACTCAATCCCTCTCGAGCTCTGGGGTCCTCACTCAGTATTGTTTGTCAGTGTTATACCCATTCAGCTATTTCCTGCACTCCATTGCTTTACCCCCTCCCCTTGTAGAGAGATAGTAATAAGAGAGCTCACTCCACTTCAGTTGGACAAATACAGGGTGCATCAGGAATAGAACAGGCAATAGGAGTATTCCCTGAAGTTTGATCTAAATCAAAATCAAGCTGAAAAAGGACAACCGACTTAAAGGCCAATCGTACCAATTCGGGAGGATGTGCGGCTCGAAAGACTGTTTTACTGGAGAATTTGAACCGCCTCTTTAACAAAGAAATATCTTTTTTGTGAAGTTTCTACCAAATTAGTTAATTCCGATTATTTAACGTTTAACCCTGTCACATGTTATGTTAGAGTGAACATGTTTACGGGATAGAATGTTATTAGGTAACGATAATGCTTGATCTTTAATTATAATATTTCTTTTACAAACTACCGACAACACTTACTATCAGGAGGTAGTCCCATTGTTTACGATTCGTCACCTGTTCCTGTCCTTACAGGATAACAATGGTTCATAAAATAGAGCACCTCACTGATGCCGCAATTAGGGTGGCAAAAAGTGCAGGGGTGCTCGAGATGAAAACTAGTTCCTGCTATAAACTGGCATTTTCATTACGTATAAAATCCGTTTGTAGCTTTATTTCATTTTATAACTTCAAGCCCCTGTCACGTGATGCCAGAATTGGTGTCTCACGGATTAAGTTATGGTGACAAACCTATTTGTTGACTGTTGATGAAAATCGTCCCCGCCGCCGATGGAGGTTGATGGAGACTATTCGAGTTCAGTATAGTGGCTTGTTACGCATACATGATCTGTGTTAATACAGTGAATGTTTAGTACAAGCAAGGGTACTAACAGACAATTTAATTAACAGATGTCTGCATATTTTAACGTTTTATTACAATTTTAAATCATGAATTTTAAAAAGGATAAACAGATAAATATGTTGCAAAGAAGTAAGACCAAGTACTTTTATATAAGACATTCAGGAGCTCCATTATTTTATTAACAGATGAGCAACTATCCATTGGGACACCCACTATTTTAACTGCAGTAGTTGCAAGAGAGAATTCACGAAGAATCGCCACTGTCACCGGTTTTAAAACAACGCTGTTTCTGTAAAGAATCAAAGTCCTGAAACCGGTGACAGAAGCGATACTGGTGAGAGAGAGAGAGAGAGAGATTCTAAGTAAAAGTTGTGTAAAGCTCACTCTTAATTTACCTCAACTTTTTAAAGAAAAAATACTAAACGAAGGAGTGCAAAAAAAAATTCAACAAAACCAAATAAATTAAATGATAATTTTATGTGATTCTACCGATTGCAGCTAGAGCGTTAGTTGCAAAAAATAAAACTGGAAAAGATAATATTGAAAAAAGGACTTTTTTACCCACGAGTGACGACAAACAAAGAATTTATCATTAGACTGCGTTTGAATAAATTGTCCTGCTAGGGAAACATTGAAAACCTTGAATACACGGACTGAAGTCAGTCGCCAAACACACGTATATAGTTGTAGTTAATTCTCATAAGTTGAAGATTAGTCCTTCCTTCTATATTTACTTAGTAGTCTGGTGGTAAAAAATGATGTACATTTTTTGTACCTACTAAAAATAAATAACTAAAAAGAAATTAAAAGATGTATGTAAATGTAAACATTGAGATATACATATCCAACATTGTTCGCTATCTGAAGCAATTGGTGTTTGATGGCTTCTGTTTGTGAAACTGTGCTGTATCTCTCCCCAAAGTTAAAGTACTTTCCATTCCAACGTCATCTTCCCAAGTCAAGGGTTTCTGATCCGCACCTCTCCTCACAAACCCTTTTGTGGGGAGCGGAGTGGACCGAAAACACTTGGCTAGCGAAGATGTTCCAACGTCAATCACTGTTGTTTGTGTGGAGAGAAGGGAGATAACTGTTGATGGATTAGGTGTTGCAGCACTGTGGTCGATGTTTAACATGTTCCCTGTTTTACAGACGGAAAGAACGACTCTAACGTACGCTGGGTCGATCAGAACTTCAGTATTTCCAGAATCGGCACGCTGATCCTGGAATCCTCGGACGACAGGCGGGGCAAGGACAGACAGATGGACGAGCACGTGCTGTCGCGGGTCATCAGAGAGTTACATAACAGTTCCAGCTCCAGTGATGACGAGGGCGACACGTGCTAGCGGCAAGGAGGGCCACACCCTGTGTTAAACTAGTTGTCTACTGTTGATAAATAGTGCTTTTGTACATAGTTATATGGGGATTAGAAGATGTTACATGTAATTATCTTCAGGGGTGAAGATATTTACTAAATTTACAACTATTTATTTATACCTATCTACTGATGATATACTAGTATTCATGCTTTCCTACAAACTTTGTACTTAGGATGGAAATAATAGGACACGCTTCTTATCTATTGGTGATTTACTATTATTTATTTATTAACCTTTCTGCCATTTATCTGTGACGGTTATAATCATACTAGAATTAGAATATACATACAGCCATAATGGTTATATCACAGGATTTTGACAATAAATGTAACTTGGTATGTATGATGAAAGAATACTGTGGAATCTTAAATTTCGTGGGGGCCGATTTTCGTGGATGCATGCTTAAATTTTACAGGTTCGTTAAGACGTAATTTCGTGTATTCTTTTTATCTAAAGGAAATATGACTTTATTACCCTTATTTATCCATTCGTGTAGGGTGTTACTTCGTGGATGAGAGGTACCCACGAATTCCACGAAAATTGAGCCACCACGAAATCTAATGATTCCACAGTATGCACGTAATTTCACAAGCCTCTGAATTTCTATCAATAAGCCGTTAAATGTAGGGGAAGAGAGAGATGTATACCCTATCTATATATAAATACCATATAGATGGGATATACCCATACATTTAACGGCTTATTGATAGAAGTTCAGAGGCTTGGGTAATTTTAAGTCGAAATATGGAATGGTGATAGCGCACAATAGAAGAGGGCTTGGTGGCCGTGGTCATTGTAAAACTACATAATAAGGAACGCCCTAACTGCTTCATATGTAGCTACACCTTAGATATACTGGTATTTTGATTGGGAAAATACGAGACGAGATATCTTGAAAAATTGTTGATACTTGTATGTTTTGATTCTTAATGTAAATAAAATCTCAACAAAACCTTCAATTTGGTTTCTGTTGGCGTGTCTTGTTCCTTGTTTTATTCTGTGCAAGGGCAAAATGTGTAACCGTATTGATCTGTTTGATTTATTCGTCAGCTCACTCTCTATACTCTATGGACTGACTGCCTGGTTGACTATTGGACAGACTGACTAATTGACACAGACAAATTGACTAATGGACACACTGACTAATTGACTGACTGACACATTGACTAATGGACACACTGACTAATTGACTGACTGACACACTGACTAATGAACACAATGACTAATGGACACACTGACTATTTGACTGACTGACAAATTGACTAATGAACACACTGACTAATTGACACACTGAGTAATGGACACATTAACTAATAGGCACACTGACTAATCGACTAATGGACACACTGACTTATTGACTAATGGACACATTGACTAATCGACTAATGGACCCACTGACTAATGGTCACACTGACTAATGGACACACTGACTTATCGACTAATGGACCCACTGAGTAAAGGACACACTGAGTAACGGTTAGACTGACTAATGGATACACTCACTAATTGACTGATTGACTAAGTGAATGGCTACTGAATGATTGACTGGCGCACTAATTGATTGAAACTCTGCATTAAAAACTTACTGTGGTAACCTTAAGGACTTTGTTTACTCAGGGTTTGAGTTCTCAAATTCGGATTGCGATAAAGTTCAATGTCATGAGTAAAATTTGTTCTAAACACTAAACATATTTATGAAATGGAATATTATTGCCAAACCATTCGATATTTTTTTACTATTTTATGGAATTAGGCTCAAACAAAGTTGAACTTTTAGCAAAACAGAGGAAATTCGGACTCAAATTTTCAGATTTTGTTTTTCACTGAAATATTTTTGGTAGTGCTGTAATATTCAAAGTTATAATTCTATTTGTTAGTGGACATAATTTTGCATATTTTCTGTTGGTTTTATCTCACTTTTTCGTTTAGATATTCGAACGGCACACACTACAAAAATATTAAAAAATGCTTAAAAACGATAAAAGACACCATATCTCAAACCTTTTTGAGCGTTTAAGGAGATAAACGGTTGAATATAGGTAAATAAAATTGTGATTCTTTTGTAATATTGTATTAATATTCAATAATATCCGATTTGCTACTTCCTCATTTGCTTTTTCGTCATGAATATTTTGGCCTCGTTTCCCCTTTTTAAATTTTTTTTGCGTTAAAAAATGAAAAAAAAACCAGCATATCCTTGAAGTCCTTTTGATTTCTTTTTACTGACAAAACAAAGTTTTAATCTTCTCTTGGATTTCCTCTGAATTATGAAACATTTCACCTGTAAGAATATTTTCCCATAGATTTTGTAAACACTAGATATAAAAATTGTGCACAAAAAACTTTGATGCTTAATTGGTCTTCCATATTTTAAATACAAAATAAACGTGATACGTTACTTCTTCAACAGTTGACGATATCTCGGCTTCTGAGTTCAGGAAGACTTGCTGTAAATTCTCTCTCTGAGAACACCCCATCATCTACACAAGATAATAAACTGTTATGGTAAAACCAACCGTGTACATGTATGCCACAATTGTTTTAGAACTGATTATTCCGATCTTAATATTTTAAACTTCACTGGTCAAATGTATTTGATAGTGATACTCACTATCTTTATCGATCAGGGAGGACAACTCCTCCCCTACCTCCTGGGTCGCCGAAACCGTGGTCAAGAACTCGGAGACTTTCACGGTCCCGTCACCGTTGACGTCATAGTCCGATAAGGAACAGCTCAATCTGTTAAATGCAACTTTCTTATCCTGGAACAAGCAAGCATTTATTAAGGAAGAAAGAATCATTCTTTGAGTATTATGAGGTGATCAAATACGGTCGAGAGTGATCAGGTTCCACCGTCACCAAAATTTTCAAATTCCTCAACTCATTCCTCAACTCAAATCCTTTAAAGAAAAGTGCATAAATTTGAGGTCAAACCTCAGATTTGAGGCTGAGTATTGACTTGAGGAAAGTTGGTGACGGCGGGGCCAGATCTGATAAAGCCCTTCGGGCTTTTTGATAGATTTGATCACGCCCGATCGCGACCGTATTTGATCACACTGGACCTTATAGATATCTGTTCATGTGGCCCACCACCAACAGTTTAGATAGAAAGAAGATGGGTGGATAAGGCGTGTAAAATGCCCATACGCGGTCGGACAGGCTACTGAAAAATTAAAGCATCAATAAATCTGATGGGTTTTTTTTAAATCATTGAAAACAATATATATTTAACGAATTATTGATTTTTAACCTATAGGTATGTTCAATACTTGGAATATGTTGACTCAAACAGGCGTGTACGTATCAAAACCTGCAAATACTGTCATTTTTTAGAACTTCAGGGCATTTTCTTTTATAGAGTGGGTCTTTGCTCCATATTTTTCTCATAGTCTAATTAAGGTCGATTGGAAAACAAACCGATTTCAATCAACAAAAACGTGGAGAGATGACTCACTATACATTAAAAATATCATTTTGTATCCCAACAATTGAACGTTTTGAAAAAATAATACAAGTACGGTAGTTCGTGACCTTAGTCACACATAATATTTAAAAAGCCCACTTTGTTGTGTCTGAAATGGCTCGGTGGTTAGAGCACCTGGCATAAGCTAACCTTATATATCTAGGGTTTTTATGTTACGGGTTCGATACCACCATAATTTCCGACAATATTTTTTTTCTTATTTTTTGTTAAATATATTAAAAACTGACTATAGTTAGAAATTTTGCTTTTCAAAGTTTTATGATAATATATTTGAATAGATTTAATTGGGGAAACATAAATTCAAAATTGTATTTCACTACTAAACCGAACGGGCATTTGCGCCATCTTATTCCCCCATCTTCTTTGACGCCATGGTCCATCCCGATTAAGAATAGTTGAGGACTAAGCAATTTTTCTGTAAAATTCCCTTTCAGTGCAGAAAGGTATGTTAAATGCACCGTAGCACCGAAAAAAGTATATAACACCCCCCCCCCCCCCCCAATTAAGGCTAATTTTTGTTTTTAATTTTGGTTATTAAGCTGTGTGTGCAGATTTTAAAAAAAATTGGAAAAAAAGACTTTTGATTGCAGAATCCAACCTCCTTAAAATAATATAATTAGAGGTCCAGCTATTTTTTTCAAATGGGTTTCGCTATATTTAGTGACATGATTAAATCCTATTCGCTAAAAAATACTTTCACTTTTGTGACAGAATATTGTTTTGTCCGATGATTATCAGAAGATATAAGAGATAGTCTTGTGACGAAAATGTTCGCTGCTAGCTGCCGTTTAAGAATATTTTAGGTTTGAAACCGAGCATATGAAGCCCAGAGTATGATTAATTAGCCTACAGAGACGCACAACCTACGGTCGTTATTTATTTACAAATAATACTCCTTGATGCCTGATCAACGGGTATCCATAGACTTTAATTAACTCTTGAAAAATTTGTTCTAGCTTTTATCAAATATCCCATCAGATTCAATCTATATACATTTAATTATATGTGAAATAGTTATAGTTTTAATAGTCTTTTAAAGACCGCGTGGTAAATAAGTAACAATATAATTATCAACCATTTTAATACAATGTATATAATTAACCACAGTACAGGTTTGGACCCGGTCAAATTTGATAAATTATCTCAGGACTAAAAAACTATAAAACAGCACTAAAAATTAATGAACTCCATAGAAAAGTTGAATTTTTGCCTTGTCCATGTACCGAGGTCTATGTGAGTAAATAAAGTAAAAATAATATACTGTGGAATCATTAGATTTCGTGGTGGCTCAATTTTCGTGGAATTCGTGGGTACCTCTCATCCACAAATTAACATCCTCCACGAATTAATAAATTAGGGTAATAAAGTCATATTTCCTTTGTAGGTTTAAGAGGATACACGAAATTACGTCCCAACGAACCTGTAAAATTTAAGCAATCCACGAAAATTGGCCCCCACGAAATTTAATGATTCCACAGTATGCACATACACAGGATGTCCAGAGGAAACCCCTACAGCCTACATGTACATACACAGGATGTCCAGAGGAAACCCCTACAGCCTACATGTACATACACAGGATGTCCAGAGGAAACCCCTACAGCCTACATGTACATACACAGGATGTCCAGAGGAAACCCCTACAGCCTACATGTACATACACAGGATGTCCAGAGGAAACCCCTACAGCCTACATGTACATACACAGGATGTCCAGAGGAAACCCCTACAGCCTTTGGTTGATTTGCTTGGCGGCACTGCAACGGTAAAACTAGCTAAAAACAAAACGGCAAGGACTGTCTGGGACTGCATGGCCAAATGGTAAAGTTTAATAAACCTGAAATTAGACAGAATCCCACTTTTCTGACATTATTGTAAACAGACATGGAACGACACAAGACTTGTATAGTTACCGGTACTTTTATTATTATTTTTTTTTCAGAATATAAATAAAAGACAAAAAAATTGTTGCATGAAAAACCAACTCACCTTCTATCAGCTGACTGGGTGTTGCTGGGACTGCTGTAGCGGGGAGCCGTATATATACCTATAGGTCTGAGTCAAGCTGATACGGGATCAAACCAATGCTTGTCAGTCTGAACAACTCTCGTGTCATTGAATGACCAATTCTATGTCACCCTCTGAATCAACCATCACAGATGGAGTCGGGAGTTTACTGATTTCATTAAAGAGGCAGCTACGTTTGAGAGTTAACCAATCTTTGTTCCTTAGAAATCGTTGTGAAACGAACAACGTGAACCAGTTAAGCTTATTCAAACCTATTTCCGTGGTTATGATTTAGAATGAAAGAATTATTTCAAAGGTATCTGAGAAGACTTGTTTTGTTCGAAAACTAACGCGCATAAAGCACTTTTTATAAAGCATATTTACATATTTAATTGTTGTGTATACTAAAATACTTTTTAGGGCCTTTGTTTGATTGTGTTTCTGGGGTTTTTTTAATTATCGTTACGCCCGCCACTCTGACATTCTCAGAATGGTAGATGTAATGATAATTAAAGTTTTTAAAGACTAAAGCTGCATCCTCTAACCCGAGAAGGTATCCGGTATATAGAGGGAGCAAACTAACGAGAAAAATTGGGATTTTTTTTTTTCAATTTTACTAAATGAATATTATTTCGACCCAGATATATTCAATAAAACATATTATCCATACTTTTTCAAAGGTATTTGAATAATCTTAAAAGCAATAAAAAAAACCTTTTTCTAATCACATTTGTATTATCTGTTTTGTAATGACTATTAAAATAACATACTGGTAGTTAATTACTAAACTGAGATAGTTACGAACTTTAAATTTTAGAGTTTGTACTGATGTGTTTTGACATAATATTTTGCGTGAAAAGAAAGTTTAAAACATGATTTTCCACTGAGGATTTAGTTTTTAAAAAACATTACATGTTGAAGTGTGGGACATAAAAGCGGAATACAGCGTTTCCATTTAAGAAAAAAAAAGCTTTGTAGACGCTGTAAATCTTACTCCTTGTAATCTTCGATACCTTGCATTAGGTGTAGTTTGACTTTGTCTCCAAAATGTTTATGAGAGCACTGAAAACTACAAGTCTGTCAATCTTTGGATTGACCCACTATAGAATATTTCGGTATCAAATATGTCCGCACTGCGTCGGAAAAGAGATTATTAAGTGTAAAGGTAACACAATATTCTGCTGTAAAATATAAATTCATTGCATATACGGAATGGTCGTTTTATGATCTGTAAAGACCAATTTTCGGGTGTATTTACAATACAATTATAGGTAACTTATACAAATAATAAATATTATACATCTCAGAGTGTAAATATTTGGCACTATAACTAATCGAACCAGAACAAAATACTCATTACAATATTTTTAATTTTAAACACCGGTTGAACACATTTTGTATTATCATTTTTCTTCACCGCAGCAAAAAAGTCAAACGGTCAGTTTTTAAGATTCCCATACAGTGCACTGCATCATCAATTGGTAGATCCATCATCGGATGGGGGTGTGAGTGCGTGCACATCTCGTCATCACTCAGTCAACACATTTCAAATCATAATTTTGATTTCATATTCTCTTTTCCTCTCAACTAGCCTCCGTCTCCAGTTTATAAACCTTGATTTCACCATTTCCATTCCCTAACCAAAGATCGCCATCTTCTCCAACATCAATGGCTTCCGGAAGCAGAACTGAATCCAGCGGAAGTAAAAAGGAATGAAATTTTCCGGTCTGAGTGATCACGTGTACGTTATGACAGCCGCAGTCACTAACATAAATAAATCCGAAGCCGTCACATGCTATTCCTGACGGATTCAGGGAACCCGATGGGCCTCTGTATTCAAACACCCGTCCGCCATCTTGATCAAGTCCGACAACTCTCCCCGGGCCCCAACCCCCTTTCTCCACGAGACAGATTGTATCGTTAGCAGATTGAGACATGTCATAAACGTCGCCTAGATTAAGGCCCTGATCCACTTGGATGACCGATTTTTGTGATGATCGGGAGAGTTTACTTAGAGGGCTACCCCGACATTGCTGGGTCGACAGGGCGCATATCAGAAGATCATTCCCCGCCGTCAGATGCAAACAGTTAGGAAAGAATTCCAACTGTAACATTGGTTTGATTTGACCTTTGTTTGTGTGTATCCATAAAGCTTTACTGTGTATTTTTGAGAAAATAATTTCTCTTTTTGAAGTCACAACAAAATCTTGAATAACACTGTCCGCGCGTATTCTCTGAAGGTAATTTCCTTCGGCAGCATGTGATACAAGCTCCTCTGAGATGGCCCCGCATTTCAGCCATGCGTCGCCATTTCCCCTCGGTACTATTCTGATGTGTTGCACGGTGCTATTTTCGACTAGTGACGTCTTCGGCTTAAATTCCGAAACACGACTCTCGACAACGGGTTTAAATTTGACCCTGGGTGGACGGGCTTCATTGACGGAGAGCTCCGAATGGTGGATAACGTCTGGAACATTCGAGCCGGACACACGCTTACTTCCGTACCTGTATAAATGGTGGTCCCGGGTCTCCTCGTCAGCTATCAGGTGAATACGTTTACACCTGTCACAGAATTCCCGGGAGCAGTCGTTACACGCCCACTTCACCTCGTCCTCGTTACAATGAATACAGAGGAGTCCCGAGGAACTGCAGGCCTCCGCGAACTGGTCATCGGTGTCCTCTGACGCCATTATAGAGCCTTCACTTAGCACTCTCGTATCCCAATGATAACAGACAAGCCGTAAACTCGGGTAGAAAGCGGAAAGATAAGGGACTTCACCAAAGTTAGATATACTGCACGCTCGTTCACATAGGTATTTACAGGTGATTGATAAAATTACATGGGGTTTAAATTTTTAACTTGTTTGTGTAATTTGATACATCGTGTACAAAACAGGATATCGTGGCTTTAACGCGACAGGGAAATATTTTGCGTAATTCTTGGAAATTTGCATCAGTAGTATTGTTATTTCATTGTTATGGTTTTTTAATCCTCTGATTTATAGATAAAATGCATTGTCATACTTTCAAGCTTTATTCAAAAAGGTATTTCGTATTTGAATCCCTAATATTAAGTTCTAATAGTTTTAATAAATTTTGTGTTTCAAAAATCGTAAAAATTTAATTCTCAATGACAGTGTAAATTTACAGTAGATAATATATAAATAGCAACACAAAAGATGTGTTTATTAAAAAAACCAAAATGTCTAAAAAATCGATACTTTATTAAACAGGCACGTAGCTTCGTTTTTGAAAAGTGGATGGGATGGGGACTTACTCATACAAAAAAAAAATACTGATAAGTAAAACAAACAAAAAAGGGGGAAATCAAATAAATTATAACATTGACAACTTCCAAGTCATTAAAACCCTTAATTTCACTTCACATTTTTACATGCTTCCCAAAAAGTGGGGGACCAACTCTCTGATAATTCAATTCTTTATAGTAAATATAAGAAAAATGTTTGCTGCGAGAAAACGTGGGGGGGGGGGGGGGGGTGGAGTCCGCCCCCCCCCCCCTTCCCTCGATTTCGTGCTTAAATAGCACAAGCAAAATTACTCTGACTCATTCCTCGTACTAAGAATAACTCGGACAAAAATGAATTTTAAAATAGCGGAAATGATAAAAATAGCTCGCGTTCATTTGGAAATTCCATGAAAACATCCCTGTTGTCGTATTTCGGTTCGTCATGCTCTGTAATGGACCTGACCAGTTCTCTAGTATTACTCCCGTTATGTATCCTCTTGAAAGCTGAAATCATGGTAGGTAACGCAGATACATATCTATGTAACAGAAAACGTATGTTATTGACACGTTTTATATTTTGTAGCTGTGTCAAATTGTACTCTTAATACAATAGTTAAGAACTTATAAGTAGAAAGACATTATTGATACAGCATTGTAGTACATGTACATGTATGTGTTTACAATGTGCTCTTAAGTTAGCCAGTTGATTTTATAGATGAGCATTTGGCGGGATGGGGAGGGGATTTATGTGACGTCTTAAGGCCACTAGAAGGCAGAATGCGATGCCTTGGTGAGAGGCGAGATCCCGGTATTGAGATTTTGAGATCTAGAGATTTTGTGAGCCTTTATAGAAGACATTGTTTCAGGATCTGTAGAGTCAAAGAATTGGAATAAAGTCCACATTAGCTCTTGGCTTGCAGAAATAAATGTATCTGTATAACGGAAATAACCTTCTTTTTTTTAAATTGACTCTTTTAGAGTGACTCCTTTATCTGGTGAGAAGCTATGAATTTATCTGTTTTATGAATTTAATTTATATACACGATTATCATGTCTATTTTGTTAGGTATTGTGTAGGATTGACGAGGGTAATTAAGAGGATTATCTTTCGACATTCATGTTTAATAATGAAGAATACTTTGACACATATAAGCAATAACAGTGTCCGAACTGTCATTCAATATGATTATTAAAAACTTTCTAAACTTTTACAATCTTAGTCGGGGGAGGGGGGGGGGGGGGTGAGCGCCGCCTTAAACCCGCCATCGCAACAGCACAATCTGTAATCGCTGTTTCCTGCATGTACAAGCTGCATCCAGTTTATCCCGAATGTATCTAGACATCAAAATCAGCAACGTCTTTGATTTTGACAATTTTAAACTTATCTAGAGATAGTCATTGATAAGTTTAAAAGCTTTTGATGTTAGACTTTTAATGTAACACTAGTGCCAACCAAATCTCTCATTTTTAGTATATTATAACTTGCTTATTATCATTCATTGTATCTCCTTTTATGTAGAAAACTACCAATATACAAGTACCAGAATGCAGACTGGACGGCCGTCTCCAGAGATCGGGAAATACTTCGGAGGACATGTGCACCCAGTGCCGAGAATGTCTAAACAAGTCACTGTGTAAAAAGTCAGTCAAAACAAAATGTATCCAGTGTCCGCCAGGATCGTTTGTGAGACTGACACGTAAAGAAAAGATATGTCGGGGCTGTAGGAAGTGTTTAAAAAGTGTTCATCATATCAGGTGTGCCGACATTGTCGACTTGAACTGTAAACTGGATTGCCGCCATACGACACCTGACCACCGATGTAAGCCTTGCTCTGTTTGCCGGGAGGACGAGTTCACGAAGGCTAATTGTTCTGCAACACATAATACCGTATGTAAGCCGTGCAAACGGTGCAAGCCGTCTCATTTTGTCCACCGGAAGTGCTCAAATCAAACTAATACTCAATGTAGACCGTGTACCAAATGCCGTAAAGGCCATACATATATTTATAAAAAATGCAGAGGAAGCAAAGACACACAGTGTAGACAATGCTCCAAGTGTAAACCAGGTCATTACGTCAGAAAGAAATGTACGATACGTCATGATACTAAATGTGCTCGCTGTCCCTCTGGTATAGATTGTGACAGGTGTCCGTCCGGTACTTACAAGTCCGTTCATAACCGCTCTATGAGTCGATGTGTTCCATGTGAAGCTGGAAGATTTATGGATAAAGATCAGCACTTTTTAACTTTCTGTAAAACGTGTCGGCGATGTGGTCCACATGAACTCATCGTTCAAGCGTGTAACATAACACATGACACGAGATGTGGACCATGCATACCAGGTTTGTTATCTGATACATAAAATGTTTTACTTCGAAAAATCGACTGAATTACAGTAGGTACCATGCATTACTGACTGTCTTCACTTGTTTAAGGTTTTGGTAATTTATGCTTTAGGGTATTTCCGCCTGTCGTCATCCCACAATTGTGCTATGTGCTCGCCCTGTCCCCCGAATTCTACAGGCCTAGAAGTAGACGAATGTCGACAATCTACAAATGCTAGCCGGATCTGCATGCCGCTGACACCTTTATATGACCACCATTATCAACGACCTTCACCCGAAGACCCGCCATTAAAATCTGTATCAAAAGATGACTCGACCCCGCCCTTTCCGCCGGCAACTTCAGATTTTCGGATTGGGTCAAAGTTGGGTTTGTGATTATAATCGGATGTTAGCATCTTATTCACATCATCTTTAAGTTTTTAATAACCGGTTACATATATACTCGCTTGCTTTTCTGATTCTGTTACTCGGATTTTTGTTGTTGTTACAGTTTTCATAAAGATCTATTTTTTACCCCAACCCCAATCGCAACTTCTCGGGCCTTTCCGGCAAGCTCGGAAAAACACCTCGAATGTATTAACATTACCGGATGTTAGAATGTTATACAAAATGGAGTCGCTTCCCATTAAAATAAGTATCGGCTAGACAGCCTTATAAGTCGTTTCTGTGTTATATTTAAGGGTATATCATTTACTTTAATGAAGTCTAGCTTACATCTCAACAGATCGTAAAATGTGTTGTGTTTATATCAAGTTTTATATAAAGGGGGCTGTCATGGACGCCTAGGTAATACGTTCGAGGTGTTTTTCCGAGCTTGCCGGAAAGGCCCGAGAAGTTGCGATTGACCCCAACCCTTTACTTTTCGGTATGTTTTTACGAAGGGTCCAATATAATCGCTGGTTTCCGAATTATGTTCCAATTTTAGATTATTTAGCATTTGACATAAAAGATAGTTTCAATTCACATTATTTACATTTCACGAATTTTGTATCCGCTGTTCTTTTAAAGCTGCTTGGTCCGGGGTTTTTTTGTTTTGGTTTTACAGTATCAATAATGTTCCATACAACACAATTATCTTATAAATGTTATAGACTTTCACCTATTTATCCAGTAGAAATCACCTCCTTTCAAAGATAGAAACGTGGAACACAAAAAAAACACCCAAACATGCACAGCAAATGCATCATGGGCGCGTTTAAAACCGAGAACGTTTGGTTTCGTCCCCCGATTGATTGGGTTTTTCAACCCGCATATTATGCATCGGTTGATAACAAAACAAATTTTAGACAAATAAGTCAAAAATGTTCACAGGGTTTTTCTATATTGAAATATTATTTCCTTAATCACGCTTAATAACAAATGCGAAAGTCGTAAATTAAAATCCTACCCGCCTCAAAGTCTCGGGGGGGGGGGGGGGGGGGGGGGGTCGGGGTCTTAAAAAGGGGCGAAATAAAGAGAAACCCTTGTACATGTATGTAAAGTTTGTTTTGTAAACAAATTTTAGATATTATTATCCAATTGAAATATAGAACTACTGCAATGCCTATCATAATGCACATGCTATGCAAACCATCGTTTAATTGCGTATATAGAATTTTCTACGATATCGGACCAAGTAGCTTTAATGAAGATGTATTAGATATAACACTGAGACTAAATACATAAATATTTTATCATTTCGGGTTTTTTTATATCATTATCACATGTGCAGTGTGTTTTATATTATTATCACAGTGTGTTTCTATGTTCTCCTTAGATGATGAAAAACCACTGGAACTCGACTTTGAGACTGAACTCAACACTGAGACTGAGCACTCACAGCTCCCCGACAAGTCTACTCACGACTCTGTCGTCATCTCAGTCGTAACATTGGTGATCTCATTTCTATTAATAGGGATAACTTTGGTTCTAGTGACAAAATTCAATAAAAAAAGCAAAAATTTAAAAAGAAAAGTCAATAGCGAGATTAACGCTGAAACAGTCTCCATACCAACCCTCTTCTCGACCAATTCTATCACAGATTGTTTCGATCTTGGTGCTCTCTATAAGATTTCGAATCCTAAGTACAACAGTGATCCGGATTTCCATAAAGCGGACTTTCGGAATGTCTCTGAATATGCATATCCTGCCGGAAATGCCAGGGTTCCGAAATCCCGCTCCATGGGGACTGTTGACGTGATGGATTTAGAATTTTGGAGTGATTGGTAATTAAACAACGCCCAGTCTCAACTGTAAAATCAAGGACCAAGTTATGAGTGTGTCATTTTAAAACTCATTTAAAGAAATAAATTTGCTTGAATAAATATATGCCAAGGTTTTATTATCCTTGAAAGTTGTTAAAAAGTTAACATCAAAGTAATAAATACATGTATATCCTTCATCAGTACGGCAACTTTCTTTATATTTAAAAGTTGTTGAAAAATTAATATCAAAATTTGTGACCAAAGTTATGAATATGACTTCAATAATTACGAAATTTGTTTAACTTTAATGGAAACTAACTGGGACATTTTAAATATAAGTTGGTTTTAAATATTTGCTGATCTACTTGTTCCCTTTAAACGAACAACAGATGTTTTGATAGTAGATTATCTCCCTTTATAGAAAAGTAAATTTTAGTATCAGGTAGTCGATACATATTGGGATTCACATGTTTCATATACAGACAATTTCAACACAGTTCATGATCAATATATTACCCACCCTTGGACGATGTCTAACGCGTCTAGCCTCGCTGACACTGTGGCGGCTTTCAGCGGCCCGTATCTCCTGTGGCTGGAGAAAGATGTATTACCCATAATTACCGGAACTGTTCTTTTGTGTGTCTTTCTGTGTGGATTTGTTTTGAACAGTCTGACGATCCACGCCATTCGAAAGAAGCGCATCACGTCTCTCTGTAAACACCTGTTCCTCCAGCTCGTGGCGCTGGACTTCGTCGCCTACTCGTTTCTTCTACTTCCGGTCATCATTACGTCGTTCGCTAAAGACTGGGTTTTGTCAGACGCACTTTGTCAAATTTCCGGCGCCATAGGAACGACCTGCTTCATATGTGTGTTTATATTTCTTACTTTCCTGTGTGCCGAGAGGATGGTGAAAATGAACAATCCGAGCGTTTACGACGGGTTCTTTGGAAATACCTGTATTTGCGTCATTATTTCTGTTGTGACGTGGGCATTGGCGTTCACCGGAAGTATGTTACCTACCGCAGGATGGGGAACTCTTAAGTATATTTCCTACCAAAACAGATGTAATCTCCAGCACAGTAAAAATACCATTAACATGAACCTGATATTCTTCTTCGGAATGTTTCTTCCTACTTTCGTGGCACTTCTCTTCTGTATCGGAACCTTCCTACAGAGAAAAGAAATCCTTAAAAGTCTGACGTCATTGAAATCTTACGTGAACAATGTCAATGTAAAAGTTGAAAGAAAGAGTCGGGAAAACGGAGCCACGGAAAATATAAAACTCGGGGAAATCGTCAGTGATGAGTATGAGACGGTACCAGAGGTAGAAAACGTGAACAGGGCGCTGACGGCCGCCGAAATCGAGGTCAAACAGCCGAATTCTTCTTCTCCTGATAGAATGTCGGTGACATCCCCAATAAACGAGAGACCGAACTCCAGGAACAGTGTGTCTCCGATACCAGGGTCGCAATCGACTCGCTCCGAGAAAGAGATGAGGAAAGATTTAATCAGGGGTGGGGTGAGTGGGGATGAGACCAGACTTAAAACGAGGCGGGTTGCCTCGACGGTGTACAAAAGGTCAATGGAGCAGGTAGACTTTCACCTGGCCGCCACCTACGTTTTGATCCTGGGTATTGTGTTTATCTTATGGCTTCCGTACGTCATAGTGTGTTACCTGGATGTATATGATACCACGTACATTTGGGGAGGGTGGTACTCTATAGTTCTGATCATAAGTGACATCAGTTACTGTATAAAGCCCATAGTGTTTATGTCACACAACCATCTATTCAGGAAGGCAACTTCAGACGCCGTTCCCGAGAGCTTAAGGACGAGGGCGATCCGAGCCAAGAGAGTTCTATCTAAAACAGCCAGAAAGGTGGATGGAGTTATCTTCCTTAAAATGGGAGACGA
Organism: Magallana angulata; assembly: GCF_025612915.1. Lineage (NCBI taxonomy): Eukaryota > Metazoa > Mollusca > Bivalvia > Ostreida > Ostreidae > Magallana > Magallana angulata. Next base: position 59,931,826 of record NC_069117.1, read on the forward strand.
TGCAAGGACTCCCATTATTGAGAAATAACGAGTCCTTAATCTCGTACAATGAATTTTTAAATCAATTGTGATCGTGACCTCTTTCTAATAATAAGAGAACATAGTTATTACTGAAAGTATTAAAACTTGACCTTAATCGGTTTATAACATGTTAGCTGATTAGAACCAAAATTATTTTCACTAATTTAATTTTGAACGTTAATCAGTCTGATTTCCTACGCCACGTAAAACGACTCGAGAATGTGAAACAGATTTCTAAACAGAACAGTATATGGACTATGTAATAGCGCGGAATCTTCCAGCATCTCGTCGCGCCGTCATCCACCCTCGTGAAGATGTCGTCGTCCGTCGTCAGCTCGTTCGGGGGGTCGTTCTTCAAGTGGTTCCAGGACGGCGTGCTACCCTACTTACTGGGGACCGTCATCCTCATTGTTGTCATCGTCTCTTGCTCCCTCAACATCCTGCTCATCGTCACGCTGAAGAAGAGGGATATGATGAAGTACCCGTGTAACCGCTTCGTCCTGGAGTTGTCGGTGATGGACCTATTAGCCGTGGCCCTCATCCTGCTGCCCTCCATGGTAGCAGCCTTCTCCAAGACCTGGTACTTCACCGACTACTTTTGCTACGTTCACGGCGGGCTCATCCTCTGGTTTCATCTTGTCACCTTCGGTCTTCTCTCTGTGATGTTTGTGGAGAGAATGGTGAAGATTACCAACACGAACCTGTACGCCAAGGTGTTCACTTCCTCCCGCGTGGTGACGCTCCTGTCGGCTCTGGTCTGGGTCTTCACTTTGCTTGTCACTGGTGTGTCGGCCTCGCCTTGGCTAACCATCTCCTACAACTTCTATCACGCAGCCTGTGCCGTTAATTTGGATGATAACATCTATTACACGTCTATCGTCATTGTGCTGGGGATGGTCGCATCTCTAATTGTGTGCATTGTTTGCATTGTCAAGATTTTCAGGTTTAAAAAACAAGCAGCGGAAAAAGCAAACAATGACAAAAAGAACAGCATTACTTCTATAAAGGAGGAGCCGGGCGACAAGAGTAAATCAGCAGGAGGTAGCGGGGGCTTCGGCGCTCTTCTCTCCCAGACTAAGACCAACAGTTCATCAACCTCTGAACGGAAAGTGTCTACGACGGGAATCGGAGCGTCAGCCAGCGGCGGGGGAGGGGGTAAACCTCCCAAAAACAAGCTAGCGCTAATGGCGGCTCGTAAGAAAATCAAGAAAGCTGTGAACAAAACCAAAGTCACCAAGCTGTTCTCTTTGAAGGAGGACAATGGTGACCCGAATCTACATATGATGGTGACGTATATTATTGTATGGGTGGCGATGTTTGTATGCCATGCACCGTACTTCGCCATCAATATTGCCGACTTCTTTGATTCGGGGGACATTTGGGGTGGGTACTATAGCATAACTGTCATCTTCTTCATGGTCAGTTATTGTTTGAAGCCTGTTATCTACCTCGCGCATAATCGAAATTACCGAAAAGGGTACAAAGAAACAATGCCAGAGAATGTGATAGAAAAGGCGAATGTAGCCAGAAAGTCCGTCTCAGATTTTATGACCAAGATCGACAAAGCCATGTTTAAGACCCCGGGAAAGAAAAAGCTGGACGCTACTCTCAATACACATATGGCAGCCAACAAATGGCTGAGGAAAGTCAAGAATAAGAAAGGAGCAGGCGGTGGAGCTTTGGGGGCCTTTGGAAAATTGAAACCGAAGTCCGAACCACCGAAAACTGATGGCAAACAAGAAGCTAACGTTTCCGGTACATCTGAAAATCCAAAGCCATCTCAAACCGAGTCAGGAGGCCAGCCGTTTGTCAATGCTTCTTCCGCGGGTAAAGTGCCTCCGGCCGTCCGCCCACTGTCAGCTGATTGGTCACCCACCCCCTCAAACTCCGCCCCCTCCCCTGCTGTCGTCACGTCTAGGGACGTCGATCTGGCAGAGAAAGGGGTCTCCCCGGCGGCCGCAGTGTTAGCTACCCAGAATTACGGTACCAACAACACTGTCGTCACTGAGCCAATTCCCGAGGATGATGATCCCGCCCCTTCCGGTAATTCAAATGGAACCTCTTTTAACAGAGGGAAGCTGAAATCGATCGTAAACAAACAAATGAATTATCGGCGACTTTCCAAAATGGCTCACGTGTTTGAAATTGAAGATAGTGACCAAGCGTTAGATTTTGTTTAAACTCTGACATGCATGTGTATTTTAATCTTGTTAAAAAATCAATTTTTATTTATCATTCAGTTGTTTTTATATATTCACACCGGTGCATGGAATTTGAATCATATTCAAAAAAAAATAATTTCATAACATTTTCCTTCGACGTTGACTATGTCCTATATGTAGAATAAATATCCAAATTGTTTCTTGTTTTTTTTTTGGCAATTATAGTACTTTAGTCAGATAATAACAGTTTCACAACTTATATTACATCGAGAGTTTGCATCCTTTAGGTCCCTGCACACCGAAGCGTATCATATTTTAACCAATATCACACTATATATACAGTGTCATCAACTAAAAAACTTGGGGATGAACAATTTTAATTAATTTTCATGTATTAAATGGTAAACTTATGTATTTTGAATGAATTACCAAAATATCAATGTTAAAAAGTAAGTGACAAGCGAGATTCAAAAGCTAAAGTCTTATATTTGTTTACAAATAAGGTAAAGTTAAAAAAAAATACCATTTACTGTTGGCATACAAGATAAACTTATTCAATTTGTTCATAAATAATTTCATCATCAAAAAGCATAGATTAAAAGGATTAATTAAAACTTACTCCAATACAGCACATAAGTTTATAATAACAAAACCCAAGCCTTGTTTACAAATTTTAACCTCTTTTACTCGGTTCTATCTCGATATTTTAATTTCAAATTTTGACAAAGCATTAAAAACATCCATATTGACCATTCAAGACATTAAACATGAAAAAGTACCAGCAAACTGAGCTAAAATCGTGTCGATCTAATGCAATCTTTACAGAGGACATTCGGTATTTATATACTAGTATCTTGGTATCCATTGGACAGAACAAACTTTGAACTGACGGGAACAGGTGACCTGAGAGTTTATGTCGGGCAAGTGGCCAGCGAGATTAACCCCGCCACGTCACAGGGCGGTGTTAAGTGGGGTATTTATTTGTTGATATTACGGTAGACTAATAAGTCGTGCGATATTAACCTAGTAGACATGTACAGTATATGCTTCCATTTAAAGTCGTGAGGTTTTCTGATTTCTTTAAACCCCATGCGCGTGTCTCTCTACTACTATGTACGAGGGTTGTTAGAAAAGTTCGCAGACCGGACAAGTTCGACTGTGAGCGGACTATTCGCATGATACCAGCGAAACTTTTAATACTTAATCTTGGCGTATTTTCTAAGAAATATGTAAAAATTTGTTTATTTTAAATTCACCTTAAAAATATACAGATTAATTATTTTGATAAGATATGCCTCACGGAGCATGTCAGTTTTTAATTGTTTTATATTTTGTACGCATTTTTCCTTATAAAGAAAAACAGTTTAAGCGCATAAAAATAAACGATATTTCATATGAGATCACAATAACTTTTGAAGGTCATTTTGTGAAAGTTTGAATTAAATCAAAGAATATCTGACTGTTTATCGCCAAATATGGACGACCAACGTTAGAAAAACGTTAGAAAAATGAGTTTAAAACAGTAACGTAAATGGACACCTTGATGCACCGGGCCGTCATTAAATTTTGTGTGCACGCAGATAAAATCTCCGATGGAGACCAAAAGGTTCTTAGATGCTACTATTTTTATAGGATAAAGGTTTACAATTGGAATCACAATTGGAATTGAAGGTTTGAAAATGGAAATACTGATATCTTGAGCTCTTGCAGCATCCCGACCCCCTTGCGCCTATGGGTTTCGCTTTATTTCCTTATCTGAAGTCGAAACTGCTTGAACAGAGATTTTTGGACCTAAATGATCTACGATATGACACAAAAGACATTATACAAAAATTTGACAAATAATTGTGTGAACATGCGTTTTATAAATGGGTTAATGGCATGAAAAGTGTTTGAACTAAAAGGTGTTTACTTCGAAAAAGAATGACAGGTTTAAATTGCCTTTAAGTAGTTTGACGTCACCTGACGTCGTGGAAATATGGAATGATGCTCCGTAGATCCAATTCATGCAAAATAAAAATTGTTGTATCTTTTGAAAACAACTTCATATGATTTTTGGGAGTTGATTTTAATCAACTCTCCTAAGCAGTTACTCTGGCAAACCGAAAGTGAAACAGTGTTTGGACCTAAGCACAAATCATCACCGCTGACAAGACTAAGTTCTTGAAAATAATAGAAAAAAATCGATGTAATGTATCCTGAAGCATTGTTTTTCATGGAAACTTATCTTTAAACACTTTGAAAATAGTCAAATTTTATATACTATGAACAATTAAAATATTTCTGTAGTCCCGTGAATTCCTACGCCAGAGTTAATATAGTCTCGTTCAGCCAGACGCTCGGCTGTCTCCGTAAATCTGTCACAAGCAGGGGGGGGGGGGGCTCTCTTGCTTGTCGGATATTAACGGAGACAGCCGAGCGTCTAGTTAAACGAGACTAGAGTTCGATATCAATAGTGCTTGGATCCATACAATTTTTAGAATTGTTTCGATAACTAATACATACTAGTAGTTGAAATCTATCTTTAAATATTGCACAACATGATTCATATGGGGTTCCCCGAAATTCTTGTCGGAAAAGTCTAAAAATTCATATTATAAAAAAGCGCGTAATTCAAGTACAAACAAGAAACTAATTGCTATGCAAGATAAATTGATTTTAAAATAAATGATAATCGATAAAATCAACTCCCGTCAGTACTTCAGTACTTTGATTTGCATACTTATTTTTAATTGGTAGTCATTTAATAAAATATACGTCATCCTACAAAGTACATTTTGTGATTTAAGTTATTTTGCTGTAAATCACTTTGTCCGCGAACTTTTCTAATAACCCTCGTATATCTTTAGATCTCAGTATTCACTTATTGTTCAGACAAGACCACAACAGTACACATGTTGGTATCTTCCACCTGGTCATCACTACTTGTCCCTCACATTTTCGACCGAGGTCTGTGTATTTTACGGTTATAAATCTTTTATGCTAAAAGTCGACGGAACACATCGCATAGGTCATCTCTGTACATGTATCATGTATCATGCCAGTTTCCAGAAAAAAAAGAAATTTCTTACCTATTTTATTTTTCATTATAATTTAGTGCTTAATGTGGAATAACACATCATGGCTGACCTCTGATCGAAACGACATTTTTGTTTTATAACAAAGATTTTTTGGACGGCAATATGTAACTTACTCCGTAACCAGTTATGTAAAGGATACTTTTTTAAACAAGCGTGTAAATGCATCAAACTATACTACCAGAAATGCACAGAATTATTGTTTACCAAAATGTATTGTATAAATGAATTGTATAAATCTTCATTTGTTCCTACTGTTGTTGATGAATGGAATGCGCTTTCAACGGATGTCCGTGATTTAAGTGACTCTGTTCACATTTTCAAGGGAAAATACATTTTTCATGTTAAAATGGAAATGTACTTATTAAGTAAATACTTGTAGAAACAGACGATTTTTGCACAGTCACATGTATGTAATACATATTTGAATTTATACCAGACTATGTCATATTTATGCACCAGATAACGATTAATATATTAATGTTTGGATCTTCCATAATACAGCTGTTGTTTATGCGGTTCACTTCAATCAAGTCACTTTTTTCCAGAGAATACGGTCACCGTGTTTGGTCTCATAATAAGTTTCTTAGGTGTTCTTACAATAGTTGAGATGTGTAAATCCTCCGCGTATACTTTGCCATCAATACGCATGAGTCCAAGATCAAAGTATAAACGAACATTGTTTTTTTGAGCCAATCATGCACGACCGAGAATCGTGTTTCGGTTTGTCATATTAAGTTTGTGGTCTAAAGTTAATCCTGAAATCTTAGATGAGATGTTTATATATATACCCTATCGGAATTAATGAATTACCATTTGCTGCTTGTAGAGAGGGAATGCCGACGGGGGAATTGATTATCATACATTTTCTCACTAATTAGAGATACGGCTGCATATGTATCTACCTAAGCCTTAAATTTCATACTGGTGTTGTTAGTAAACTTAATTATATATGAAGGTCTTTGTTTAAAGTTCTTTCTTTGGGCTTCAACGAAGAAAGAACGTCTTAGTTTTCCTGTTTTTGAGGGAGGTTTGAAATTTTGAGAGGTCCCTCATTTACTTGGTGTCTAAAATCATATGTTCGGCCTTGACAATTAATTGTTGCTGCGCTCTCTGATACATATGCAAGCTCCAACAATCTGCACGTACATTACCTACTTTATCACAATTAGTGAGCGAGGATTCTGCTCTATGTTATGTAAGGGTTTGGTTTGACTGAGTCGTTTATTCATTTGAGGAAGGGATCTGACTTTTGTTTTTGTTTTTTTTTAAGGACAAAATCGAGCCCTATCACCAGTCTGTTGCATTTAAAACACCTACTATTTTGCGCATGGTCAATTTTCATTGGTTCTATGTGCCTTGTTTCTACTGAAGTAAGATTATCTGCTCTTCCCTTTAATAATGGAAAAATAATATCAAAATTTGGATGAGTCCGTCCGTTGTCATTACTTTGTACAATTTCTGTCATATTTAACCCTCTTATCGCTGGCCTTTGCCTCAGGTTTTGTTTTCGCATTGCTATTTGAATTGGGGATTCTAAATCTTTAGGGTTTTTTCGCAGAACTTTCAATTTGAGGTAGTCGAATGTCAACCCGTCACAAAATATTGTTGTACCAAAGGATCATTTAGTCTGTCTTTATTGTAGGCGTCTTCCGCGATGTAATAGTCTATTAGCGAACAACTGAACACTTTCATTTGAATTTTGTCGAGTCCTACGCATTACAAAGCCTGCGCGGCTTGGGGTAAAATGCTGCCGATGGACCCTCCACTTTGGAGGGTCCAGAGTGGAGGGGGTGGAACTTGGTGTGTCAATCTTAACTAAGAGTCTGTTTGATCTGTCATTCCAATTTCATCATGCACCTAATAGCTAAAACATATTGGTTGTTTATTAGAAATTTAAAAAAAAAAAAAAGGGGGACAGGGTGGGTCCTAAAATTTAATGATTTTAGCAACTTCAAATGAACTTTACCAGGAAACGTAATTTACCCTATGTTTGTGTAACAATTATTCTAAGTCCATTGAGACTGGGAACAGGAAGTTAACTCACCTCAATGTTGAGAGATTATCTGAGTCCAAATTCCAAGTCACCAAGAGTTCAAACTTTGTTGCAAAATACTTATTACCATCTGAATGCAGATTGTTGTGAGACAATGTCCATTGTTTGAAATGTATTGCCATGCCATAATGCATTCAGAAATTTCAGCACAATTATCTTCAGGACATAGGGACAATTTAAGGAACTGTAATACATGTATAACAATAAATTAATTATTTTTACTTGACTTTCATTTTGTAGCTAGAATAAAATTCATAAGCTGTTATAAATATTAAACATGTTGTCCATTTCATGATCAGCAATAATGAAGCTGTAATATTTTTTACAAAGTATATCTTGTGTCATTTTCGCTAGCCAAGCGTTTTCGGTCAACTCTGCTCCCCACAGAGAAGAGGTGCGGATCAGAAACCCTTGACTTGGGAAGATGATCTTGTGTAGAACTTATGAACACCATTCGTCAATTAGGGGCGGGGAGTTTTATATTAAAAGTCATATAAATAAAACATTGTTGTGCCCCATTCTGTTTCTGATAACATAACTGGAATGACAGATCAAACGGACTCTTAATTAAGATTGACACATCATGCAAACTCCACCCCCTCCACTCTGGACCCTCCAAAGTGGAGGGTCCATCGTCAGCATTTTACCCCAAGCATTACTACTAACGCGTGTTGGGAATCCGTTATTTCTTCAAATCTATTTTAGGGATTCCTTAAGATTGTTCCAAGATGGGATTTCTTCAGACGCATCTGTTTCATCTAAATACCTTTTAACAGGTTAGGACCAAAGGAAATTAGGAAAAAATAACAATCTTTGATCTTGAATTTTTTTTATATAAATCCGCATTAGAATAGATGAAATTGAATAACTTTTGGTAAACAACTTTTTCTGTAACCGTACTATTATAAAGATTGACCCCTTAGTATATCCAAAACTTCTTGGGGATCAATCTTACAACTGTAGACATATAGAAGAACTTCTTAACCAAAAGTTGTTGCATTTGATACACATTAATGCGGATTTATATCAAAAATTTCTAAATAAATTTTTTTTATTTTTTGCACTTATAAAATTTATATCCCATTTGGGCTATTATATCCCAAACGAGCTATGATATCCTATTTAGGCGATTGGTCCCAACCTGTTTAATATAATCCCCCATTGAACCCTTGCTCGTTATGTATGCAAGCATGGGAATCTCATGACCTTGTTTCCAAGACATAACACCATATTTTTCAACTTCTTTTATCCATTGTTTAAAAATGTTTAGCATCTCCTTCGAAAGTAGTTATCACAAAAGATAGAGTGCGACTGTCATTGGTTTAACTTGACCAATGGAAAATCTTGATCATCATCTTGATTTGGGACTCGGTGTCGAGGTTCACGGGTTTCTTACAATCTAGCGTCATGATATGTTTCAAAAGTGTTTTGTTTCATCTGTTCTTTTTCTGACGAATTTTGACATTTTTCTTGCCCTTTATTTTCTTTCCTCTGACCCAACCCCGCGAATCGTTGTTCTCGTCACCTGTCGCCATATTGGTTGCTTAGACAAAGTTGCTTACTTCGAGGTAGTTACAAATGGTTCTTACCCTATTTTCCTTTTTGTCCTGGTCACGGAACCAAGAAAGTTTGTGTAAGCCTTCCGTCTTCCTTATCTCCTGGAGGTGCGAGTCAAGCTTATGTAACCACTAAATCCAATGGTTCTTTCACAAGCAGATTTTTAACAACCGTGAAAGTATAGTTTTGGCAAAATTACAACATCAATTAGAAGCAGCCCAAAAATAAGAATCTCTATAAGCTGATTCAAAACCCAAAATAAAATTCTAATATCATTTTACATGGGATTATATAACATTTTACTTATGATTGACGGTTCTGACTAGTTCGGCCCATCTACGATGATCATAAGTGAACATTTAGTGTTCAAATTCCAGGGTTTATTTTATTTCTACGTAAAGCAACAAAACTGTCAGAACTGTCTATCAAAGAGTATGGATTCAGGTTTTGAGTCTCGGAGTCTGAGTCTCTGAATCCACCACCTGGGTATGATGCATCGCTTACGCATAATACATGCATTCATACATGGCTTTTATTAAATAGATGGAACAAGCTAACATGACTAACTTGCAGTATTAGAGCCTCCATTGCAGACACAGGATCGCCAAATATGACAATTTGTTGTTTACATGTTAATATATTTTTAATTTGGATTTCACTGTGCCCGAATTCCGAACCTGATTAATTAACGTCATTTAGGACTAAGATGCTTTAGGTATTTCGCCTGAGTATGACGCATCGCTTACGTAAAATATATAAAAAAAATACATGAGTTCATGGTTTAAAAGGTTAAAAAGGTTATATAAAACATGCGATACATGACTCAGTAAAGAGTTACAGAGCTATCGATGCAGACACAGAATCGCCAAATATGACAATTTATTCATAAACTCCCAATTTGAATATTTGTCCCGCATTCTACACCTGGTTGCAAAAAGAATCATTCAGAAATACTGTGCAGTGCTACAAGAGTAAAAAAGTTCATTCTGATAGTCAACATTAACACAATTTAGTACCACAATTCAGTACCGCAGTATCTATGTATACAAAAGTATCATAGTGACACTTTTGTTATACCAACAACTCAAGGTCATAGCATGGCTATGAAAAAAATGACAATTACAAACAGTCGACCATTTAAAAAAAATCCATAAGACGAAGTGCAAATTCAAAGCAGAGCAACACGGGAGTCTAAAAAGAAAGTGGTAGGATCAAGTGGCTAGGAGGAGTGAGCATCCTCTGCTGACCGGTCGACCCGCCGTGTGCTCTTTGTCGTAATCGGGAAAAAACAGAAAAGTCCGTAGACAATTAGGTGATTAATTATGGTCTAACAATTAGTATGAAAAACGTCAGTCAGCATGCGACCCAGTGGAAGATTGTATTTGCTGACAAGGTCGTTGTATCGACAATAGAACTTACGAAAAGATGACTTCAAACGAGACTGTTGATAGTCCTGTTTTATCAACTTGTATGTCAGTAGCTTGCCTCACCTTAGAAACTTTTCATACGAAGAGCATGGCCGTGTGTATCGAATAAACTGAGAGACAAAAACACCTTATGCAGGAATGAAGGAAAGTTGACTATAGAAAAATTGAAGTCATCGCGTTTATCATAAAGTTATCATAGTCGACTGAAAGTTTAATTGTTAGTTTACCATCAATGTTAATTTCCAGTAATATATCCAAATATCTGATTACATATTTCCCGTGTCATTGTTATTCATTAACTAAGAAAAAAGACAAAGTTTGTTGTCCGTAAAATAAAACATGAATGTTTTTAAAATATTGCTGGTTCGAGGGCCTTTCCGAAATTTTATAATTTTCATTTCTTATTGCTTAATCTATTTCTGCATTAAGGGGTATGGTTATTTTTTCGATTTTAGTGTTATAGACCTTAATAAGGCATTTTAAACAAGCATTCTGAGAGTATTGCATAAGCAATAAAAAGTGTGGAAAACTGAAGTGGGACAGACAGACGGACGAACGGACGGACAGACGGACAGACAGATGGACTGACGGACGCAGAGGAAAGCTATAGTCCCCTCCGGTGAAAACCGGTAGGGGACTAATAATAATTCATAGTTATAATGACTAGATCGACTTCTCATTGTTATATTTTTATATTTCATATTCATTCATTTTCCGACTTATAGTATCGATATTTGCTTCAAAGAATTAGATTTATTAGTCCCCTACCGGTTTCACCGGAGGGGACTATAGCTTTCCTCTGCGTCCATCAGTCCGTCTGTCCGTCCGTCCGTCTGTCCGTCCGTCCGTCCGTCCGTCTGTCTGTCCCACTTCAGTTTTCCACACTTTTTTTCTTTATGCATTTGAGGAATAATATGAAACTTGCTGAACAGCTTCAAAATGTCAAACTTTAGATCAAGTTTACACTTTTGTAGCGTCTGATTGACATATTTTCGAGAAAAATAATTTTTTATATTCCAATTTTTTAATGTTCGGGTTCGTTACCGGGTTCGGTGTGAATAAACGAGGCCAGTATGTAGTCAGTAATAATATCGTGCGTTACTTGTACCATTCCTTTTATCATTTCTAACCAACATATAAATTCTGTAAAATAGTATCAAGCATTGTGTTGTAAATTTAATCGGCAGGATTTTTTTTTTGTATTAATACAATCGGGTTCGTTGTCGGGTTGGGCTGTTTAACTGTTTGGTTTGATTCGGGGTACAGAAGACGGTAAGAAATGATATTGTGCATAACAGTGCATTGTTTTCACAAATTTTTACCAACGAATACAGAATAGACTTGGCGAAATTACAGGAGATGAAATAAAGAGTATTATTTTACCTATTTTGTATTTAATTTCTATATCAACTATATAGTTTTATTTTCCTCTGTTCTTTTATCTCTGATTAAAGCATGACATCTCGGTAACAATAGCTCTGAAATAGTTGTGTGCTTGGAAGCTTTCATAGAATAAGACAAACCGGTAGGGGACGTGTATTGCTTATGCAATACTCTCAGAATGCTTGTTAATATAATTTCATATGTACGAACCCTAAATTGTACAATGCTTCTGTTTAAACAATTGAAATTTAATTTAAATTGATGAAGGTAATTAGTTTTTCAAAATCTTATTTGATACTCTGTATCATTAATGTATGTTTTTTAAAAGTGGCTGAAAAATAATGTACATATATATATATATATATATATATATATATATATATATATATATATATATATATATATATATATATATATATATATATATATATATATATATATATTGAACAAAATCAATCAATAAGCAAAAAAAATATTATTTGAGAAATGCATGTCGCGAAACCGTGAATGGTTAATGTCAAATTCGATTGGCTACCGCTATTCACTCTGTCCACAAAATAAGTTTTCTATTCAAACGCTTTCCTATCACGTGATTGACTTTCTATAAAACCTTTAAACAGGATACCCCTATTTCATTTAACACGCGTTTCTCTACTTTTCCGCACACATGGAGAGGAATATTAAAATAGTCTTTCTGACAAAGCCATTGCCGATATTGTTTTTTGTCTCGAGCTAAAAATGAGATTTATTCGACGAACTAAGTTAGTCGAGTCATTTATCCGTGTTAAGTTTTTGGCAATTTTGATCTGGAGGAACTTCTTACTGTGGAGTATTATGGACGCGCTAAAAACAACTTTGTTGATGTTGTTTTTACTCGAGATAGTGGGTGGAGTTTAGATAAAAAGTGTGGGGTATGTACATTAAACAATAGAAAACTCGCCAAGCTATGGTTCAACTTGCCTATAACTCTCTGACTGACTCTCTAATTTCTTTTGATAATTAGAAATGCATCTTTAAATCATTGTAAATAAAAAAAAATAAAAATATAGAATTTGACCAAAATCGTGAACCATGTCCTTTTACATGTATTTAGTTTCTCAGCATTGTTTTTAGTAATTATAAATTTTGTAATGGAACCGGAATCATTAATTGATGAATTTGAAGCTCAGATGTAATTTGGAAATCAGGACGGACAGCATTCTTGATTATTTTTCTGTAAACATTAAAAGACATGTGCTTTGATGAAAAATTTAAATGTTATTATATTGCCTTCTCTTCCTTTAGGATTGTTGGTTTGGGGAAAGAATGTTGGATTAAAATGTGAGAAAGTTTAATGGCATCACTTTTTGATTTCAGGGGCAGGTTCTTTGACAGTTCTGAGAAGATCAAACTCCAAATTAAAGTTAGCCTCCAATAGCAGTAGTAGAACGTCTAGTATCGCAGAAAGCGACTCCTACGCAAGCGTGGACCTGGGCACGGACAAGCTTCCCTCCATAGACACACCCGAAGCCTCCCATGTTTGCTCAAAACGGTGAGAGAGAGAGAGAGAGAGAGAGAGAGAGAGAGAGAGAGAGAGAGAGACAGAGAGAGAGAGAGACAGACAGACAGACAGACAAACAGGGAAAGAGAGAAACAGAGAGAGAGAAAGAGAGAGACAGAGACAGAGAATGAGAGGAGAGACAGAGAGTAGGAGAGACAGAGAGTGGGAGAGACAGAGAGTGGGAGAGACAGAGATAGAGACAGGCAGAGAGAGAGAGAGAGAGGGGAGAGAGAGAGACAGAGGGGAGAGAGAGAGACAGAGGGAGAGAGAGAGAGACAGAGGGAGAATGAGAGAGAGAGAGAGAGATAGAGTTTAAGAGGCTTGACTACACCCGTGGAGAGTGACTGCTTTCCTTTATTTTGCTGATGCTTTTTAACCATGAGTGAATTTGGATTTACAATCTATATGAAAATTATTGTATTTTCTACATAACAATATTCTCAATAAAGTTTCGTAAGCTATTAAAATTTCTTTCGAGTTATGCCCTTCAAACAGTTCAGATTCGTTTAGGATTACCACTTATAATGTATAACGTTACTTTAAAACAGAACGTGGATGTGAATTGTACATATTTAGTATCATGGTTCAGAAACATAATGTGTCACTTATTCACAAAGGATGATAAGGGATGGTAAAGGAAAAGAAAATATTTGAGAACAGTGTTATTAACAAAGGATCAGTTTCCTGTGATGCAATCTAACATTTAACCAGTGAGTGAATTCTTTCTGAAGTGTATATTATAATATTCATAATATTTAATTTTCAGACCCCCCTCTTCAGACTTATTCGCGTGCTAAAATATCGCTGTATAGTCATTGCCATTTTTAGACTACATTTATCTCCCTTTGATATGAATTAAAATGAAAATCTACTTTAATATCTAATGTATTACGTTAGTTTTTAAAAATCTTCATTATTGAAACGGTCTCTATGAATGAGGAAAATATTATTTAGCGGCAGATATGTGCATAAAACTTAATAATCCCATGTTTAAAACATGTGATAATTAAGTTTAATGCACATATCGGCCGCTTAATAATATTTTCCTCACTCATAGAGCCCGTTTCAATAATGAAGGTTTTAGAACTTCCGTAAGCAAAACTTTCGTTTGATAAATAAATATTTGACTACAAATTTTATTTGAATAAAAATCAATTAATAATTGATTTTTCTGTTTAGTGGATAACTTTGTTTTTGAATATCTGACAGAAATTCATAAATGGGCGTTAACGTTCGCAGTACTTTGTTGACCATTCACCCTCCTGCATGTAGCCAGGATATATACAGTGTGAGATTACTTAGAATTTGTATTCATAAAAGAAATTTAATGTACGTGGGTGTGACCAATTCTTTTATATTGCAGTTTTTGGGTGAAAATGAACTATATTCATTATTTTTTGCGCTTTTTTTGGAAAAAAACTATATTAGTTTTATATATATATATATATATATATATATATATATATATATATATATATATATATATATATATATATATATATATATATATATATATATATATCAAACTAATATAGTTTCATATATAATCAAAAAAGAGTAAAAGGTGATATCACACAGTATAAATAATCAAAAAAAAAAAAAATAAAGAAAAGAAAATGAACGGTTCCAAAGTTTCAAAAAAAAAAATGAAAAAATTAACAGTTTTTTTTTTTATTGAAATTTCGGTTGATAAGCATGCCTGCACTGACGTGATAAAGTAACTTCTTTCTTTTTAATACAAAATTAAGTTATTCAGCAATTTCAAATAAATGACTTTTCCATAGTGTGTGCAAACGTATCGAAAAAATTGAAAAATATCTACATGTTTATTACATCCATGCATTGAAATTTGCATTATTGGGAAATGAACGAATGTGGAGTTGGTGTAGTAAATATTATAAAAGGTTTTGAAATATGTTTTCAAGTGAGCTACCTAAAAAATAAAACTTTTCAGAGTTATCATTCTTTATGAGTGAATCAAATCAGACAGGGGGTCTTTCTGTATGTACATTAACAAAAATCGTCTTTAATTTAAATATATGAGCAAAATATTTGTAAAAGTAAAATTTACTATCTTTAATTCAACAGATCAATCAGGAAAAAAACCCATGCAGTTTTATTAGTGAATGAATAACGGATCACATGATTATAGATTGTTTCCTTATTTCGAAACCGCACGGTCATAATATAGAATGAGACTTGTAGGCACGTCTACAATGGGATGTTTTATTTGCCCATCCTTCCCATGGTATTGTTGGAATTTAATATATACGGGATTTACCAGTATCATTGTCCTGACAAAACTTCCCTTTTGTTCCTTTTTGATCAGTTTGTATTTTGATAAAACTAAAAGCTAATCAATTCTTCGAAAATCTCTTAAATTTTGTTAAAATTATTGATATTACTGGCGACAATGCAAAAAGTGTCGCGGGAGGTGGCGGTGTCAAAGTATACCATTGAGAGAATCGGCAAGATTCCAGTTCCTTAGGTGCAAATCTATTTCTCGACGCGAATATATATCGAATTCTCCTATAGTATAGTGAAAATAAGTAAAGGTATAATAATATGTTCTAGCTGCTTAACATAAATATGCTTCATGTGACCCATCTTCTACCACAGAAGCTTAAAGGACAGGTGATACAAAATAATTTTCTTCTAAAAACATTTTCTTTGATACAAATAAATCAGTTTACAACAATTTTCTCATTTGACTAGCTTCAGATAAGAACACACAGCAGGTGATCTCCGAGTTTTGCCGATCTTTAATGAGATAAGAAGCCCCTGTGATTATTCGTCAAAGATGACAAAGTCAGCAATCTATGGCACGCCAAAATGACAAAAGTTTCACAGACGATAAACTAGGTTTACGGTTGTAAATTATAGTTTACGGACAAAAAACTTTTGTTAACAATGATAATCTATATTTCACATCTGTAAACCATAGTTAACGAGATCATCTATGTTTCAAAGGTGTTAAACTATAATTAACACTGAAAACAGCCATTTGCGATTGCAAAATATGGTTATCTGATAAATTTACGATTGTGAAATTATGATTAACAACTCTTAACCATAGGTAATGAATGCAGTTGATAGTTTACAGATGTGAATCTATATTTATCAGCAAAATCTATCGTTAACGCTATTTGTAGGCGGATAAACTTAGATTATTATTCGTAAACTAGAGTTTACAATCGTTAAATATGGTTTTGCAGATGAAAACTGTTGTAAACAAATCGTCCTTTATAGTTAACGAAGCGTTAACTATATAGTTTGTGGTTCATAAACTATAGTTAACGATATACTAGTGTTAACGAAAAACTATAATTAACACTGACAACAACCATTTGCGATTGCAAAACATAAGTTATCTGATAAATATAGATTCACGATTGTGAAACTATAATTAACAACTCTTAACTATAGTTAACGAATGCAAATAGTTTACAGATGTAAATCTATATTTATCAGCAAAATCTATTGTTAGCGTTATTTGCAGACAGATTGAAATTATAGTTTACGAATCGTTAACTATAATTTGCGGTAAGTAAACAATAGTTACCAGTCGATAAACCTAATTTATCAAATGTGACACTATGTTTAATCGGGTTTTCCAACGAAAAAATCCGGTTATTGAAATGGTTAAGATAGCGGGCGGGCGGCTGCCAAAAGGGTACCCTCATTGTACAAAAAACTCCTCCTACAGTTTTCAAGATAGGAGGTTGTTCTTTTGTAGATCAATTGAACATATGTCAGAGGTGTGCATATTGCTAGGATTTTGATTTCTGATTATTTATGAAAAAATACCAGCTTTTGAACTTAGTCATTTTTGGGCAAAATATTGCATATGGGTACTCCATTTCACTTAATACGGTAGGTAGTGTTTATCAATTCAGGGTTGACATGGATTATGGATACAGTTCACCAATAAATCCAGAGGTGCTCGAATGAAAGTTCACGAGACTTCCCCGAGATTTGTTCAGTTTCTGTAAAATTTGAACGGAAGTATAAGTGTTCGGATAATATTCTCAAAATACGTAAGTACTGGTCGTTTCTCACATCATATCCTATAATTGATTTTTGTTAAAACATGAAAAAAATATTACGATATACATCTTATTTCATCATCTAGTAGTTATTTAAGGGGATGTGCGGTCATTTTGTACATTTGAGGATAAGAATGTAAACATTTCTTGAACTGGCTTGTTTCTGCCCGAAACTGGCCAAAAATGTTGCCAAAAAATATGAAAGCAATAATATGAAGTCCTGCATGCCATTTTGTTTAAAAAGTATACATACAAGAACAGGGCAATATCTATTTAATCAGTCAAAACAGTTGTCTAACTGCGCAGCTACAGACTTATTTTGAAGATTAAAAAATCTTTTAAAATATGAAGGAGGTTTATTGGTGTCCTCTCCACAACCATTTGTTGAGAAAAAGTTTGAATTTTGCTAATTTAAGTTGATACTTTGTCTCAAAATAGAGAAACCTCTTTTAAACAGTGGGCATGGGATCAATTTTTAGAACAAGTAAAATCCAGTCTATACTTAGAACTCTTGTGTCTGTGGAGACACAATAACGTTATATTTTCATAGAAAAAAAATAAATGCCAATTTAAAACAATCCGTTTTGAATTTGATAAACATCTCTATACCTGTCCCATGTTTGATTAAAAATTTGATTAAAAAGGCATTGTCCTGTTTTTGTATGCATACTTTTCAAACAAAATGGCACATACATGTATGACTTCATATTTATTGCTTTTATATCTTTTGGCAACATTTTTGGCCAGTTTCGGGCAGAAACAAGCCAGTTCAAGAAATGTTAACATTCTTATCCTCAAATGTACAAGATGGCTGCACATCCCCCTTAAACGAAACGATGATATTCAGAACAGAGTTATCGTTCGTGTTCAACCACTCTTCACGTTGTTTAAAAATCATAGCCATGTTTGATGATTTTGGTGTGGATTATCATGCTTTTTAAAAAATGAATGGGTGTCTGTTTTGAATTAAAACTTAATATATCGAGCCAATTTAAAAAACATTCTGCATAAAAAAGTAAAATTTGTTTCACTATTGATGCTTTTATACTAGGTCAGGCGCGGATCGAAAATTGATACTTAGGGGGATCGTCACTAAGCATGTTAATTGTTGCAAGAGCAGAAAAAAACTTACATATTTTCTACTGTCACATTTATTTCTAGAACTCATTTTATCCACCAAATGATGGAGATAAAGTTTAAAGTCAATACACGTCTAGATTTTATATTTGAATACAAGTACCTAGATTCTAGGAAATACACTATAAACCCGAGGCGCGAATATTACTGCGAAACTGAAAGCGTCAAATAAAACCACGTGGTCGAAATTTAATTGACAATAACATTCGCATGAGTGTGGGAGAAGCAAGGGAAATTTTGCAGAAATGTTACCACATTAATTCACAATCCAACTTGTTGGTCAATTTTTTTTGTGATTGTGTCACCTGTCCTCCACCGATCTATTTTATCGGTAGAGGTATATGGATGCTAACTTTTTACGCCAAAATGCAGTTATATTCATAGCATCAAAAACAACAACACTGGGTTATACTACCCGACTATTCGATTACAATAGTCATCCTGACCAACTTTGTCTATTCTATCACAAGAGTTACTGTATGTATACAGGTTTATTTTCGCCCCATGTTATTTTCGCCCTTCTGCAAACGGTTTCTTTCCGTCGTGAATATTCGTCCAAACACAGTCGTATCAAAAGGGAGATAATCTAAGACATAGGAATTCGCCTAGTCTTTAATTCGCCCACTGACATTAAGGGCGAAATAGGCAAATGTAAACATGGGCGAACATTTCGCGTCATACAATATAATGACCGACTATCCACCTAAACTGTAGTTTCGCAAGAGTAATACTGACCCACTATACCACTTGTCTATTGTATAGGTGTGTACAGATACATCTCCAAAGATCCTGACCCCTCCCCCCCCCCCCCAAACATTCACAGATTCTGCCCCCCCCCCCCAACATACACATGTTCTCACCCACCCCCAACATTCACGTGCCCCAGAGATACCGGTCCCACTCTTTTGCTGAAAAAGTGACCACGAGGATGACTCATTCAATCTCCTCTCATTTGTCTTGTATTCTGACCCGTTCTTTTTATTAAATAGGGATGCGCAGGTGATCAGCTTTTAACAGTGACATGCAACATCAAGAGGAAGACATATTTACATTTAATACTTTGACTATAGAGGATCTATCATTATGTTAGGCTTCGATGTTTAACTACGACTTAAAACGTCGCCCTGTTTGATAACTCTCCTGTGCTATTTTGAGGGTGTTGCTAAAACGCGGAACGGAAAACGGAACGGAAAGCGGAACGGAATGGAAAATATCATCACGTTTATCGCTTAAAGAGGGTATAGACTGGCCAGAAACGATTTACTTTGTATCTTTTATTTATATCTAATGAATGATTATCAACATGTTGTTATCTTATTAATATTCATATGAATGTCTATCAATTATAGCATCGTATTCATTCGGCTTTAGTTGAGTACGGAAACGGAAAAATCAAATGTATACGAATTGTGAAACAATAACATGATTAAACGAGCAAATTAGCTATAACGTTTTACTTATTTTTCTTATATAGTATTGCTGGCATATCAGCGTAACGTACGCAGTTAGTGAAAGCGTTTTATGCGTGTTTTGAGTATTTTTATATTTCCAATATGATGTACATGTATATACTTACATCAAAATTGAACTTTCGGTGTTCTAGACGATCTTTTATCATACAGACGATACAGTATCATTGAGATGGAAGAAAAAAAACCGTAGGACTGACGACATTTAAAATTAAAATACAGTAAACATTAAAATACCCGGTAATTTGTGAAACTAGTAATTTGTGAAACTAGTTTTTTTAGCAATGCAATTTTGTTTATGTTTGGATTACTAAGCAGTTGTTTATTCCAGCAGCTATATACATATATGATCCGAATAGAGAGCTCTAAACGTTGCCTGGTTTGATTATCCGATTATATATTGGGACTATAGTCTGTCGATCCCAAAATATTCAAGAAGCACATTTGGACGATTTATAATGGAAAAAGTTGACATCTTTTCTCCATTTGGAAGTCACTCAGAAGACCTTGCACAATTTTTCAACACTATCATCCGGGTCTGTTGAAATGCAAAACCCCGTAGACTTCTTTATTTTTAGCCGTGTATTTATACCAGCTGATAAGCTAGAGAGGACGTTTTAAAGAAAGAATAATGAGAATGTTTAATGCTTCTAAAAGAGAATTGCTTGAACCCTGAGGTATATATAAATATACTGCAAAAAGTGAATCGAAGATATTTTGGGACAGAATATAGTGGTCAATGCATGTACTGTTAATTTTGAGGAAATAAATATTCTTGAATAAATAATCTAATATTGCTAATCTTTCAAAAAAAATTAAAAAGGTACATAAAGTATATCGTTTTAGCATGCTTAACAAATCTATAAGGTAAATAACATTAGATAAGATTTTCCGTTTTCCCTTCCGTTCCGCTTTCCGTTCCGTTTTCCGTTCCGCGTTTTAGCAACACCCCTATTTTGAGGAGGATGTGGATCTTTGTTTGATTTTACTTTCTAGAACATTGGGTTAGAAGCGAAACATGATTGTCGAAAAAACATTTATCAACAAGACTGCTTGGTTTTTTTTCACCAGTCTTTTTTTTAGTGCTTGGGTGATCCAGCATACGACAGTATAAAATATTCTGACACAAAGGGGGGGGGGGGGGGGGGGGTGAGGTGGTTATTCATTCCGCGGGAAGTCAACGTACGACTGCATGTTCTCGAAGAACAATTGATTTCTTCCCAAGATTCCTTTCCCAGTTTTCAAAACAATACAAAAACGTGATTTTTCAATGTTAATAATGTCATATTGTATGATTATTTGTGTACACGTGGGGTATGTTGCTAAGGACTCCGTGTGTGACATTCCCGCTCTAACGTTTTGTCTGATCGTACCACGGAATGTCGATCTATAAACTAAGTACGCGACCGGGGACTTTGAACCAGAATCGATTTCGGATGCAATTTTTAAGAGCAATTCAGGTGAAAAAATAGAACGTTGCGAAACGGAATTTGATTGATGCCATTATTTCTTCCTTCGAGAAAAGCCTGGTAAAGGCATTGCCAGATGCAACTCAATAATGGAGAGCTCGCTAGTCGTGGCCATTTTTGGA
This sequence comes from Magallana angulata, assembly GCF_025612915.1. Taxonomy (NCBI): domain Eukaryota; kingdom Metazoa; phylum Mollusca; class Bivalvia; order Ostreida; family Ostreidae; genus Magallana; species Magallana angulata. Next base: position 59,953,292 of record NC_069117.1, read on the forward strand.
CTGTATTCATCTTCTTTAAAAAAGAGCTCAATATACAAAAAATAGAAAAAATACCCAACTTCAAAATATAGATTATATGGATTTTTTTTCTAAGTTTATAGCTTAACGATTCATGTCTTAATTAAAATTGCAGGAAGATCGGATTAATTTGTTGACTATCAAGTCCCTTTAATTTAATGAATCGTATTGACAAGTTGGAAAGTTACAATCTAAGAAAAATTGAGTTTGATTTGTATATACAAGTATATATATATATATATATTCTTTGAAATAAACAATTTATGAAAGATTTTTCAGAAATATCATCTTTTCTTCAATGTCTAATATTCCCTTTAAGGTTCATTGTCACTTTTTGGTCTAAATCTATTTTTCCGTTTTTAATGTGTACAATGTTTCAGTAAAACATTTCTAATACTCAACCAAAATTTGAGTGTCGGTCGTCGAGTTGAATGTATAAGCGAGATACAGAATTTACAATTTTGTTGAATTTTATAGGCTTTATCTGTAACTGGGATACTATTGCGTTAATTGTGTCCTACTGACCACTTAACTGAGTAGCCCATATCTTAATGTTTGTCTATAGCCCGGAAGATAAGGACCAGAAAACACTGCGAAGACTCAAATAATTATTTGTTTCAATCATGCGCAGATCTAAATGAGGAGCCCCCCCCCCCCCCCCCCCCGTACAAAAATAGGCTGCAGAGCCCCCACCCTCGCCCACCGTCAAACAGACTTATCCCTCGGACCTTCCGGTCGAATTTTCCGTGTCTCTGCATGTTGTGAACATGCAAACAATTCATTCTGGAGCATACCGTCTACCGCCATTGTGTTTGTACAGAACAGCAGATGCATGATTATTTTATGTACATCAACCTTCAAACTGGTGTGATTCTTTTACAAAATGTCAAATTCTCGTTATTATATCTTATTTCGTTTCAAACTACGTGGATATAATTAAATAATTACATAGTACATAAGTACATAACTGTAACACAGCACAAAGAAAGCCAACAACAGATCCAATTAAATTACTACTTTAATAGAGTTAACAAAAATACTATAGTAATTGAATCATTACAATAATAAGGCAAAAACAATAAAGAAAAACAATTAAGGATTTTACAATCAAAGAATAATTGTTGATAATAATTTAAAGTCTTTTAGAATGTCAGAGTCACTGAACAAGAGTAATGAAAAATATAATAATAAAAAGTCAGACAACACTTTGGGAAGCCGGGTGTAACAACAGAGGGAGACCGTTCCTCACTGGTGGTCGGTTGAGGACTGCTTCACTCTGTCCATGTCAGTTCGTATATACGGTCACTAGAAACGCCCCCTTGTCACTGATGCGTGGGCATTAACGTGGTCATTACTTTTGAAGCTCGTAAACTGTCCATAAAAGATCCAGTCGTTAAAATACGTTTACACAGTCTTTGTGTAGTAATTAGTTTAACTGTCAATCAGCCACACTCGAATGACAACAATTGTCAGAACGTCCTGGTCAGTGAGTAGATCATCGAGAAGAGTGTTGGTTCACCAGTAACTGTGTCCTTGATTGGCGTCCAGGTAGCAGTCTTCACGGTTCTGCTCTGTTGCCCCCGGCACGTGTACAAGTACGTCCTTGTCTAAGCGCTGCACTCTGCACGGTCGAATGACCTCTGTCATTCATGCGTCCAGGTAAACAGACTACTATAAGAGTACAGGTAAACAGCGAAAACATAGGAATTAATATTAAGTCATTAAATAGTACATAATTGTTATGACAATTAAACACAATTAAAAATGGGGTCAATTGTGTTACATCCGTCCCCTGCAAAAAGATGAATTAAGATTAATTCATATCATCAACATACATGGATATACATAAAAGAAGAATCAGTATAAAATCAATAATAATTAAGTCCCCGTTACCACCAGTAAGTAATTATATGAGAGGTCCTCCACTACTTCGGTAGAACGAATGTAGAAACATAATATTTAAATATAACAATACAAATCCCGACTTCCCGTAAAGAACACTATATACAAAAGAACAAAACAAAATACATAAGGTTAATTGTCACCTTTAGTGCGTTCATACTCGCCAATGATTGTCGGGTACATTTTTCTGATGGCATCTGGGTCATCAGTCCCTGTGCTATATACTGAAGTCACCATTGGTGCAGACGGCTTGCTGCCTCTGCCAGCGTCAACATCGCCAGATGAGTTAATCATCACCAAAGGAAATCCTTCTCCATTCTCTCCCTTGTCACTGCCCCTGCCCTGTTTTCGCCACAATTTACCTGACCAACGCCTTTTTATTTTACAATAGACAAAGATTATTACAATTATAATTATTGCAGAAGCTACACCCATTAATACATATGCCCAAGTAGGTAATCCCCAGAAATCGAATAATGGGGGTACTGAATTTACCAGTTTTAATTCTTCAACCAGTTTGTCCATGCTAACCATTTCAAGATCATTTAATTTTTCAGGAATAGATATATTGTGTAAATTATCAAAATTGGAATGAACAGGTTTCCATAATTGGATGGCGGACACGTTATAAGATTGCATGAAAGTTGTCAGAAGATTTGTCGCATTATATTTACTTTCTTGGTGATAATGAGGGGGTAATGTCATTGCACTTGTGACGGCTGAACAGGACTGATCAAGGGTCACAATTTGGATGGGAGGACGTACAATGACATCAGTAGCTAATGTATTTTTGCCTTCCCCACATAACTTTACGAAATGTAATTTTTCTGATGTTGATACCACCCAATGTCCATTATTTAAATAAATTGCCCGGGGCAATACAGACTTAAGCTGAACAATTACTTTGCAATATTTTCGAACTTTTTGAACTTCTTGAAGAAATAACGCCGTGACACATAATCTTGAAACGCTAGTCTTATAAACTGGACTTCGCGCGAAGCAGAACCCCATTAAAGGATTAGAACAGCTTTTTAATTCTATTCAAACACATAGTTTACATAAGTCGAATGGCAGTTTCCAATAGGAATCTGAACTTATTCTCAGCCGATTTTGGTTTACGAGTGGTCTTGGGTTTAATATGACATGCGTTAACATCCATATCCAAAAGAGACCCATTCCCATTGTCAGTGTCAGTAGTAAGATCCAAGTCTTTGTCAGTTTTAACATTGTCTTTTGCTCTAAGTCTCTTTTGAAGTTCCCACAGAGGAATATCATCTTCGGAAGAGGAGTCTTCTCGTTCTCTTCGATACTGTCGTGCTAGCTGTGCAAGCGGAACATTGTCGTCCTCATCTTCACTTTCGCTAGGGAGTACTTCGTGATCATGGTGTTCTTCAGTCATTAATGAATCTTGATCTGAAACTACAGATCGCGCTTCTGAATTATCATCAGAGTTTGGTGCTGCTGAGTGTGATTCATTATTCACGTCCTCTTCTTCTTCTTGTGGTTCATCATCGTCTGACTCTGACTCTTGTGGCATAACATACGCTGTTTTACGTAGAGGTTTTCCTGTATCATCCTTTGGAATCTCCCATTGATCGATCTTAGCAAATCTCAGCAACTCTTTGTGGGCTTTGGTGACCTTGCCATCGAGTTGGTTCTTGATCTTGAACGTTACTGGTGATGTTTGTTCAATGATTCTGTAGAAAGGCTTCCATCTGGATTGAAGTTTACTCTGGCGCTGATTGTTTCTGTAGTAAACAGGATCGCCTACCTTCAGGTCGATATCTACTGCTCTTCTGTTAGCATATTTAGCCTGTCGTTTCTTCGAGCGTCTTAAGATCCTATGAACTGTAGTAAATGCTTTGTGTTGTTGTTCAAGCGCAATTCTGTGAGGATCTTCTCCAAGGTACCGTCGCCTTGGTCTCAGGATGTTGTCAATTGGCAGAACAACGTCCCTGGTATACAATAGGTAGAATGGTGTGTATCCTGCTGATTCGTTGACGTTGAATCTGATGGCAGCCAAAGTTTGGTTTAGATGAATATCCCACGTTGTTAGATTGTCGTCCATCTTCTTAGCCATTACATCATGTAAAGTTCTATGGAATCGTTCAACCTTGGCGTTGCTTTGCGGATGATAGTATGAGGTCTTCACATGAGATATGTTCAGTGCTTCTAAAGTTTCTTTCACAGTTCTGTTTTCGTTTTCGGTTCCATTGTCTGTGATTATTTCCATAGGAGCTCCGTGACGAGGGAAGATTTCCTCAATAATCAAATGAGCGATCGTAGCAGCTGTCTTGTCTGGTACTGCGTATGCTTCTGGCCATCCAGAAAGTAGATCTACAAATCCCACAATATACTTGTTTCCCGATAAAGACTTCGGATAAGGACCTGATAGATCTAAACCAATCTTTGCAAACGGGAACGGTGGAACATCCGTTATCTGCGTTGTTGGTTTAAGTTGTTTTAGGTTTCTTGTTGCACATATGACACACTTGCCGACATAATCATATAACTCTTTGTACAAATTAGGCCAATAGTACTTTTGCCTAATTGCATCAAACGTCTTGTCGATTCCTAAGTGGCCATTGTCATCATGGTACTGCTTGATAACCCCAGATCGGTAATGCATTGGTACAAACAGGCGTAATACAGGATCATTATCTGCGTTGGTGAGATAATAGAGAACATCATCAATTAAAAGATGCTTACTTCCTGTGGTTTTTGTTGCCCGGCCCTGTTGTAGCTGTCTTACAAGGAATGCAATTTCTGGATCCTTAGCTTGTTCTTCAGCAATGTTGAGTTCTCCGTTCTCTTGTAACTCAATCTTGGGCTTATAAGGGATGTCTGGTTCTCCAATGTCCAAGTTTGTGTGTTCTCTAGGATTGATTGCGTTGGAATTAATAAAGTTGATTTCCAATGTGTTGTCATGAACATCAGGCTCGTCAAATTCCGTCGTACTAACTTCTGTAGTTGTTGGAGTCCTGGACAGAAGATCAGCACAAGTATTTTCTGTCCCTGGAATGTACTCAATCGTACAATTGTATCCCGCGATGCCGAGAGCCCAAAGCTGAATCTTCTTGTTCTTCATAGGAGCATCAAGTAGATACTTTAAAGGTTTGTGGTCAGTTCTTATCACAAATTTTGCGTTATGTAGGTAATGATCCAGTTTCTGAAGTGCAAAATGTATCGCAAAAGCCTCTTTCTCCACGGTTGACCAACGAGTCTGTGTATCGCTCAGTTTGTGGGACAGGTAGTAGAGTGGTTTCTCTCTTCGGATACCCGGAATAATTTCTTGATCATCGTCGTCTGTTTCTTGTACTAAACAGGCTCCCACTGCTGTGTCTGAAGCATCCGTATACAGAACGTACTCTCTGCTCGGATCTGGATATGACAACAATGGAATAACCGTCAAACTGTCTTTAATGTAGTCGAAGGCTAGTTGACACTGTGGGTTCCATTTAAACTTCGCATACTTCTTCGTTAGGGAGACCAATGGTTCAGCAATCTTTGAGAAATTAGGAACAAACCTGCGGTAATAACTGCACATTCCTATGAAACTTCTCACTTCTCGGACAGTTGTAGGGCTCGGTAAGGATCGAATAGCAGCCACTTTGTTCGGGTCTGGTTTAACTCCAGTTTTGTCGATGATAAATCCCAGATATTGTGTTTGTTCCTTGAGAAATGAACACTTTTTCGCTTTTAGTTTTAATCCATGTTTTCTAAGTCTATCGAACACAGTCTTGATATGTTGTTCATGCTGTTCCAGAGTTTCGGAAAAGATCAAAATGTCATCAAGGTAGGCCAAAGCACATGAATCTAAGCCCTGAAGCACTACACTCATCAGTTCTGAGAATATTTGTGGAGCATTACATAATCCGAAAGGCATCACATTGAATTCAAAGAGTCCTCGGTGACACGTAAAAGCAGTCTTTTCTTTGTCTTCTTCTTGTACTTGAACTTGCCAATATCCGGACTTTAGATCCAGCGATGTGAAATACGACGCTTTTCCTAGCTGGTCCAGTAGATCGTCAATCAATGGTAAGGGCCAGGAATTGGTCTTGGTCACTTTGTTCAATCGTCGGAAGTCTACGCAGAATCTTTTGGAGCCATCTTTCTTGTCCACCACGACGATAGGAAAACTCCATGGTGATTTTGATCTTCGGATGATGTTAGCTGCTAACATATCGTCTATGGCACGATCTACAATCTTACGTTTGTTCAAAGGTGTCCGGTATGGTTTCATCTTTATCGGGGGATGATCTCCAGTATCGATCTTCATCTGTATGGTATTGGTGTGTCCTAGGTCTGCGTCCGACACAGCAAATAGGTCTCGGTGTTGTGAGATTAACTTCTCTATCCGTTGGCGATGTTCGGGTGGAACGTTTAACTCCGCTGTGATGTCTTGAAGATCATCATCCTTCCCCGTACTGGTAGTTGGTTCGATGCACATTTCGTCGACGGCGTTGATCTTACCAATGATGCTGCCGCGCTTCACCTTAAAAATCTTGTTAGTATTGTTAACCAGCAATACAGGCACTCTACACGATTGTCTTGTTTTCGCAATTGCACTTCCGATCATAAGGCCTGGTTCATCACTTAGAAAACATTTATCAATTGCATTAATTTCAACAGTTTTATTCACAAAGTTCGAATGGTTCTTGTGTTTTGCATAACACACAGTCGAGGTCTGAGGTCTAAGAACAGTCTTTTTGCATGCACGTAAGATAGAAGCTATATGAATATCTTCCACCATAGGGACATAAGTTTTACCAATTCTTAAACTTCCCAAATCAAAATAAAGTCTAACCCCGTTTTTAATTAACCAATCTCTTCCCAAAATGAATGATCTATTTACATTTTTGACTACATAAAACTCATGATCTAAAGTCAATCCACCAATTTTGAATCTAATATTTGCACAACCTTCAATTTTCAAATCGGCGCCATTTACAGATTTTAAATTTACTTTCGGTTTCGATAATTTTGAAGGATAAGGAAGCGACCAATAAACGTCTGCGTTAACCAAAGAAACGGCGGCGCCCGTGTCCAAAAGAGGTCTAAATCTTCGTTTTCCAATTTTAATGATACATGAATTTGGATTTTCAACCGAATTTATTGTAACAGTTGGTAATTTATTTTCAATTTTATATTTGCTCCCCCCAATCGTCCCGGCATGGACGGAGCGTTTTAGTTTAACTCTTCCTGACTTTCCTGATCATAAATCGCGATCTCGTCAATCGCTGCGACTTGCGGTGTTGTTTTTCGTGGTGTAAATCTTGCATCGGCACCTCGCGCTGCGACGCGTGCATTTGTACACTCAAAACTAAAATGGCCCCTTCTATGACAATTCCAACAAGTGATTTGCGATCGTGGTCGATGCTCATCGACTGCCAAAACTTTCTTGTGAATTACTCTTGGTTTGTTTTCAGGTCGCGGTTGGCGTTTATGTTGCTGTCGGTCGCGCCTAACCCTAAAATGATCAATGTCCATTGGCTCGCCCTTAGTATCTCGCGGTGAGAAGTAGTCGCGTCCTGTGCGTAACTGAAAACGCATTTGTAAATTTATTTCTTGTCTCGCGGATGCGATTGCATCGGTCATTGTTTGAGGATTATCTCTCATTACCTTTAACCTTACGCGATCTGAATGCAACCCATCTGTAAAAATACCCACTAACTGTACTTCTAGAACCCCTACAGCTTGTTCAGCGAGAGAAAGCAATCGTTCAGCGTAAATCTGTACGTTTTCGCCATGTTCTTGTTTTACCGTTCTTAATAATTGAAGGGCATGTTGTGGGTCGTTTACTGCGTTGAACCTTTGATTTAGTTCCTTTTTCATTGTCTCCCAATTAACCCCCGGATTTCCCGACAAATAACGGTGCATGAACTCGCTAGCATGTCCAGAACTAGTTTCATAAGCTACAAGTTTGATTTTTTCATCAGGGACCCTTCTCAACAAAGCAAATTTCTCGATAGCCTTTATCCATTTCTTAAATTCTTTAGGATCTCCCTCAAAAGGTTTGATTTGAGTTGTCCCAAAAGCCTGACCAATGTTATCTACTATAGAAGTTGCTAACCCTTGCATTGCGTTAAGAAAAGCTTCTTCACCCATGTTAGTTCGCGTTGTGTTTAGTGGCAAAATACAGAACAAAAACTTACCAGAGAGAATGTAGAAGATTCCGAATTAAATTTCCTTGGCAAGTTGAACCCGTTCGTGATGCAACTGACACTGATAGATGCAGCAGATCCTGGTCACGGCACCAAATTGACTCTGTAACACAGCACAAAGAAAGCCAACAACAGATCCAATTAAATTACTACTTTAATAGAGTTAACAAAAATACTATAGTAATTGAATCATTACAATAATAAGGCAAAAACAATAAAGAAAAACAATTAAGGATTTTACAATCAAAGAATAATTGTTGATAATAATTTAAAGTCTTTTAGAATGTCAGAGTCACTGAACAAGAGTAATGAAAAATATAATAATAAAAAGTCAGACAACACTTTGGGAAGCCGGGTGTAACAACAGAGGGAGACCGTTCCTCACTGGTGGTCGGTTGAGGACTGCTTCACTCTGTCCATGTCAGTTCGTATATACGGTCACTAGAAACGCCCCCTTGTCACTGATGCGTGGGCATTAACGTGGTCATTACTTTTGAAGCTCGTAAACTGTCCATAAAAGATCCAGTCGTTAAAATACGTTTACACAGTCTTTGTGTAGTAATTAGTTTAACTGTCAATCAGCCACACTCGAATGACAACAATTGTCAGAACGTCCTGGTCAGTGAGTAGATCATCGAGAAGAGTGTTGGTTCACCAGTAACTGTGTCCTTGATTGGCGTCCAGGTAGCAGTCTTCACGGTTCTGCTCTGTTGCCCCCGGCACGTGTACAAGTACGTCCTTGTCTAAGCGCTGCACTCTGCACGGTCGAATGACCTCTGTCATTCATGCGTCCAGGTAAACAGACTACTATAAGAGTACAGGTAAACAGCGAAAACATAGGAATTAATATTAAGTCATTAAATAGTACATAATTGTTATGACAATTAAACACAATTAAAAATGGGGTCAATTGTGTTACATAACATTCGTACTAGTAAATTGAATATACGTATCCTTTAAATTTTTTCGATCAAAGGTTAAAATTTATTGTATGTCATGTCATAATCTTTTATTTCAGATTGAAAAATTAGTAAATTGTAAGTTTCATAAGTATTTATCCAATGGGCTAACAGTGGTTAGAATACACTGGAGAACTGCCCTGCAAATATTTATATGTATACATACAAACAACAACAACCGTATGACCGGTCCCGGTCAACACTGGGTTCAATGTTTTAACCATGTTAAAAGCTAGGTCCGTAATGTTACATGTAATTTAGTGCTACATGGATCACGAAAGGCACAGTGGTAAGGTTTTTCAAAATTTATAAAATTAACTGAATTTACATAGAAATATAAATCCTCTGGGTACCGCCCAGGAAACGTTAAGTTTAGTTGGAGCAAGCTGGTATAAATTACAGGTATTCAGAAGGCCGGAAACTATAACGTACGCTTTATTGAACTTGGAAAAATGAAGAACTCGAACTGTAGTATTAAGTGGTCCAATAAAACTTGAAAACTTCTCTGCAGAATTTTATATGGAGATAAAACTTGTATGATGGGCTTACAGTGGTGGGCAGACCTGAAATAGGTCTAGAAGTACGGTGGGAGGGGGGGGGGGGTATGGCAGATACGGTATGGTATGAGTGCACGTGTACACAACACTTGGCAGTATTTAAGGGTGGAATTACTAGCACGATGGAATTAAATAGCCCAGGCAAGCACGCAATGAGATAAATATAGAATATCAGATCTTCAGGTTGACAATATTTTGGCCATGTATCTCTATATCCTGCAGGGTCGATGATTTTGTGAATGCTTTATTAACCACTCGTCCACGCCGGTTACTGGTCTATTCCTCACACAAACAATGACCAGGTCTTGAACTAATCTACCATCTCTTCTTTCATGGGGGTCAGGAAAGATTCAGATCGGTTTATAAGTACACTTGTACTTCATTTTTGGCCAAAAGATCTCTCTCTCTCTTTCTCTCTCTCCTTTCTTTTTTATAATTCAGTGTCATCGCGAGGAAGTGTTTAAATAGTTCTTTTTATTAGCAATTAAAACTCAAAGCTGACGAGTCTCCACAGGTTGTAGCCCAGTTATAAAAGCACGCGAGGTGGGAATAAATGCACGTGTTTGGGTGGGGTGTATCTAGTTCATTCAAGTATGCCGCGAGACATTGCATAAATAAAAAAAATAATAAATCCAGATTTTGAACTCGGAGATCATTAGTTATTCATTGCAATGCATCATTATCTTTAACAATTTGTTGAATGAGTTGATATGCTGTATCCAACAGTCACGTACCCGTATGTAATTTGCGTCGCTGTTTCGTGACTCAGTGAACCTTATCTCGACATTAAGAGGGAATGCTACCCATCTTCATGTGACTCCAGCATATAGCTTATATAAATACGCACAGTTACAGAATTCTTTAAGTGTGACAGCCCGCCTTACATAACCTCCGATTTTTTTTTTGAAACATGACATTTTATGAGTTGTGCATTTGAATGTTAACATTTTTATTTTTAAAAGTAGTAATGATCGCGTGTTATTGACTGGGATTTGGGACTGATAAAGTGTTATTACATGAATCTGGGTCATTTTATCTTGGGTAGAGTATCTAGAAGCTTTGTGTAGTACAGAACAACTTAAACGGGCGGACATCCATCCGTAAATATCCACCGATATTTGTTTTTTTAAAACGTTCTTTTTTACTCAAAAAGTCACGTGGGATCCGTGGTCCTGGTTCACATGACCAAAGACTGGTGTGGGGGGTAGTACGGATTGAAGCAAGCCTTGTTATGGAGGGCAGGTATGTATATTACTATATTACGATATTAATTTATCTTCTGTTTATCAAAGAAAATTTCATTTAATAGGATTTCTAGAGTATCAGCAATCTCGCTGTTATCTCAGGGTTTGATTTTGTTACTCCGTTCGCTTTCATATATTCAATATAATATTATATATTTCAAATATTATTCATATGTAGTCTTTCTGAAAAAAAGCGTCACGTACAATTCTTGACAGTGTGTGTGTGTGTGTGGGGGGGGGGGGGGGGCAAATCATTAGTGTATTTGCAATGCTTTTTTAAATTCCTTATCCAATCTTACAAAAAACACTGCTAATAAGACTATTTTTGCATTTAAGTAAATTTAAGTCTGATATCAAATACTAAGTACATGCATTACAACAGAAGGACTTAACATTAAGTGTCTGTCTTTTATTATCCAAATGGGGAAATAAGTATTTATTTTTGCTAATCATAGTCGATTTGTTTTGAGTAAAAGGGAAATATAGACGAGAAACAGGATATTATCTTTCAAGATATGATGCAACCTTAAAACAATCCATGCCTCGTTTAAGATGTATTGAATGGATTGAATGGTATTATACAAAATACGGGATAATTTCGGATTTTGGCTGAGAAAGGGCGTTCGAAGTGTTTCCGATATATAGGTTACATATAAATACGTACTTCTTGGTCTTCTATGATCTTGCATCCATTTGTAGTCGCCTGTTACTTGTGCAGTGACTTTGTCTGACGGTCAAACGTACTTACTAAACTTCAGCAGACCATGCGTTATGTAAAGTACCATCAAACTATCAAATACTTTGAAAAAATTAAACTATGTGGGTTAACCTTTATTTAACTTCTTACATGGTTGCTTAATTTAGAAGAACAATAGATATACAGATGTACCAGGAACGGGTCAAGGTCATTTTAATCTCAGAGTTTCGTGGAATCAATTTTTTTTTTCTGACCAAGGGATATTTCTGTTTGTCAGGAGGGGCTCCGAGGCCTACCTTTGAAGAATTAATTCTACTGCAGATCTATGGGGTGGGTGGTCTGGACCCCAACCATCATGCCCTGGAAAATAGAAACAAATATAGATAGTGTGGGGAGGGGGAGGGGGTGGAAGTTCTTAAAGAAGAGAAGGCTGGAAACCCCTGGCCTCGCCCACTTGATCCGCAACTTTACCGTACATTAATTAATATGCATTTACGACCTATGCTATAGGATCATTTCCCTTTACCGTAAATGACAAATATTTAACAAGTTATTGAGACCAATAATTTTTTCGAATGTGTTTGAGTGAGAAAAAAAACCGGCACTATTGCAATATAATTTTTTACCCATGTGGGTTCAATTTAAGATTCATTGCCTTCATCATTGCCTTCTTTCCATAGCATGGGATACATACAAACATGTTCATAAAAATTGATTTCCATTTCCGTTTCCATTTATCATATTATGTCACCCCTTTAAGTCTCTATATATATCTACGTTTGGATACCATTTTTACACCAGCTAAGGGAAATAACTAAATAATGCGGAAAATCGGTTCGATTATGATCTGATTAGTATCGATGCAATGCAGTATGCTATTATACAAGATGTTAGCCATAGGAATCGATTATGTAAGGATGTCAGGTTTAAAAAAGTAAGAGGATGGATATAAATAACACAAACTTGCGTCGATGGCTCGGTAAAAGACCGCGTCTTTACAAAAAGTTTGCATAATTTCCTCAGATGACGTCATAAAAGAGCCGGATATGTCATTCAGGAGACCTTTCAACAAGCTACGGTAAAAGTTATAATTCTTTTGTATGGTTTAAAAAGAAGTTTATCTTAAAGAATGATAGTCTAAAGGAAGACATTCGAAGAGTTTATTGTCCAGAGCAATTGAGTGCCTTTACACAGGGTGCCAAACAAAAAGGCTATGTACGTCGACTATATAGCAGCAGTTACGCCCCTTTGTAAATATATTGAATATATGGCCTTCAATCCTGGTGGACTTACGGCTCGCCGATTGAGTGTTTTACTTGCCCTTATTAAACAATGGCTTGAATATAAGATCAATTTCTTCGATCAGAAAAGCAGCCTAGAGTTTGCATTGAAGCCTAAGGTGTGTGGGATGGTTGTTATCTGTGAACACATGAATAAGTCAAAGCCCCTTCGGCCTTCGTTCTTTGCCTGATTTGTAGTGACTGGGAGGCCAATCTCAACATTTACAATAAGACCTTGCCGTCTTACAACATTCTGTTACTGGCTCCTGGACCCCCCTCCTTCGACCCCTTTCCAGATTTTGACTGTTAAATGCACTGTTTACAATAATGAAGACTAAGATCGTGGTTTATGGCCATGTGTTGACTTTTCCCGCACAATGCTCATCATAAACTACTCAAGCCCCGAACTTGTGTCATAAAGTTGACTGAGACATTCACGTGATAACTGTAGCTCGGTTACCAGGGATAAATCTTTGGATGGGTGGGTCCCGACTAAAATATTAATCTTCGGAGTAAATCTCAGTTCCAGCCGGCCAGGTACAGGAGATAAACATAAAAAACGATCCGATAACGGGAGAGATCCCGGTCGCCTGTGTCATCTGGCGGATTAAAATCTTCATGGATATATAAAACGTGTATGAAAATGAATGTCCGTCAGTTGTCCCAGATTCTCAACTTTCGAGCCTCTGGAGATTGTTTACAGTACGTGAGTGGTTTTGCAATGACACACGTGTGTTATTTAATTTTTTTTAAGCCGATTAAAGTACATTTAATTCAATGACTGCACACCCATTAATTTTGAATTAATGTCTTATAAACGATATTTGATTCTTTGACAATGTAATCATATCAAGTAACTTTTACCGTTAGAAATAAATTCAATTTTTTAAAAAAGTTTTTAGATAGTCATCTTCAAAAGATAAAATTGCATGCTAAATAAAATCTTTCTTCAAATATTTCATCACACCATAAGCAGATATTCTATCATCTTTATTAACGGTTTCTCTCATTTTTTATGCACTGGAAATATCTGATCCCCACAATTTTGTCAGAAAAATTGATACTTAATCATCTTATAAAAGCACGTATTTACTTATTAATGTTTTGTGTTTTATGAGTTATCTCCTGTACGCTCCTTTTGACTCAATTTAATTATCATTATCCAGAATCAGTTTACAATAACAGTGCATTATTCTAATTAGAATAATTTATCGTTTATTATGATTGATTTTTTGACACCAGCGTCTTTGAATGCACCAGCGAAAAAAGTCAATCTTTGTAATTATCAAACGGTTTCAACTGTACAATTCTGTAGGAAACAGTCTCGTGAATTAATGATACTAAGACGAATATATTGCTAAAGTTTAATCACCATTATCATTCTATTGTGTGTTTTTATTCTCTGCAAATAAAGCTCTTTCGAAATCATGAAATTGTAAACTCGGTAAACAATATCGACTCTATTTCTAAATACGTGTACTCTCTTGAAAAGAGCCCGTGAGTTCAACATTGAACGACAGGCGTTGGTGCGTTCCGTCGTCAAGCTCCGGAGTAAACATTGGGTTTCTTAATCAGATCTGCGTGTCATGCGCAAGGTTTCCCTTGCATGTAATTAGAAAGATCTTTAACATACCTTTCCCGTCCATATTTCATAATTTTAAATTCGCTGTGGCGGTAGTTTGTCCCAGTCCGCGAAGAGGGTTCGCTTAAATGTCAGTTTGTCTGTAGAAAACGGAAGGTAATATTTGTAATGGCCAATATTTAAGTTTGAATGCTATTTAATTTGGGCTATGAACAATGATTTGAAAAAAGCCCTAATTAGTGATGATTGAGTAAGTTCTTTGTAAATATAATAAACAGACATGTACTGTTTAGTTAGGGGGTAGTGTAAGGGGTGACCGTGTTAGGCATTTGGGGGGGGGGGGGTGGTCTCAAGGTGCTTATTTCAATTTGTTTTTGTATAATAAAGTGAAAACTTAACCAGACGCGTAAGGAATTATCTTCGGACAATAATCGTATTAAATATAAAAAAAAAATCATTCCACCCGTCAAAGCATGTTTTTACAAATCAGTATTGATTCAAGTTTAAATGTCGAGGCCTTCTTTCATCGAATTAATTCATAAGTTCAAACCCTATAGAACGGGGAAAAGCCTGACAGTTGATTTAACTTTACACAAATCGACATTTTCACCAGTTTTTAAATTAGAACTGTGAGAGAGTGATTCAGGAACGCTGTTTTTATGTCTCGGTGTTTGCTGTTTCAGTGAGATGGAGACGATACATCAATGGAGCCGCGCACGGGTGGGACAGTGGCTGACGGAATCCGGGTTCCCGGAATATCGGAAATTGTTTGAGGACCGGAACATTGACGGGGCGGCTTTGTGTGGCCTGACGGAGGAATCGCTTCAACGGGAGCCGCTAAATCTGACAGTGGTCAGTGATATTCAGAAACTTGTAGGCTGTATTCAGCAGCTAAAACAGCATCACCAACATTCAGCCGTCTGTAATGGCCAGGGCCCGCAACTCCTGCCGTACAAGGCTTTCGAGGTGGTGGAGATGGAGGATTCCGAGAATAGCTTTGACAGTGACCGGGAGCTGTTGAGTAAGACGGACGACAACCAAAATACGGTGTACTACAGTCGCTTCAGCTCGGAGCTCCGAAAAACGGTGCTAGCGGTGGCATATGGCGCTCTCTCTCATTTCATGACTTCCGTTGCCATTGTGACCGCCCAGTCCAGGCTTCCAGACAAGAAGCGGTACCCACCCCTTCCGGATATATACCTGGATAACTTCGCCATGATTCCCTGGGCCTACAAGGTGTCGGAGAGCGTGATCCTGAGTCTGTTGGCTTTACTGTGCGTCATCCTTATCTTCCATAAACACAGGTAACGGCTAATTATAGTTTATACATATTTATTTACTATTGTCCTATTGTTCTATACCTTCAGAGATTTAGACACTGTATGTTCCAAGCAATGTCTTCGTACACTGACTTCTTTACAGTCTATATATGTATATATTTACATTATCCATTATGTCTTTGCCTGTGATAACACTACGTATCGATTTTGTACTATATAACCCATAATACAAATGACGCCAAATTGAGGCGCCGGTGGGGTTTGTTTGTTTATATTTAAAGATTTAATCGTGCGATGGCTTAAAATTATATAAATATAAGTAATAAGGAATCATTCTTTGAATATTATGAGGTGATAATTTCGGTCGGGGCGTGATCAAATCTATCATAAAGCCCTTCGGGCTTTATTGGATTTGATCACGCCCCGACCGAAATTATCACCTCATAATACTCAAAGAATGATTCCTTATTACTTATATATATCAGTATTCCAACACCATGCCTGATTATAAACCAAATTATATTTGCGACAACCTATTTTCGCTAATGACCAGTAATAAACTGGTTTGAAGTGTTTGTTTTTGACTGAGCCCACATGTTTAATTACCTAGACTTGTAATAATTATCTTAGTCATAAAAGGGCCGATGCGGCGCGTCAATATACCGCGAATCTCGCAAATCTGTCCCTCTCGCGATTTTAAGGTGATATACATTAATATTCAAGTAGGACTATAACTTCAAAACAACATTTTTAATAACTCTATCGTGCAAATTCGTTTAGGCAATTTAGTCATGGCGAGACTGAAGAGCACTAGGTTTCATGTGCTAGATTCTCATTTCATCATGCGTACAATAATATACACATTGTACCCAAGGATATCCTATATAAATTCTTTGGAACTTTGGGTTGAAATACATCTAACGCGTAGGGAAAATGCGTATTGTATTCGTATTCATTTATTTGATCTAGTTACTTAAGAGTCAAATTACTGGTATTTGAATAAAATAACTGGTCTCATTTTCATGAATAGAACATTGGATACGAATTTATAATCAGTTTTTGATTGTACTCTTTGAAATTCAACTGCAATGGAGAATGCAAAGACAGAATTCAGTAGTAGTACAGTCTTTTAAAAACCTAATTTGTTAGTCATAACAAACTCCTCCTTCTACATTCAAAATGAAAAACTGAACTGACTTAACAGTTGTCGATATTGTGGTGGGCGTTTAGTTGAAGCACACCATATACAGTATTCATTTTCAGACATAACTCATCAATGTTTGAAATTTGCCTAGACCGTTCCATAAAATACCCTCTAATGTATATTATTGTCGTCGGTATTAACTGTTTTAACACCAGATCAGTGGCGGCTTAAATGTGGAGTCAGCTATGTATTTAAGCGCCTATTTAATCCCCAAACGATCTCTTGTAATGAAAATATAAAGGCCATCTCCCTCCTTTCTCTACGGGAAATAAACCCAAAGATTTCAAAATAAATCTAAGAGATTTATATTCATTTCACTTAATTATTTCTAAAGACGTTTTGATTTGAAATCGATCGGTGCTGAATATCGACATTTCTCGTTTGCAGTCAAGCAGACGGGGTAGCTGTATTTCATTGGTGGCCATCACTACTCCCAATATTTCCCTGCCAACCCTGAACAAACCGATACGTACATTTGTGTACACATAATTCTGACAAACATTTGAAAGGTCTATTTGGCATCTGTGAGCACTTCAAAGGTTGCCCTTTCAAGAAAACAAACAAACGGCCCGACAAGAATAGCGATATTCTCACATTGCTATTTTGACGAGGAATTGATTTTATTGCAGTAAATCGCTATGAAAATATACGAGCACGATTTAACTATTTTCTAATTAAAATGGGCTATTGAACCATTTAAATGAAAAAAATCATACCACATTCTAAGAAAAATATGATAAATGATATCAAAAGATCGCCGTGCTTTGATTTTCATTTTATATTCTTTGTATGTTGAAGAATCAATTCTTTGAATAATCTTCTTTACATTCATTGCCAACTTGTCTAGCTCTTTTAGAGATTGAATGATATTTTCCTTATATATGATCATCGCCTTTTCTTCATGTCAATGAACAAATCGTAGAGAACTATGTAATATTCCGCCTCAGTATTGTATTATTCGTTGCTATGGTTACAGATGGGTGGTCCTGCGCCGGACTATGGTCATCGCCGGAAGTATCTACCTGCTGCGCTGTATCTGTGTCACCGTCACCAATCTCCCGATGCCTGAGAAGCACTACAACTGTGACAGAATGGTCAGTCTCTCTCTCTCTCTCTCTCTCTCTCTCTCTCTCTCTCTCTCTCTCTCTCTCTCTCTCTCTCTCTCTCTCTATTTTCCACAAACACACACACAGACTGGTAATCAAACATTTATATTAATACATTTCGATGCATTGCTAGGTTTTCCAGGACAGCTGGAGTCAGTTCAAAAGAATCCTGGTTGTTTACTCAGGGATGGGGATGAAGCTTGGCGGGATGAAGACGTGTGGGGACTACATGTTTAGCGGCCACACCATCACTATAACTATCGCTACTCTCACTGCCATTGAATGTAAGTTACGCCCATTTATAAATTCGCACCACAAAATTTTGAAAGGAGCAATTTAAAAAAAAATGTCTTTTCAAAGTTGCAATGAGACATCAGCCATTGGTTTCTATATCTTTTGCAGATACACCCAGTCGATATCGTCTGCTTCACCTGGCTCTGTGGTTGTACTGTTTCTGTGGAATGTGGGCCATTCTCGCCTCCCACGGGCATTACACGCTTGACGTAGTGGTCGCCTTCTACATTTCGTCAAGAATCTTCATGTACCACCAAACATTTGCCAACAACCTCACAATGATGAGGCGAAATCGGAAGCGAATCAAAATTTGGTTTCCTGTTTTCTATTTCTTTGAGAAGGACACCCATAGGGCTGTAAAGAATGAGTACGAATGTCCCATTCCCAGTATTGACTCTTTGAGAAAGTTTATCAAAGACAGACGTGTGGACTTCTGCTTGAAACAGTACACAGTGTTTCGTCATTCATGACCTCATTAGGCACGCGTGAAGTCCTACAACAGAATCAATGCAATTATCTGTGTTTGTGTATGCGTGTTAATGTGTATATGAACTTCATTGTGTACATGTATTTAATCTTAATTTATTGATCAATCACGCCATACTAGTATTCATTTTACAAATTAGCAAAATTTGTGGAATTACTTACACATTTTATGTGTTCCATTTCTAACGAATGGTTTTATCATTCGTTTCTGTTTGACAAATTTGCATTACGTGATTTGTTTTTCGAGTCACGCAGACCATCAAATGTCTGTTATTTTTACAATAAACGGGTTTTATTTTTCAGTTATATTATAAAATATTAGAAAACCTTCAATGGTATTTCACACACTGTATTGGTTCTGTGCGTTTAGCAATTAAATCCGAATGCCCGCTAGTCCGAATGACCCCGTCCGGGAATTTTTCTTAGGTGCATACGAACTTGCTTTTAACCATAGCCTGAATGGCTATTAATTAAGTCGGATTATCTTCTTCAGTTAAACGTGTACCTTATAGAAATTTCACGTGAAAAAGTTATTACACAATCGTGGAAAAAAATCCACATGGACTAGAGACTTTATAAGTTTAAGTTCCCACGCGGCACGTCAAAGCACGTTCACGCTTGTATATATCAGCATTTACCGTCCTACTGCAATACGACGCTACAAGCCTGCAATGTGCTAGGTGAGGAATCCGTTTGGTTACGTTTGCTATACTTGTCACTTATAAAGTTCTAGATTGTTTGACTCGAGGTTGCCAAAGTTGGAAGCAAAAAGATTTTTCTGCATTTTGATCGGTTTCCCAATAACTAATTATATTTCTTGGATTTCTGCACCTGGGAACATCAAACATTATTACATGTATCATATACCAATGGACATTATACCATGTATCATTTACCCCTGGCCGGGGGAAATTAAATAGTGCCTTTTTGGGAGGGTAACAGTATATACATAGTGCCTGTTTGGGAGGGTAACAGTTGAAATTGACACCCCGAGAAAACCATTGTCAACCGACGCGAAGTGGAGGTTGACAATGGTTTTCTCAGGGTGTCAATTTCAACTGTTATCCTCCCAAACAGGCACTATTTATTTTGTTATACTGACTGTCTTAATTTTTCAGAAAATTTTACTGCTTTTATAAAGGAATAACGTAAATTCTACAGCGAACCGTACGCGCATAATTTTTGCGCATGTAACAATTTTTAATGTTACCCGTTGCTAAGTGCGTTGCTAACGCTGAGGGTAATAGAAAAGATTATGAACTGCGTCTTAACCAATCAGATTTCAGTATTTAACATAAAAGTATAACAATTGAAAATGACACCCCGAGAAAACCATTGTCAACCGACGCGAAGCGGGCGTTAACAATTTTTTTCTCGGGAGTTTCAATTTTAACTGCCATCCCAAACAAGAGCTATTTATCTTATTATGCTGAATGTCTTAATTTAAAAAAAAACTTTACTGCATTTGATTTTTTTTTTTAATAATTGATTTTTAAGGTATAGACACCTTGAAAATAGTCAGATTTTAAATGGAACAAACAATTTATTTTTTTAGTCGTATGTATTCCTACGCCAGAGTTCAATATTGTTTGTTTACAATTTTCCAAAAATATTTCGATTACTGATACATAATGCATCTTAGAGTTTGATGGCGATAATTCTTTTTTAAATATATTACACAACATCATTCCTGTGGGGTTCCCGTCTATAGCTCGGAAGTCTTGTAAGAAAAGCCCTATAATTCATATTAGAAAAAAATTGCGTAATTACACTGTATCTAAATACAGCTTAGAAACTACTTGCCATGCGAAATACCATTTTAATAATACACAATAAAATCAACTCCAGTCAGTACTTCTGTACTTTGTGGCAACGCACTTTGAAAAAATTACGCACTTTAAAAAAAAATTGCAAAGTGCGTTAAATTTTGGACCAAGTTAACCCACTTTAAATTTGTTTTCCAAAGTGCGTTTTGAAGGTACGTCGACATTTTTTAGTATCGACACTCTTAACGCACTTTGAAAAAATATTTTTATATCACATATTCTGGAACTGAATTTCTAATTTGTTGATAGTATGATGATTTCTTAACACCCGTGAATCTAATTTACCGTATTTAATACGGGGATGGGGGTGGGGGATAACTAAAGATACAGGTCAAATACCAGTGCATAATTTTATTGATTACAAGATGAAGGTCTATTGTCACTCAATTTTTCTTCCAAAACATATGACATTCAACTTTGGGTAGTCGGAAAAAGAAATATGCTATGTATAAGTACATGCAGTGTTATTGAAAAATGAGGTGACCGAACAATAATTTCTCCATTGGTATGTTAAAGAATCGTATGTGTTTCAACAGTAACTCTCTTTTCATATTCTAATCAAATAAATCACTTCAATAAAATAATATTAACATTAACTAACATTAAATTATTATAAACTTAAAAATAAGCATTAGGACGTGGGTTAACTTTCTCGCACTGATCTTCTAAAAGATCATGTTGTTTTTGATAAACAGAACTAATGTATCCTTTTTTACATCATATTTGCAATAAGCCAGTTGAAATATATTATACATTGATCTCCATTATTCATATATATAAATCATATTGGTTCGGGCATAGCCCAATATACTAAATAAGATGTAAATTTGCTGCATCATCTATTTTCACTAAAACATGAACATTTTTTTTCAAAGTGCGTTAATATCGACGATGTCAACGCTCAAAGTGCGTTGACTTGGTCCCAAAATTAACGCACTTTGAAATTTTTTTTCAATGTGCCTAATTTTTCAAAGCGCGTTGTAACAATGCCTATTTAATTAATTCAATGAGAGCTATGCGTGATAGAAATTCAAAAGGCGATGTGGATTTAACAGTTAGCTGGAATAGAGGTCTCACGAATTGTTCATTTTTTTATTAAGTGGGACCTGATAGATATCATATGCGTATTGTTTCCCTTCTGTGTTTGTTCCCGCAGGCAATAAAAACGGCGACAAGGAAATTCAACAACTGATGCCCCGCCCTCTAATTTAATGTTGATACAATAAATATAGAACCTTGGGCAAAACAGCCGATCGGCAAACAAAAAACAATTAAATATTTCACATCGATACTCAAGTGTCTAAAATAAAAAGTAGGACTGCTTCCTTAACCAGTATATCAAGTTTTATGACTTTATAGTGTTTTAACAACGTATGCAAACGATAAATTGTTGTTCATAATGTTTTCGTTACTAGTATTTTACGAAAATTATTACCCCTCCCTTCCCCCAAAGGCTTCCCTGGTGTCACCGTGTGTGCGCTTTTATTGTCTGAACCTATAATTCACAATCATGCATTCTTAAGGATTAAAAAAATTGAATATACCTGGTATTTGTTATCGTGGCATGTAACTGTTAAGAAACTTTTAAATAAAATCCAAATGTATTGTAAGTCATTTAAAAGTGCAGTGAATGTTGAATCGAAGCCATATTTATACTGATTTATTTCGGAATCTTTTTGGGATAAAGGAGAGACTTTTGCTTGATATTAAATGCACACCACACTGTCTGTCTGTCCACTTGTCCGTCCGTTTGTCTGTCTGTTGTTTTGTTCTCTCATAGTGAAGCTCAATCAAACAAACTTTATCTGGTAAATTTGATCAAACACATATTTATACACTAATTGTCTAAAGATAAAAAGGTCTTGGTCATAAATCAAACGCTAAATAATAACAAATATATGTTTTATCAATCGAAGCTTAGAACTTTTGTTCCCTTTCCTGTGTTGCTGTGTGCAACACTATAATGACAGATCAAATCTAGGGTCATACACAGCATGGGTAATATAAAAGTCAAATCTAAGGTCCCTTACAGCATTGTATGGGTAATGTAAAAGTCAAATCTGAGGTCATACACAGCATGGGTAATATAAAAGTCGAATCCAATGTCATACACAGCATGGGTAATATAAAAGTCAAATCTAAGAACATACACAGCATGGGTAATATAAAAGTCAAATCTAAGGTCATATACAGCATGGGTAATATAAAAGTCAAATCTAAGGTCATATACAGCATGGGTAATATAAAAGTCAAATCTGAGGTCATATACAGCAATGGGTAATATAAAAGTCAAATCTGAGGTCATACACAGCATGGGTAATATAAAAGTCAAATCTAGGGTCATATACAGCAAAGGGTAAGGGTCAGATGTTAGGTTTCAATAGACAGAGGTTCTTTAATCTCGAATTGTCATAGACTATGAACAGTTCATTTAAAAGGTACATCTGTTAAGAAACATCAACACACGCATGGTCGATAATCTAATAGTCTTGGTTTGTACGTTAAAGGTTTGACCCTGGCTGAACTCTAATCCGAATTAAAAAAAAAAAAAAAGGAGTCCATTGACCCTTTGGTACGGGGTGGATTAAATGTCACCAACAAGACCCTTTAATATTACAAGAAACGGGTCCCTCTATACAGGGAGAAATAAGCAAGAGTCACGATTGTATTACAACCAACAGGAAACAACATGAGGTAGTTCACACCTCAATGCAGCCAGATTCTGGTTGAGATTGTCTTTTTGGTTTAATTTACCCGTGACCCGAGTTTTGGACTGTCTTATAATGCGTGCATGACTAAGGCTGTGTACAGAAAGTTATATTTAGTGTAACAACGCAATGGTACTGTTAGTCATCATCAACCATTCTTATTTATAAAAAAAAAAAAACAATAACAAAAGAATGTTGTTCTTATTCTAAGCTTTACAGAAAAAACCGAATCCCTACTTCTTAGATTGCCTTCACATTCAAGAAAACCCCGGACCGACGATAAACATTATATAAATATATATACGTAACGGTTAATCTGAAGGGCGGTGCGTGTCGTTACTTCACGGAAAATCCCAAATACAACCGTAGAATTAATTCCATTCATTTAGGATTAACTCGACGAGTTCTATTGTAGAAAGGTACTCCCGGGATTAGAAGATTTCATCAACAGACCGACGGATGAAAAACCAATCAAAGATATATCAACTCATTGCTTGTTGAATTGATTCCTGTCGTGTTACACCGGCGCTGTTTTGGGTGGTCTACCGTCTATTTTATACGGTACCATTCAAGTACCAAGTTTGTTCTTACCCACACCACTCTAATCAGTTTAAGTATTGAAAGGCTACCTATACAATATAAAGCAGTATAATTAATGTTCTTGTATATTTGTATACACTAATACCTTTAGATTGAGAACGCGTTAACTGAAGGTTTGAAGTACGGGAGCGCGTAGGTTCCCACCTTAGGTTTTGCCAGAATGAAGATTCAAGTATGTCCAATTTAAGATTCAGTTATATTCAACCATATTCAACTTTT
Source organism: Magallana angulata (assembly GCF_025612915.1). NCBI lineage: Eukaryota > Metazoa > Mollusca > Bivalvia > Ostreida > Ostreidae > Magallana > Magallana angulata. Next base: position 59,977,418 of record NC_069117.1, read on the forward strand.
ATTGACATTCGTAAATTATTATTTCAGGCTCATGATATGGTAAAGATCTAGTGTCTTTATGGTATACTATTGACTTTGATAGATCTTTTTAACATCGTGCACGGGTTCTATTCAAACAAATATCTACATGACTGGGATATTTGTGCACATTTTTAGAACATTATCTGTATCTATTAGCTGTGTACATACAAAAGTTTTAAAAACTTCAAACACATCTTTACAAGAAACACCCAAATGAATTACTTTTCTTCTTCCCTATCCATCTTTATGGTTATATCTGCAGTTTAAGGCATATGAATTTATTAAAAGCATCCATTTCTTTACTGAGGTATACATAATGTATGTACCTATACACAATCTACCATAATGCAAGGTTTTGTTTTTTTTGTTTGTTTTCTTTGGAATTTTTTAAGTGCATCCCTAGCTTGGTCCAGTATTTTACCAAAACTTCTTGCACGGAAAGTGGTTATGAATATGCCTTTGGGTGTATTACAAGTTCAACTTTGATCATGAGGTTTCTTTTTAAATGATTTCAATTGCCTGTTCTCTTATTGGCTAAATAATGCTAATGTTCATTAGAATATGATAACGAGTTCCTAAGTTAAACTTTAGCATACATTTTTGTCAACAGCATGCGAGATTTAAAAGTCTAGAAATATACCCTTTTTCTGACGTCCAAGGAGGAGAAAGCGCGAGATTAGTGTATTCTCTTGGCGAAGTCGATATATCTATGGCGCATAATTATTGTGTTTTCTTTTTGGAGATTAATGGATAACAAATAAATCGATTAATATGACTGACCACTCAAAACCAACCAAACAAACCTCTATAGCTCTATATGGGACGCGGTACTGACGTCAGGAATATGGCGCTGGATGTTACGGGGCATTGTAAGAGTAAAGGTCGGTTGAGCAGGAAGCTGCATCGGTTTGCGAATGGAACGAATATATACAAAAAAATTCATAGGGGGGAATCGTTTACTATTTAATCATCGCTTTTATCGTAAATTTCAAATTTAACTAGACAGTATACAGACGCATAAAAAGAAATGACTGAAAGTTTTTTGTTGTTTTTTTTTTTGGGGGGGGGGGGGTATTGTTTAATTTTGACAGGTATAAACATGCCAAAGAATTGTATGAAAAAATATAGGGTAAAGTTACTTGTAGCGTATTCTTCGGTCAAAAGCTGGTTTGGATGGTCAAGAACCCTGTTCAAGTACCCAGTTTAATTTGTTCGCACCCACACCACTCTTATCAGCCTAAGTATTAAAAGGCTCCCTATACAATATAAATAAATATAATTATTATTTTTAGTATGGGGTACTAGGATAATTTTATACACTAAAACATTAAGATGGGGATCGCCTTAGCTTCAGATTTGTAGCTGGGGATCGCGGAGGTTCGCACCATAGGTTTTGCCAGATTGAAGATTCAACTACAATGTATGTTCAATTCAAGATTCAATTATATTCAACTTTATGCAGCTAGTCCTTGAAGATTTAACCATAAAATAAGGGGAATGGAATTTAAAGGGCTGTAGCTTAAATCGTGACCACACTCTCTGAAGCACAAGGGTGAATGATTGATTTCAAAAAGATTACATAAGTTTAATAAAGGAGTTATGATAAAATATTGCAAAACATATATTCAAAAGCCAACTGGAAGTATTTCCCCAGGTTGCTCAGCTTTTCATCACAACTTACTTCAACCTGCACTTGTAAATGGGCAAACTCACAGCGAAAGTTTAAATTTCAGTTTACAAGCACACAAATACTGTGACATGAATCAGATTAAAATCAAATTCTGAGAGTTTGTATCACACAAGTTGTTACCCACCCTTGTTTTGCTTTCAATGATAATTATTGACCAAAAAAACAGCTTACATGTAAGTTTTTCTTAATAACAAATATAAATTAATTGTTCAAATTCAATACATATTTAATTCAAATTTAAAAAAATTGTGTGTTTCAACTTTTAAAATTTGCATATAATTCAATAAGTATGCATGATAAAATTGATTTGCTCTGTTAGATCTAATATTCACAGTAGCTAAAATTTTCATCAAAAATTGCAAAAAATTTATATATCTATTTCATGATTAATTCATTATAGTCTTGTATTTTCAGCTTCCTCGCTGGTAAACAATTTACATGTTACCACATGGGAATAGATATTTTCAAAATGTTGATGACATGGAAATGTAGCAGTTTTCCATTGCAAGAACCATGAAGAATTCAGACCTCCCTATTAAACATTAATTGTACTAATTTGCATATTTCTTGTCTCTATTTAAGTCGATCAGCTTATTCTAATTAAGCTAAACTAAGTACTGTAATCTTACGGTACTTAATTTTTAAAGATTATCAATATTTAAACTGATCTTGGGCTGCTTTTTAATTGCTAATTTAAACTAATGTTAATATATCATTAAAATTAATACATGTGAAAGCTACATTTACTTTAATACATCTTAATTTAATCAGATTTTTTAATGGAATTTGATGTTTTATTTTTACTACTAAATTGACATAAGACCTTCCAGATGAATACAAGTATCCAGTTTCAGCACTGTGTATTTGACGAAAACCCCATCACCAGAATCGCCAAACATGGACTCTTTCCCACCAAATACCCGTAAATCAAATCAACAGAACTCTTTAACATTATTTACTGCAACATTCACAAAGATCATAAACACATTCACAAAGGTCAAATATGCATATTTGATCACATTGTCGATTGACATGATTTGTTGAGTTCAGATTATAAATCTGACTGTAGATCATATTGAGGTCTATAAATAACTCTCACTGTCACAGACATTATCACAGTTCACTGAAAACAGTCAGGGCTTGACACCTGTGGGGTGGAGGCAGCAGGAAGAACACCACCCCCTCTGACCACACCCACTACTTGCGGGTGACGTCCCGCGCCCGATTGGCTCCCTGGTGCCCCTCCACCATTGTCTTGGTTCTATCGTACCACGGCTTGAGCTTCGTGTTGTCCACCAGGTCTCTGAACGCTTCCGTCCCCTCCATCGCTGTCAGCATCCCGTACATGGACTGAAACACAAACAACAAATTCACATAGCTGTTTTGTTGAGGTGCGGATATAGATGATTTATAACAATATCTACCAACAACAAATTCACATAGTTGTATTGTTGAGGTGTGCATCTAGATGATTTATAACAGTATCTACACAAAGTTTGTAGTCAATGAACTATCTGGACATAATCTTCAAATATTAACTGCAGTGTAGAAGTCAAGTGTATTGTATCAATAAATAAAAATAGAGCTAAATGTGTTGTTAAATGAATTCATTTCATAACTGGATAAAAAACTAGGACGATGATCACTTAAGCAAATATATAATATCTGCAGTCAGCTGGTATTTTGGGTCAAGGGAAGTAACTCAAAGATATACTGTAGAAGCAGAGATATTCGTTGAGGATTTCATTTCGTTATTTTCATTGGCAGTATAATTCAATGAAATTAAATCCAATGAATTTTTAACACAAGAATCAATAAATACAGAGTTGATACACGATACATTTTAGGAATTACGATATGACAAAATTTAATGCCAACGAAATTGTATTTGGTTTAAAAACAACGAAATTTTAACCCAACGAAAATATATGCTTCTACAGTATAATTTTTCATGTCTTCAAGGTGCAGTCATTTTGTCAGAAAATTAAAATATGTATTAAAAAGATGCAAAAACATTTAGATTTTGCTTGAAAAATATAACTATTGTTACAACACATTTTCAAACTGCTGAAAGAGAAGTTATATTTTCGAATGACCTTCAATGTGATAAGAATGCAGGAATTTGTGCATAAAATCAGACACCTTGCCAATGTCCCTAGTCAGAGTAGGAATCCCAGCCTGAGTACTACAACAGAATAGATATCACACAACAGAATACCAGTAGATATCACACATACCAAATCAGCCAGGTTTGGTTGGTCTCCACCCACAAATTTCCGGCCCTTGAGGAAGTTAACCCATGCATTTCCTCCCTCATAAAGAGACTCTCTCACGTCCTTCTGAAGGTTGTATCTGTAGATCAGAGGTCATTGGTTACTACTCACTACTAGTGGTCACCCATCTGAGTCAGGGGCTTAATGTTTACAACATAAAGATGTCACCATCACAATTTATGTACCGGTACATCAAATTGCATGCAAAAGCGTAAAACATTATTACATTATTTTATCAAAATATGCAATAAATCAGTTCATTTACAAACATTTTCAAAAACATTTTTAAATAATTATTGATGACAAACTTTTGGCACTCACTTCCTTTTCAGTTTTTTCCCTACAAAGTACATGACAAATCCTCCAATATAGATGATGGTGTTTCTCTGGAAGCCGGTGAAGTTGGTTTCCCAGTCTCCCGCCTTGGAGAACCATTGGAACGTGTCCAGGGACTCGGACATTGTGCGGTAAACATTGGGGGAGATCAAGTGAACGAAGACGGTATCCACCCACACCCGAATCCTCCGCTCCTCACTGTCAGAAAAACACGGTCCAAATTAACATTAAACAATTGTCAAAGCAATAGGTGTAAAATACATGTATTTACATAGCATGTAAAAATAATAAACACTCACTAATTAATATACGTACCAAAAATCACAAAATAAAAAGACAGACTTAAATTAGACACATCACATAAATTAAAATAAACAAAAAACTGCCATTCATAAAAATGAAATTGTTATAATTTAAAGGTAAAATCTTCTATTTTAAATATTAAACAAGTAATAAATGTATAACAAACAAAATCTTCAGGGGCATAACTTTACATTTTATCTAATATAAGTTTTTATTCTTTTCATTTAAGTTTTCTTCATCATTTTTCTTCAATATATTTGAAATATCATTGCCACTACGGTGCCAGTTTTTCTGGTAATTTAAAATAAAAGACATAGGTTGTACGTATTTTCTCTTATATCAGACACTTACGCTCTCTCTTCAGGGGTTCTCTTGTCTGTTAAGTGATCCTGAAACATCAGAAAGTTTTTGTTGGGAGTCTCTGTGACTGTTTTACTTCTAAACCGTCCTTTGATCTCTTTGTCCATGGTTGGGTAGAAGGTTAGGAGTTTTTGGAGGGAAACTGTTTTGTCGTTCAAATAACTCTCCAACACACTCATAATGACAGTGGAGTCATTCAATTGCTGAAAGTACAAGGCATAACAACCCTTGATGATATAGATAAATTTACAATATACAGTATTTTATTATTGAAAATATATAGCAAACACATTATTATATGGAAAGCAAAAAAAAAAACCACTATAAATAACCAACATTGTCCAAAAAGGATTAATACTACCACAGGGTTTATTTCAGATAACAGATAAATGCCATGTTAATGAAAATGTGACCATACGTCACCATAGCCTTGGTCAGTGGCTTCATGAATATAGGAATCATGACAGGCCAAAGTAAGCTTAATTCAAAGAATCAAATTATCATTTTTCTTGTAAAATTTATGGACCAAAAATGAAATTGGAATAAACAGATGGATAGGCTGATTGGCAAACTAAACAGAATTTGACAAATGAACATATTAATGTTTCTATTTAACCCCATTCTAAATGAATGTGTAGTTTCAGTAAGATATCATATCATTCGTTTTAAATAAGCTGGAAGTCCATCAATGTAACTAACATAAATAAAAATTGCTTACTATTGAATTAACACAAAATCATAATGTGGCATCTTAATGTGGTTAATCAAAAGTGTTCATATTTTCACAAAAATCAATGCATTAATTCCATACAATATGTCTGGACACAATCATCTATCATTCTTCAGATAAACAGTATTGACATTAATAAACAAATTTACAAACATGGCTATAATTCCAATATACAGGGGATTTCTAAACAGAGTCTTCATTGTTAACTTACCACATATCCCTCTTCTCCAACTCCCTGTGCCACCAATATCGGTACTTTCTTGTATTTAGACCATTTTATTTCATCTCTTGTTATGGAGTTCACCTCTACAACGTCATACGAGATTCCATTGTAGTTGAGCATGGCTCGAACTTTACAACAAAAGGGACAAGTAACAAACTGGAACAACGTTAGCTTCAGTCCTGTCTTGTCATCATCAAATCGAATCTATATGAATATATGAAAAGCAATTCAATATAATAGTAAAATAAAGCAGCTTTTCATGAGAGTGAAATACATTGCATCATCATCAAACAACAAACGCCTTAAGCGTTAATAATAAAATGTTACCCATTCTTAAATATCGTTTCCTTGGTCAATGGTGTGAAATTACCCATTTACTGAAATATTTAAAGGAGAGCCTGACGTATCCTTACTCCTAACCGGAATTTCCTCGCCCAGCTGGAATTTCCTCTGTTAAATATTGATTTATATATAAAAGGACAATATATGATTTTTGGTCCTTTGAAATTACCTGTTTGGTTGGAGCTATGGATTGTCCTGGAAAGTCTGCATTAACCACATATTTCTGTTTGTCATATAAAAGTGCGGTACCCAGACTCCCTGTTCCAATTACGCAAGCCAACACTTTCCATTTTCTTCTTAAAATTGAGCTGTGTTTTGTATAAACATTCTTTAAAAACGTAGAAAAATGTGTTTTTGGTATCACTCCTGCGTAAACATTGCATTGTTTTGTTGCATTCAAGAAAATTTGCCCATTTTGCAAAACACCTTGTGAAACTCTCCTGAGCGCAGCCATGATGTTTATTTTACGTAACAAAAGTAAGTTGTTCTTAGTTTTTGGGGTTTTACATTTTACTTTTACAAGTTATCCTGTGAATTAAATGTCAAATAATAATTTACACGCATTTGTATACACATTAGACATGTTAAAGTAATTGTAACACGAAGATGATTTTACTTCAGAAATTATAAATCTACGAATGGGTTGACAAAAATATTGGGGTCAATTTTGCGTTTGACAATACGAAAAATGGTGTATTTGATTTAAAATCCGTTTTAACATTGATATTTTCATTTAGTCAAAAACTTTTTGAGTGTCTGTGCAATTCTTTTATCAAAATGGGAAGTTTTCGGCAGATTCTTCCCAAAAACATTGTTGACACGCTTTCTTTTTGTTATGCTATGTCTCTTATCCACAGTGTAGTTATTCTTGGCGATTTTTTCGTCGCACCTTGGATGAAAGAAAATTATGGCACAACAAATGCTCAAATCTTGTGGTACAATGTGTATGGAGGTTTCATCTACTTTAACGTGATCGGAAACATGTGGAAAATTATGTCAACAAATACTTCAACCATTGGCATAATTCTACCTACCCTACTAAAGCCAGGTAATATATTGGAGAAGAAAATCAATAAAGTGACTTTCACTTAATCTAGAATGATAGAATGTTCCATCATTAAAATGACAGATGTCCTACAGACCCGGTTTGACATTAAAGTTTGTCCCCTTAGCTCACTTTGTAGGAAATGAAAAAAAACAGATGGTACATTTTATCATGTTTAGCTCAATATACGATGGTAGCTGCATAATGTAGCCCTCTCCCAATTTTTTTTTGTTTGGGGAGAGGGCTACAGCTTCATAGGATCTCCATAGTGGCGCCGCAAGTGTGGGAGTGATTCGGCTCAAATTGTATATAAATGACAATAACTTTTGCATTTCTTACCTGAACTCAAACATTAGTTGTAGTTGTGTATGGCATAAATTAATCCAATAAATATTAAGTATAGTCCATATATCAGTTATTTTTTGTGTTTGTCAACAACGCAGGTTGAATTTGTCCGCCATGTTTCCTGACCTTTGATCAGTTTTATTTTAAGACAGTCAATGAAAATTCAGGAGCAGATCTTGAATTGAATATAGGAATTCCCCCATTTTAAACATAAATAAAGCAGTTAATATGAATTTTCCATTTTATACATTTCCCTTAAATGATGTTTTAGTGATGTAACAAGGTAAGCTCGCTTAATTACTCTGAAATTGTTATGTTACCAAGTCCATCAAAACTCCAAGCATAAATCCAATGAAATCACACAAGAACAGTCATGGCTGCTGAAGAAGGCGACTGGTAAATATGCCGGTGTAGTTTATGTAATTTTGATTTATATACAGTCAGTTTGTTTACCTTGAATTAAAAGTTCATTTTATCTAAAGGAAGTCTAACATAAAAATGATCTTTTCAGACCAAAGTCAGCTGCATTAAAATAATAATTTTGCACCGTTAAGGAGATCCTATGGAATTGTAGCCCTCTCCAGTAAACATCAGATATAAAAAATCAGAGAGGGCTACATTATTTTAGCTGATATGATTAATATCACTCAAGTAATGTTGGGGATAGAAAACAAGCAACTCGTTGGATAAAAATCATATACCGTTGCAAACCATGAGAGATTCTTTATGTTTTTCACCTAATTTATCAGATGATTTGTCTTAAATACCTACATTGTTGCTCTTTCATAGTCCTATTTTACCACATTCATTGTTTTTACAACGAAATCACTACCATGATTAACATCACATTTAAAAATTTGCTGTTTACAGTCGCAATGTTAGTGATAAAATCTTAGACATTCCCAGTGCGATTTCCTATAAAATGGCAGGCAAATTTAAAGTTCTCCAAATATCCATTTAATAGGTCATAACAAGGCATTTTGAAAATTCAATGTTTCTAGTTAAAATTTGAATGCAATTTCAGTGTTTTTTGTGCCTGATTTGGAGCCGAAATTAGGCCCCAGTCCCTATTGGAAGTTTCCTAATATTTTCCCAATTTTGGACCCAAAATTCCCAATTGCGTTTAAAAAATTGGTACAAGTTGTTCAAAATTTTCAAGAAAGACTAAATAGAATAATAATGAAATTTTAAAGAATTCTAGAAATATAAGCATTGTGCTTTAATTAGTATTTAAATAAATGATAGAAATCATTAAATTTCATTACAATTAATAAAAATGAATTTTCTTGTTTTGTCGCTATTTTTCCCAATTCAAAGGGTCCAGCCCCAAGTCTCGTATTGGTGAAAAAAAAACACTGCATTTTGCCAAAAAATCGCATTTGGAATATCTCAGATTTTTCACTATTATGGTGACCATAAACAGTAAAAGGTAAGTTAAATGTGGTTGTGATTTCTTTGCAAAAACAATTAATGTGGTTAAATGGGATATGAGAGAGCAACAATGAAGGTATTTGAGACCATTTAAAAGATAGAACTTTCATCTAGTGTGTTTCATCGGCTTAAGCTTGACAGCTCAGATATCATACATTTCTAATGTGTTGCTGAGATTACTGGAACATCCACATTAGTCTCTATTACACAGAAAATCAACTTGGTTTTGGTATCTGTAGTTGTATGAGGGTGGTGTGACACAGCAAGATTCTGTTGAGATATTTTGGGGAATAGGCAATTCATTTCCGGTATTGATTTTCTTAGTTCTGGATTAACTTATTTTGAAATTTGTAAGATATATATTTTCAATGCTTTACCACTGTTATCCATAGTTACAGTTCAGAGCTAGAATAAAGACTTTTTTTTCTAATATCTATATAGCTTCGTACATGTAGAGTGTAATCGTATGTATAACTATAATGATTGTTTGTTGAAGGATGGCAGTACTGTGCCGTGTGTGAAGCCAATGCTCCACCTCGCTCGTTTCACTGTCAGACCTGCAACCGCTGCATCCTGAAACGAGACCATCACTGCATGTTCACCGGCAAATGCATCGGCTACTTCAACCATCGCTACTACATCTGTCTGATCTGCTACACCTGGCTGGGGGCCATGTTTGCCTCTACCTACTGTATGGGATTCGCCTGGACTATACTCGGAGAATTTTCATTCTACAATCTCATGTGTTTCTGTTTTCCATTGATCCTTCTCCTGTTTGGAATGTTGGATTTTTACACTGCCATTGTATGTCTACTTACCCTGGTCTCCACTCTTTTCTGGTTGATCATTACATTTCTCTTGGCATGGCATTCCAAGCACATCATCTACAATCTCACCACTCATGAAAGAAGGCACAATATATACACATATAACCTTGGCTTGAGGGAGAATATCCGACATATTTTTGGCAGTAAGTGGTACATTTGCTGGCTGTTCCCTTGGATCTCCTCCCCCCTTCCAGGGGACGGAATGTCGTTCCCAACCTCAGCAAACTTTGAGAACCCAAAGGACCAATAACCAAGGACAGGACTTAGACTTAATTAAGTTCATAGTTACTTTTTTTGTTCTAGTTTTTCTATTTATGTATTTAAATGATGTTAGTACATTTTTTTACTTTTTTTTCATTTATGTTATTGTATTGAAATCCAAAACCTATGATTCATTTTATCGTTACAAGTGTATGTATATTGTAGTTGGTTATGCTTTAGATTTCTGTAACTAGTCACATGAAACAGAATGATTATCTTTAAGGAGCGCATTCAATGTGCATTCATTGATGTTCAAGTATTTTATAGTATAAGCATTTCATTGAAAAAGAAATCATTTTGAATTATCTTATTATCAGGGCTGCATTTTTACAAAAGAACTTACGACAAAGTCGTAAATATTTACAGTCTTGTAAAATGATCTGTAGAGAATAAAATTGACATAAAACCATTTGTTTACAAATATTTCAATTCCCATAATTAGATTTTTCAGCCATAAGAATAAATCATTAATTAGTTGGTAATTAATTAGCATTCAATAATTTGGTCATAAGTCATAAATTCTTTTGTAAAACACAGCCCAGAGATTTGAGAGATCATGCAATACAATATACATTCGTAGTTATTATATTGTATAAAATATGCAGAATGGAATGATGGTTTTTTTTGGACATGGAATTATAGCAATCATGACATTTCATTCAAAACATGCAATATTGTATACATGATAAATTACATGTAGCATTTCAGCTAAAAGTTAGTGCCATATTCTAAGCAGCAGAAATCTTCATAAAGAGAGGGGGTGGGTAATGAAAAATTAGATATAACTTATTTGATTTGTAAAAGAAAAACATAAATAATTTTTTGAGATGAAACTTGTATGAAAAAAGGTGCAAGATGTTATATGTATGAGGTAAGAAACATGTAGGACTTGTGTGAGATAAGACTTGTATGATATCAGACATGTAGGGTATTTAGGACTTGTGTGAGATAAGACTTGTATGATATCAGACATGTAGGGTATTTAGGACTTGTGTGAGATAAAACTTGTGTGAAATGAGACTTACATGAGATAAGACTTGTGTAAGATGAGACGTGTGTGAGATAAGACTTGTGTGATATAAAATTAGTATGAAATGATACTTGTGTAAGATAAGACTTGTGTGAAATGAGATTTGTTTAAGATGAGACTTGTGTGAGATGAAACTTGTGTGATATAAAATAAATATGAGATGAGACTTGTGTAAGATGAGACTTGTGTGAGATGAGACTTACATGAGATAAGACTTGTGTGAGATGAGACTTGTGTGAGATGAAACTTGTGTGATATAAAAAAAATATGAGATGAGACTTGTGTAAGATGAGACTTGTGTGAGATGAGACTTACATGATATAAAACTTGTGTGAGATGAGACTTGTGTGAGATTAGACTTGTGGGAAATGAGATTTGTTTAAGATGAGACTTGTGTGAGATGAGACTTGTGTGATATAAAATAAATATGAGATGAGACTTGTGTAAGATGAGACTTGTGTGAGATGAGACTTACATGAGATAAAACTTGTGTGAGATGAGACTTGTGTGAGATGAGACTTGTGTGATATAATTTTAGTACATGTATGAGATGAGATTTGTGTAAGATGAGACTTGTGTGAGATGAAACTTACATGAGATAAGACTTGTGTGAGATGAGACTTGGATAAGATGAGACATGTGTGAGATTAGACTTGTGGGATAAGAGACTTACATGAAATAAGAATTGTGTGAGATGAGACTTGTGTGAGTTGAGACTTACGAGATAATACCCATGTGAGATGAGACTTACAAGATAAGATTTGTGTAAGATTAGACTTGCGTGAGATAAGATTTGTGTGATATAATATTAATATGAGATGAGACTTGTGCAATATAAAATATGTGTGCTAAGACTTGCACGTGATTATTCAACTTAATTCTTTTTTGGAGAAGTGGACAGGCAAAGCTTCATGAATGTAGGGTATGCCTGTCCATTTCTCAAAGAGAATAGATTCGACTTGTTTCAGATTTTGTGTAGCCTACCTGTATGTGAAGGTTTAATGTAAACAAATTGGAAAAAGACTTGTATGGAATAAAACCTGTGTAAGAATGAATGCGTAAGAATTTAATATTTTTTACATGGACTTTGTGTGAGGTTAGACAATGTTTTTTTTTTTTGTAAGATTGCAAATTAGCAAAATATGTTTGTAAGAAATAAGTTCAGTAGGGTAAGAAAAAAAATAGAAATCAGTTTTGTGGTGCATTATATTTTGAACAGTTATGTATTAAAATCTAGTTTCTTGTTTGAAAGTTATGTGTTAAATCTTTTTGCTATCCGCTTTCAAAATGATTGAACAGGTTTTTTACTGGATTTATGCTTTACATCTTATTAATCTGAGCACATTTCTGAATCTATTGATCCCCTTCTATAGTAACAGAATAAAAGATGTTACTGGCAAATAGAACACGAGTTCCCCATTATATAAATAGTGCCTGTCTGGGAGGGTAACAGTTGAAATTGACACCCCGAGAAAACCTTGTCAACCGACGCGAAGCACTATTTATTTTATTATACTGAAGTCTTAATCTTAGAGAAATTTCACTGCTTTTATATATAAATATTTTAAATCTGGTTGTAGCGTGCTTTCTGATTGGCTAAAGAATTATTTTATATCATATAAAGAATGTTGCCTATGTCATACTTAGACCAACGTCAAAACGTATCAATACGCCTGACGTTACGTTTGAATTTTGTACAGTTTTACGTCATTTTAAAGGTCAAATGACCGTTTTTATCTACAATAAAGAGTAAAAAATTAAATTATAAGCAATGAATTCAATATTTATTAGTTTACGATATAAAACGGTTTGAAACAGTTTACGCTTTTTAGGTCACCTGAGTCACTCAGGTGACCTATTGCAATTGGTCTTAGTCCGTCCTTGTGCGTTAACAATTTTACATTTTTAACTTCTTCTTGAAAACTACTTGACTAATCATAACCATTTTTGGTGTGAAGCATCTCTATAATAAGAAGAATCTAAATTGTGAAATTTATGGCTCTACCACCCCTGGGGTGCCACGGGCGGGGCCAAATATGCAAAAAAAGCCAAATTTTCAAAAATCTTCTTCTCTACTCCCGCGCATGTGAGGAAAAAACTGGTTGCATGGTTATGATGTCCATGAGGCCCTCTACCAAACTTGTAAAATTTATGGCCCCTGGGTCAGGGGTTCTGGCTCTAGGGTGGGGCCAATATGGCCAAATAGTAAAAGTGTATTAAATCTTAGAAAATCTTCTTTTCTACTATCATATATATTTTTTTAAAAACTAAATGCCTGATAATGATGTCCATGAAGCCCTCAACCTAAATTGTGAAATTCATGACCCCTCGGTCAAGGGTTCAGGCTCTAGGGTGGGGCCAATATTGCCATATAGTAAAAATGTATTAAATCTTAGAAAATCTTCTTCTCTACTATCATATATATTTGTTAAAAACTAAATGCCTGATAATGATGTCCATGAAGCCCTCAACCTAAATTGTGAAATTCATGACCCCTCGGTCAGGGGTTCAGGCTCTAGGGTGGGGCCAATATTGCCATATAGTAAAAATGTATTAAATCTTAGAAAATCTTCTTCTCTACTATCATATATATTTGTTAAAAACTAAATGCTTGGTTATGATGTCCATGAAGCCCTCTACCTTAATTGTGAAATTCATGACCCCTGGGTCAGGGGTTCAGGCTCTAGGGTGGGGCCAATATGGCCAAATAGTAAAAATGTATTAAATCTTAGAAAATCTTCTTCTCTACTCCCATATATATTTGTTAAAAACTAAATGCATGGTTATGATGTCCATGAGGCCCTCTACCAAAATTGTGAAATTCATGACCCCTTTGTTAGGTGTTCAGGCTCTAGGGTGGGGCCAATGTGGCCATATAGTAAAAATGTTTTAAATATTAAAAAATCTTCTTCTCTACTCCCACACATGTGGGCAAAAAACTGAATACATGGTTATGATATCCACAATATCCTTTACCTAAATTGTGAAATTCATGGCCCCTGGGTCAGGGGTTCAGGAAATGAGGGGGGGGGGGGGCAATATGGCAATAAAGTGTTAATGGATATAATGTTTGAAAATCTTCTTCTCTATTCTCACACATCTGTATAAAAAAAAACTGACTAATAATTATGTTTACCAGGAAGTCCTCTACTGAAATTTTAATTTTCATGTCCCCTGGGGTATGGGTTTTGACTCTAGGGCAGGGATAAAATGGATGTATAGATGTTAATGCATATAACGTTTAAAAAATTATTTATCTTTACTCCCACACACCTGAAAGGAAAACTGAATTCATAATTTTGTAGACCAGATCTTTTAGTTTTTCACCAAAATTATAGGTTTCACAGTTCTTTTTGAATTAAATGTGGTCGTCATTACAAATTTATAATTTTTCTACTCCAGTATGAAACCTAATTAATTAGATGCATATATGAGACTCAATGACAAGTTTGTGTATGGGATATATGCTACTCAGGTGACCGTTAAGGTCAATTGGCCTCTTGTTTATAAACCGCTTCGCGGTTTATAAAGCCTAAACTGCCCCAAACCATTTTATATCGTATAAAACAAATAAATATTGAATTCATTCCTTATATGACGTGAATTCTACGGCGAACCGTACGCGCATAATTTACGCGCATGTAACAATTCGTCGTGTTACCTGTTGCCAAGTGTGTTGCTTACGCTGAGGGTAATAGTATACAGTTGTTGACTGGGGTCGAGGGCAACAGTTGATCTGTCGGACCGGCTCGCAAACTGTTGCCCGCGGCCTTCAACTGTTGCCCTCGACCCCAGTCAACAACTGTTTTGTTATACCTTTCTAATCAATAACACGTTTTCGCGGAATGTGACGTCACCGGTCAACAGTATACAATTATTTAATGCTTGAGCAGTCAATAGACCAGAATATTTTTCCCTTGGTACAGGGAACAGCTCAGTATGATCTATTGCCCGAGGCCAACGGCCGAGGGCAATATATCATACTGAGCTGTTCCCTGCACCAAGGGAAAAAATTCTGGTCTATTGACTGTTCAAGCATTAAATAATTGTTTTATTACCTAATTCCTTTTTTAGTTTTCGGGGTTTACAATTTGCATATTGCAGATGGTTTTCGTGCCATTATGCAATATACTTAGATATTTTTTTTTTCATCTTTTACATGCACAAAACCTGTTGCATGCATTACAACATCTCAATTTAAAATAAGTTTACACAAAGAAGGGTGAGTCTTCAACCCATTAGATTTTAAATAGTATTTTACCTATATAAAGCTTTAAAACTGTTGATTATTTGATACTCCATTTTGATAACATTGAATTTGGTTCAGTCACCAAGTACTAAAACAGCGTCTATGTAAAGGAATATACATTCCCTGAGAAAGGATGTAACATTAACATACCCGCGTTCTGAAATACGTTGCCGGTCCAATAGATCGCAGTCTATTGACCGGCGGTCCAATAGATCGAAGTCTATTGACCGGCGGTCTAATAGATCGCAGTCTATTGACCGGCAGTTCAAAATAGACGCAAATATTTTATTTGTAATAAAACAACAAAATCCATTTGATTAGGTAATAAAATGAATTATCAACTGCGTCTAAACCAATCAGATTTCAGTATTTAACATGAAATTATAATAATACTAATATAACAACCGCTAAACATCTCTTTCTGTTAAGTACTCATGTACAGCGAGTTACGGTTCGTATTATTCTCTTTGGAGAAGTGGACAGGCAATGTCAGGCAATGTCAGGCATAGGCTACATCTACATGTTGGATATGCCTGTCCACTTCTCTAAAGAGAATACGGTTCGTATATCATCAATATCAATTAAATTGGTACAATATTACATAGAAAATTCAATTCTTCCATATTTGGATGTTAGGAATTCTGGGGTTATTCCGTAAATTCCGTGTGTAGTTTACCATTACGTCACAAAATAAGTCCACAAATATTAACCTCTTAAGAGAAACGCTGTAATCCATTACATGTATAAATATTTGAGTAAATTTTAAACATAAAGGTGGGATCTATCGCATTTGTAAAACTGTAAGACCAGTTCAAGGAAACACTGAGAAAACCTATAAATATACTAGACAGGTCAGTCTATAATTATGTCGCGAATTACAACTGCTTCTTTGAAAAAAGGAAAGGAAATCCACAGTTAATGTTAATATATGAAAATATTCAAAATCTGAAATTGTACTTTACTATTTAAACCAGTGGACATTAGCGCCATCTAATTCGTCCACCTTCCTAATTGGTGAAGTACCGTATCTCATTGATCACTACAGCTTAGACGTAAGATCCGACCCCCCCCCCCCCCCGAACTAATTGGAACTTGGTCATTTCATTCTGCTGGCTATGGATTTTATTCTGTTATAGATTGGAAACAGCCTGACTAAAATCTTCACGCCCCGTTTATCGATTGGCCGAAACCTACAGCGACCTAAATAAAATCACGGAATGCACGAAATAACCATGATGATGTTAGACTCAAAGTCTCACAGGAGACGATTTGGCTGTTTCTTTTAGCTAACGTACTTTTGTACATTAAAGTAATTTAGTGAATTTAACTAACTTTTCATAATCAAAGTATTAATTAGTTAAATGAAAGATGTTAATTTAAACAATAAAATGCTTTCTTTGATGATTCATGCGGGTCATAGTATAGCGATCATTGCAAAATTTTTTTACATAACCTGCTAACGCGGGTTATGTTTTTTGGCAATGTCGCTACCTTCATATCCCGAATAAATGCCCAAAGAAAGCATTTTACTGTTTAAATAAACTCACTGATTTTTAACATACAGTTCGTTCAGGGACGTATATAAACAAAATTATACTTTTATGTACCTCAGCGTCTCAAGCCACGGTCAGGAGTCCACATAGCTTCCCTATTCGTGTCCAGATGGGAGATGATCAAATATATTGGCCGTGGTTTGCGACGATGTACATGCATGTATCTTTCAATCGGCTTGACTAACAGGAAGAATGAACCATCAAAGGACATGTTATTGGTTGATAAAATACCAGAAACTTTTGAAAGAATGTCATGTATGCATATCGGGTTAATTATATATGCATGGTTAAAATGGACGCACATGTCTTTATGAAATGAAAGACATATATTCTAGCAGCAAAACATTTCTTAAATACATATAAAAAAGGGAATTAACACGAATTTGCCCTCCCTACTTTTTGGGGGGGATGAATCGGATTAAGATTTCAACGATTTTCAGAAGTTGTAACTTTCCCTTTTTAAAGCGCTAAGCATAGCTCAGCGCTTTATTGTCGTTAGACTTCTATTTCCGGTGCAAGGAATAACTGCCCTCTATGAGCAGAAATAAACATCATTTAATCTGGTAAGAGGTATAGGGAACCAGTTATCTGGGTGACGGAAATGACCGAGTAGATACGATTGGTTTGCGGGGCTTACGTACATCAGCACGGGATGCTACGCAGTGATGAAAAAATATCGTACGTATTCAGAAGCTAAAATATAGAAAAATAAAATCGATTCTTTGCAAGAAAGTGTCAAAAACTGTGATAAATTACTGTTCAAAAGGTATAATTTGTGATTTTAACATATCTTTTTGCGAATTCGTAGTTTTGTTATATTACTGCGAATGAATACATCGAACACATCATCCTCAGAAAGTAACATATATTTAAAGAAATCTGGCCTTCGATACTTTAAATTGATATTCATTAAACATAAACCAAAATTTCAATAAGACTCATTTCCGCCTACGCTTGCACACAGTAAATTTTCTTAGAACCAAGCTAGGTCAGCGCTTTTCAGTACTTTCAGTACTTTGATTTTGCTTGCCAATATTTTTTTGGATGAGTTTGGTCCCTTATGCCCCCCCCCCCCCCCATCCCCACTTTAAAAAAACGATGCTACGTGCCTGCTTTTTTTTCTTTACTTATACTTGTGAGTATATAATCTGAGGTTAATAATGCCTGTGTATGAGAAATTCATCTTTTATTTCCAACACTTATACTATTATTACCCCCCCCCCCCCCCCCAGGTTGCCACGCCCTTTTCACAAAAAATCTTACGATTGATTTTTATCTTAAGATTTCTCGTAAGATATTCTTAAGTTGAAATCTTACGCAAAACCTTAAGATTATTTGTGAAAATGGCTTCTGGTTGTCCATACATGTAATTTTGTCCCCGCCATACCGCAGTAGTTCCACCGTACCCGACATTTCACATATCGGAGACAACAATGGACGTGATCCTCCAGTCGTGTGTCCCCAAGAGGACGCTGGACAAGGTCATGTTCGTCTACATGCTGCTGTTGGTCCATAATGTCGTGTTTTACCTCTGTTATATCGTGCTGCCATGGCGAAGGGACACCCTCGGGACCAGTGATCTAACAGTCTACCTGTGTAAGGCGTGGATCTTGTTTTTGTATGTGAACATTATTGGCGGGATATGGAAGGTCATGCTTGTCTCCACGACAACCAGAGGAGTCATTCTGCCATCCACCCTCAAACCAGGTACGCGATACTTATAAACATGCGGTCTACTTTCATTTTTTGTTTTACGGAAGTCTTTGAATGCCATAATTTGGCATAAGGGCACTCTTTTACTTTAACGTTAAAACTTTTATCATAGTTTTAAATATTATTAACACCTAAATTATATACCTACATCATACAATTTTTTCTTTAATTAAAATATCATAGATCTGCATATTTAATTGTCTGTTGCCACTGCAACTTGACGGGACCATGGAGCAACATTCAAGGAATGTCTTGCTCTTTTGTTCAAACCATAAAATGCCAGGAAAATTGGTGACTAGATACATTGCAACCAGGGGCGGATACAGGATTTGTAGTTAGGGGGGGGGGCGTGGATAAAAATTATTGAGACAGGGGGTCTGGGGGCCGCCTTGAGGCCCCCTGTGGGTCCAGAACAAAGCCCTGGTGGGGGCCCAGGTGGCGAAGCCCCCGGAAGCTCCTGGGTTTTCGTGTACTTTTAAGGTAAAACCAGGCTCAAAATAGTGGTATTTTTTTTAGTTATGTACACTTTTAAAAGATGAAATAAGCAATAAAAATAAACATAGATAAAGTTTTTATTTCTTTTAATCACCAGACTTCTGCCATCTACTATTTCCCCTTGATGCTTATTTCTTTTACACAAAAGCATATAACATATATATAACAATCTGACACATATTGTTACTTATACCTAATACATGTATTGGATTAAAGACAAAATATTTTAGGCATTTATGAACTCCTAAAATTAACCAGGTTATCAAAGTTACAACATTCTAATGACGTTAGGGTATCCGACCCCCCTATTAGCTGTTAGAAATATCTGATGCATCAAATCTTCAGTATTCTTATATTAAAATAGTCTATTTACCTAGAAGAAAATTTCAAAAAATATACAGTAATTATTTAATGATTGCACATAGACCATCTGGTTTTAAATGCAATTATATATTTACCTTCGACCAGCTGTTTTAAAAATATTCAGAATTTTTTGCTTGCATCGCAATAGGGAAATGACAGCGCAGTCTACACTTGAAACAAAACTTCTGGGATTTCCAGTCGATTCTTGGTCGAAGCCCCAATTTCAGGGCCCTGGGGAATTTGATGTAGCCAACATAATAAAATGACCAACACTGCTTCTTTTAAACACAGTTTAATTGGTTTGTTATCAGAACCTGTCAACATGCATTAGGATCAGATGTTTATAGAGCAGCAGAATTACATTCAGCATAGCACAGCTGGTGTATCAATGAGGTGTAACATTGAGTCAGGCATAATTATAAATAAAAATAAACACAAAATGCTAACTTTTCTGTGTAAAATTTATCAAATCATCTACAGTCATGCATACTTTGAAAATTTTAAGGAATATAAATTAGAGAATTTATATAATTAATTTACATCAAATTCTGTTTTAATTGAAGGTTGGTTTTATTGCTGCCACTGCGAGACAAACGCTCCACCCAGGTCCTTTCACTGCGGCATCTGTAACATCTGTGTGCTCAAGCGTGACCATCACTGTATTTACACGGGTCGGTGCATCGGGTACTATAACTACCGTTACTACCTGACGCTCCTGATGTACTGCCTTCTGCTCGCCATCTTTACGTCCAGCATCAGTCTAAGTCTAGCCTGGGAAATGCTGGGGGAATTCTCGGCGTACAATTTAGCGGGCTTTGTTTTCCCGCTCGTGATGTTCGTGGTCGGAGTTTTTGACTTATACAAGACATACGTCGTCCTTATTTCGTTTGTGTGCACGCTGTTTTCGTTGATGTTGTCGGGTCTGGCTATCTGGCACACGAAACACGTCCGTCACAACATGACCGCCCATGAAAGACTTCAAGGAAACCAGTCGTATGATCTCGGACTTACGGAGAACCTCAGACAAATATTTGGACAGAAATGGCGCGTATCATGGATATCTCCGTTTATTTCATCCCCACTTCCGGGAGGTGGACTAGAATTTCCCACAAAAGAAAGCTACGAGAGTCCGAAGGATCTATAGATAGCACAAACAAATAGAAGGGTGAACACGTACCCCATTATGACGTCATTTTGGTGGTCATCGTGATAAACACGACTACGTGTACATCGATATTCGTTCCAGCTCTCTTTGTAGGTACAGAAGTCGCAATGGCAGCTTTAGCATAAAAATTTATTTGTCTTTTTTGAATTTTATAAAGGAATTTTTTGTCTCCGTGAGTCGAATCTGTTTCTTTGTATCATCTTTTTATTTAAATGAAGGTTATTTGTATTGATTGTCTCTTTGAGAGTAGTCGTTTATGATTCAAAAGCCGGGAGAATTCTTACTGACGAACATTCAGTATATTCTACATGTAGTACTGGTTATAGATAAGATGGTACAAAGGTATTGAAATCCAACGTTCAGTTACAATGAAGCGCATTGAAGTGGTAAATGTTTTCGTTTGAATGGAATGTCCTAAACTTTGTATCGAACGTCAATTGTTACGTAAGACACGCCCAGATTCAAGTTTGATAAAATTATAATCCATCCCTAAGGGTAGGGTAGGGCCACAGTGAGAGGTAAAATTTTCACATCGAAATATAAAAAGAAAAATCTTATACAATCTTCTCAGAAACTGATCGGCAAGAAAAGCTGTAGCTTGTGTGGAAGCATCCTCAGGTAGGGAAGATTCAAATTTGATCAAATCGTGTTCCCCGGGCTAGGGTGGGCCATGAAGGGAGGGGGGGGGGGTCAAATTTTTACATAGGAATATATAGGGAAAACCTTTTAAAATCATCCTCTAAAACACAATTTGCCTAATTTGATGAAGGTTTATAATCGATGTATAAACAGTTTAAGACCTTGTCGATAACTGCAATGCTCAATATATGATAAAATTGTAAAATCATCCTGTTACAAAGAGTCTCAATGATCAACATAAGAATATGCAGGGGATTTTTTTTTGTACAGGATCTATTTTATGATATTATTAAGATATTTTGTACATGACTCTACATGTATAAAGCTGATTTTATTATGTCTATAGTTGCTCAGGTGAGCGATGTGGCGCATGGGCCTCATGTTATTTCTGTTATTATCGTCCTGAATCTTTCAAATCTTCCCCTATAGGCTATTTAAAAGTTATTTTAAATATATTAATGATATAATTATGAATTCATTGTTTGTTGATAAACATAATTGCCCTTATACCAGGCCAAGTTGGTGCAAATTATTAACAAATTATCCCCGAAAAGATTGTTTGTTGGGAAGGAAATTGTCAGGGACATAACTTGAGCACGCTTAACAATTTTTAAAAGAAAGCTTATATATAAAACAGACCAAATTGTACAGCAAAACATTCAAATATATGACAAGCAAGAGAGGACAAAACAAATCCCCCCCCCCCCGCCCCGCCCCATCTAAAAAAAAATCAATTTACACATAAAATTATATTACAAGACTCTACTAAATTGTCGTAATCGAAATAAGACAAATTCAACAGTTCAGAGGGAATAAATCAAATAATTAAAACAAAATGAAATTAATATACTAAATATAGATTAAAAATTCCCACAAGAAACGTACATTGTATACATAAGTTTTCCTTCAAAATGGGGTGTTGCTAAAACGCACAACGTAAACCGGAACGGAAAGCGGAACGTAATGGAATACGGAAAATATTATATAATGTTATTTACTCGATAGATGTGTTAAATAAGTTAAAAACGATATATTTTATCTATTTTTAAAAATGGAGTCGTTTCACCAAGTAACGTAAGTAAAATTCAGTATTCGAATATTTGTTCTTAAATACAGATTCAGTCTTGTATCAAAGACCCTGTATTAAAGATCAATACATTCACTTTATTATTGTCTTAATAGTAATACAATACCTAAATGACCACTGGTGGCCCATAGGCAACCCCACACTCAGTTTTCAATCCATACATTTTTCCCACCACCCTTAATCCGATAAAAGGTTATTTCATTTAAAGTTGTATACAAAGCAGTAACACAAAAACTGATGATTTCTGTTAAATGATAATGGTAAAAAATTTTAACGTGATTGTGCACAGTTATTAATTGCTGGTGAAAACAGAGCACGTCAAGGTCAAGATCTAGTAAATGAGTGTCGATTTGGTGATAGAACCATTATGACGTCATAATTGATTTGAAGAATCATTTTCCCGCGTACTTTACGGCTCTAAAGAAATTATGTAGAAAATTAAACATTTTCTTGACATTTTATGTTAAATTATGGGAAAAGTACTCCCGATACCTATATTCAATTTGACATCATTTTAAAGAGTAAGTCAAGAGCTTATTTGGTGGAATTTTTATAGAGACTGTGGGCATTCTAGATATATTTTAATAGTCAAAATTGGACTAAACCTTATTTCCTTCATGTTTCATTGAAAATGACAATTTAAAACATAATTTTTCATTGTGTTTACCAAAAATGTTAGCCCCGGTACACCCTATCAAACAAAGCTATTGTTATTAAGCATCATAGAAAGAATTTATATCTTAAATTTTATAAACCTGTAGGCACCTTTCATATACTAGATCTTGACCTTAAAATAAAGTTATCTAATTTTTAAAAAAATATATATATGATAAGACTTAATTTCAAATTTAACCATTTTCAATATTTCCCTATTATTACGACAGATGTGAGGGAATTCGATTTTGGCACATGTCAGAGTCAGTGTTTGTGAGGATGTGTCAGATAGTTGGAACCTCACAACAGGTGGCCCTCAGGAGGGAGACAATGGACATCAAGGAGATGGTGGACAGACGAGTGATGCCTAATGATCATGGGATCATTGAGATGGTGAGTGGAAGTAGGAGAGAAGGGTTCAGACTGGAGGGATCAGATCTGGATATTATGTACTGGCCAAAAAACCACCGTGTGATCATGGACATGTCTCAGTCTGAGTATTACAACACTGCCAATACAACCTTGATTCTCTCTGACAGTTCTGAGAGTCCACCAGGATTCACTCTACTTCAGTTACTGACACCACGTGCAACCAGAGATGTCTTCTCAGCATGTGTCAGATTGAATGACAGAGTCTATATATCTAGCTCTACATACAGACAGTTAACTTGTTCTTCAGTATTTCCTAATTCTACTGTACATGGACCCTGTGGTAGTGGTGTTATAGGAGTAGCAGAATATGACACTGCCTACTGTTTTGTTTGTGACTTTTGGCCTCCGTCTGCCTCCTCATGGATAGCAAGATGTCACTCATGGCCTGATCCTGAAGTTGTCAATGACATTGTCAGAAATGGATGTCACTTTGTAGCAATAGGACACCCATTAGGACCCCATGAACATGAAGAATGGAGAATTTCTTTCTCTCAGGCAGAATATAAACTAGTGTACTCAATGAACCACTGCCAGTTTTTGATTTATGGATTGTTAAAACTTTTTTTAAAACAAGTAATGAGTCAACTATCAGAAGAATGCAATAAACTGTTGTGTTCATATCACATGAAAACAACAGTTTTCTGGGCGATTCAACAAAACACACTACCTCACTGGTATCCACAAAATCTCTTGGCCGGTTTCTGGGTCTGCTTTAAACTCCTCCTCAAATGGGTGTATCAGGGGGTTTGTCCAAATTTTTTCATTCCACAAAACAACCTGTTTCTGACAAAGGTCCATGCCTCAGCACAAAACAGATTGTTCCTACAGTTACATGGATTGTACAAGAAAGGTCTGGCCTGTCTGTTACAGAGTTCCTCTATCAGGTCCTACATCATTGATGTCCTGTACAATCCTAGACTTTCTATTTGTACAAATGAAAGTATAATGATGTCTGAATTTGATTATGATGCAGAGCTTGTCTTGGAGTCCAATGGAGCTAATCCTCATAAAGTAGACCTATTTGACCTTACCAAAGCCATACACACAATAGAACAGTTGCTAGAGTCACCCCTGACACACTATCAACTTGTTACATTACAGAATCTTACAACCTCATTATTTCGGAATACTGCATTTCAGTTTCACAATACATTTATGTACACTAACACAGGTATCAACAAACAGATGTATATTGCAGACAAAACTTTCTGTCACATGTTGAAATTAGCAGCCAAGTTTGGGTGTATTTCTGACATGTTGTACATTGCCATGTATTATTACAAGACACTCAGATACAGGGAAACTTTATCTGTTCTAGAGATGACAAAGGTCAAGTTAGCACAGCCATATCTGATGTATAGAGGACATGTAGACAGAGAGAGGTATACTGAGGCTGTAGGGGGACAGTCCTGGTCTACAAAGATCAGACAGGCTGTAGCATGGGATATCATACTTCACAATGAAATCTGTTATATCAGTGAACTAATACCAGAACAACAGTCTGCTCTACAGAAAAGATGGCCTACATTAAATATCTCAGTGTTTGTAATGTTACACTTCCTAGAGTTCTTGTGTTACAGACACATTGATACAGCATTATCACAAGCAGCTCTAGATGAGCTACAGGTCCTAGTCCACCATGATCAGGGACTGTATGTACATGATATACACAGAGACATCTCCTGGGAGATCCTGGGGATCTGTCAACAGATTACAGGGAACCTCCACGCTGCTCTATACTCATACCAACAGTCACTGATCACACAGTATCCATTGAACAACATACAAACTGCTACAAAGAAGAGAATATATGATATAGTAGGAACAACCTAGCAGCAGCAAATAAATGAGTACAGACTATCAGTTTCAGATTGAAGCCATTTACAAAATTTATATAAACGTTCCGATTTCTGTTAAACCACACAACGGAAAGTGACATCCTCAGAGCATTACATTTTTGTTTTGAATCACAAAGCTGTCAAAAGCTGAGGGTAGATATTTGTACATGTAGAGATTTTAGTGGACGTTGGTTAATGTACAATTATTTTTAGTTTACACCCGTGTTAAAAAATATATATTTGAAATACATATATTTAACTTAACATACATAAACTAATATTGTATCATGTTGTTTATCAAAGTTAGCCATTGAACAATTAATTTTGAGAATAGCAAAACGAGAGAGAGAGAGAGAGAGAGAGAGAGAGAGAGTAT
This sequence comes from Magallana angulata, assembly GCF_025612915.1. NCBI lineage: Eukaryota > Metazoa > Mollusca > Bivalvia > Ostreida > Ostreidae > Magallana > Magallana angulata. The sequence goes on from NC_069117.1 coordinate 60,003,199, forward strand.
AAAAGAATTGTATTTAGTGAAACAATAAAGTGCCTTTTTGATGGTTCATGCGGGTTAAAAAAGGTGGCGACATTGCGGAAAAAATACACGTTACAACGCGGGTTATGCATTTTTTTCCTGCATTAATCGCTATATTCATAACCGGCATGAATCAACAAAGAAAGCATTTTATTGCTTAATATATTAACATATTTCTTTTAAATATTTGATTGTAAAAAGTTATTTAATGCAGTCAATGATTTTTCTTATGTCGCTGTTCAATAAACGGGGCGTGAAGATTTAAGTCTGGCTGTTTCTATTTAATATGACATAGGACCGACGACATCCAAAAATCAGCATTACATGCTTATATTTATATTTTCATACTGATGTCTATTTGTATGAAATATTGGGTATTGTCGCTTTAAAGCCATTATTTGCGCTCTTAGTCAGGGATATGAAATATACATGGAACAGTCATATCAACATGTTATTTACTTAGCTTCCGAGACAAAAAGTATAGTGCCAGAAACTTTGTAGAGAAAAACATTTTTTATTAAGAAGTAGATATATATTAATGATTGTTTATCAAAAGTACATATCAAATTGGTTATGTAAAATTGAAAGTTTCATTTTATCTTACAAAAATAAATATACCCAAAACAGGTGAAGACGTTTTTATCTGTGCTCTTGGCGCATGAATTAGCAAAGTGTATTCATTGAAAATTGAACATCGCAGATTTCCAATGCGAAACATAAGGGGAAATATACACTGAATGTAAAAATATTTTTTTAAACTTCTCAGAAATTGTCTATTGATTTTAAATATCTGTTCCATTTAGTAACGAATCGATGTATTCAGTGTATATAGTCATTTTATGAAGGTCTTCAATAAGATATGAATTTCTGTTATTTAATTCAAAACAGTAAAAAAAAATTACACTGATCTTAACGAAATATGCAATTATTTTCTAGAAACAGTTTTATACAATTCCTGTTGTCGATTTTAATTCATCATCAAAAAATGACAGACAATGACGTAGACAGGCCTACGAAACATTACTATTTGACAGAACAATAGCGAAAGGCCAAGCTCTTGTTAATATGGCTCTAGGTTTTAGGTCTGTTAAACTGTTCCAAAATATGAGGGATAGGTTTCATCCCATAGGCGTCGGAACCAGGAATGAGGAGTGTTAACCCCTCCCCCCCCCCTTTTCAGCATAACCAAAGATCTTTTTTTGGCTTGTCAAGATTTTTGATAAGTCTAGCCCCCCCCCCCCCCCGCCCCGCCCCGCCCAATCACCACTTTCAATTTGCATCCGACGCCACTGCATCCCATCCATGCCAACCCAAGTAATGTATCTAATAAATATGTGTGTGTGTGTGTGTGTGTGTGTGTGTGTGTGTGTGCTGTTTAAGTAAACCTTTTTTCACATTGCGATTTGTGTTATTACTATAAAATTATAGTACATGCATTCCAGTTATAGATCTTTCCTACTATTATACAAATATTGACTGGGGCAAGGGGCAAATTGATTATATTAGCCCCCGAGGGACGACGCGAAGCTGAGGGCAATATATTCGTCCAAAGTGACCCGTGCTGTACTTGCACAAACTTTTTTTAGAATAGTATAATAACTAGAAAGTCGTCGACGCTGTATTATTTTCTTGTTTATTTGCCTTACAAAAGTTCCTGGCTTTTGTGGTTATATCATAAATTTCCTTTAGCACTGTGAGGGCTTTATTGCCTCGAACACACAAATTGGTTTTCAACATCTTGCTCTGTTCTTCGGAGAATTAACGGACTCGTCAGTCAAATTTGGGTAGGTAATCTTTACAGGAGCACTTTTATAGGTATGGAGAGGGTTGCAGATGGAAGGTTTATAGTAGATAAGAGACTGAACATTACGTTGTCACGATATTATATACTGGTATTTTCTGTGATTTATTTTTTCATCATTTGTCATCTTAACTCAGACATTAAAAAACCTTGTTAAAAAATTGATCGTCATTTCAAATGTGAAGCCACCTCATAGTATGGGCTTAAGAGGGAAGCTGTCCAAAAGGGAGCTATTCTTAAGTGAAGGAATGAACGATTAAAAAAAAATAATAGTCTTCATTGTTCCATGGACATATATGTGTATATGTACATGTAGTATATACTATAGTTGATTAAATCCACGTTCTTTACATATTAGGTATTGTTACTACCTACCTGGTATTCGAATCAAACGCGTGAAGTAGTCAATGAATGACCATTTGCATTTTTCAAAAAAGGACCAGATTTGCTCACAGGCACCCAACGTTATATACATGTATATATATATATATATATATATATATATATATATATATATATATATATATATATATATATATATATATATATATATATATATATATATATTTTCAAAAAAGAAAATACCCAAAACCTAATGCTATATATATATAGATTCTTTATAATGCGAAGTCCCACTTATCGCATTTGTGGCGAAAACAAAGAGCTAAATTGACTGGTATCACACGAAACGACTATTTAAAACGTATCTGTAATGTTTATTTACTAGTAGGACACAACTTATTTTCAGCTTTATGTTTGAGTTGTCTCCCTTTGTATTAATTTCAACTCATTATTGATATGAGAGAAATTAATAAACAGTCAATGAAGTGAGCTCACCCCAGCACAGAATGTCATTCATTGAATAGGACAAGCACAATTGTAAGCTTATCAGTTCCATGATTGTTTGGGCGAAAACAAATACTAGAAACAGTGGTGCCAAGAAATAAATATTCAGTGTTGAAGCAGCTTTCCAAATGAATAAAAAAAAGAAAACAAGAACAGTATTATGAATACAAAACAACAACAAAAAAGAGATTTGATGGTTCAGTTAAATGTCCGATCTCTTCCGGAACATTATCGTCGTCCGATCTCTTCCGAAACATTAGTGTCTTTCGATCTCTTCCGAAACATTATCGTCGTCAGAGTCACACTGAAATCTTCCAATAGAGGCGAAGCTTTGGGACACACATATTCGCTCCAAGTACTCCCGGACTCCGTACCCTGTGGCCAGCTGTATTGAGTTGGTCCCATCATTGGTCCGCTGCAGAGGGTCAAGGTGAAGATCTTCAACTAGAAATCTCACCAGGTCAAGGTCGTCTGTGGTACAGGCAAAGTGAAGAGCCGTGTACCCGTCTGCAGTAGCAGCAGAAGCTAGCTCCGGACACCTAGCTACGACTAGTCTAGCTACATCAAGATATCCTCTGTGACAAGAAACATGCAGTACCGTTTCCCTTTTTGTGGTGACCTTGGCTAGGTTAGCGTGCTTCTCTACGAGAAGGGTAATTATTTCAATGGACCCTCCCCTTGTTGCATAATGAACAGGAGTAGCTTTTTTGTTGTCTTCCATCTCTACGAGTGCTGGGTAGCTGTCAATCAGGAAGGCGGTGATGTCGAGATTTCCACTGGCACATGAGAGATGAAGAGCTGTCGCTTTCTTCGTTGTTATCGCGTATGGGTCCGCTCCGCCATGAATTAGGTACTCAGCAAGATCCTTAGTCCCTCCACACGCCACCGAATGCAACGGTGTATAATTATGTTTGTCTCTTGATGTGAACAGACTTACATCTCCATTTCCGAAATATTTTGCAACTTCAGTTTCACCATTTTTACAAGCTATATAAAAGACAACACTATTCTTTTGCGTCTGGTCTTGTCCAGTAGTAGACCTGTCATCAACTCCTATCTCAACCATTCTATTCACGATTCGACGATTTCCTCCCGTGATGGCTGCTTTCAGTAGGATTAAGAAACTTGATTCTTTCGTGCAACTAACAAGTTTGGGGAAATTTTCTATAACGGTGTCCACAACCTTTTCATCGCCAGACAAACAAGCTTCGTCTGCAATTGTTACATCATAACTAAAGTCGTCTGCTAACTTACTCTGTATCCGTGCGAACTGGTCGAAGTTCTTTCCAAGACGAATCAATATTTCTCGAAGAATGGCAGTATTCTTACTTTTTATTCCACTCTGAACGGTTTCAATGTCCGGTCTAACATTCTTGTTCAGAAGAATCATTGCCAGAGTCAAATTATTTTCACACGATTTGTCCAACAAGCTTTTTCTTTGTCCAATCTTGTCAGCAATGGATAACATGTGTTCAACCACCCTTATGTTACCGTTGGTCATGGCATATTCGATGATTCCTTTGTTAGTCGCATCTTGCAAGAGAAACGTTTCTTCCCATTTATTTCCCCTCAGAAAGTGTGCAAAATATTCAACAAATTTATTTTCCTCCCACACTGACATCTTAGATAACACTTCCAAGGTCTCTTCTTCTCTCTTTGATAAGCTGTTACAGATTTGCTTGCTCAAAGCTTTATAGCAGCGGTGCTCCAACAACACATCGTCTTTGAATCGACATAAATCACTTCCAGTGCGCATTTTCGGAAGTAGTGATAGTTCACAAGTCTTGATCACGGGCTTCAGGTCTATCCTGCCCAGAAGACACACCACTGCCTTCTGTACAGCGGGATGAGTAAAGGTCCACTGACTGGTGACTCGATCAAACTGTAGAAAGGTTCCCTTGACTCGGTGAATCAGACACTTGATGTCTTTTCTTTCACAAACAAGAACCTCGTAATGATCTTCGAATGTTCTCCACAGAACAGTGTTCCTTTTGCTGATAATGCTGTAAAGCTGTCTCTCAGACAGTGTTCCATTGCCAAGTAGGACTAACGCGAGTGGCGCCAATCTTGACGGTTCCACTTTCTGGATAAGTTCTAACACACTCTGTATGAAGATCTGGGGATCTCGGAAGAAACATAGGGGGTCTTTATGGAGAGAACAATTATTGTACAAAATTTCACAACATTTTGGAAATCCAAATGGTAGAGCAGAGTTTATCAGATCTACACCCTGTGTATTATCTAATATGAAAAAGGGAACAACGTACATGTTAAGAAATAACTTCTTCTCTTCAAAGGTTAGATTGTTGTCGCCATGGCTTATGTCGATCAGTGCAGACTGGAAGAGTTTACTTTCGAAAAGACAATTTGGCAGATATCCATAACTGTCCTCAGGCATTGTAATAATGACATAATTGTTTCTTTTATTGACCTGTAGGGCGGAAGCAAGCCGCTGGAGTTTCTCAATCCATTCTTTCTTGTACTCAAGAGATACGCTATCCAAATCAAACAGACCATCAATCAAAATCACGGAATTATTTTCTCCAATGGCTTCGTCGAAGTCGGTTACCTCAAGGATGCAAAGTGGAGTCATCCAGTCATGTTTGTCTGTGAGGTCGTAGAGTAATTTCATCGCCATGGATGATGTCCCATCTCCTGGCTTAGACTTAATCAGAAGGAATTTGTTCTTTAGAAGTGTCTCCTTTGCTTTCATGTAAGCTCTAGTTTCAATGAATACTTGAAACAAAGTCTTCCTTTCCTCTAGCTGAGACTGTGTCTCTTCTGTAAATATGAACAAAAGTAGAAAGAAAAGAAATTTGAAATAAATGGTATGACGGACCAATTTTGCCTCCATTTTCCAGTAATATTTTAGTATCTGAAGACTGATTTCTAATATAGAAACTTGTGCATACCTTGAAGAATCGCAAGTCGAGATTGCAAGTCATTCAAAAATCTTCTTTTCTGTTTCGTTTTCCCTAAAAATACGTAATATAAAAGCACTGAAAGGTTTAACACTGAAAACAGCGGTTAACATTATATCTGTTGACAAAATTTTACCATTCCGCCGAGGACTTATGATCGTCTGCTGTCCATTTATTGTGACGTTGGAATTTCTGATGACGATGGCTTTCTCTGGGGCCTCATCATTATAGTTGGCGGCGTCTACATAAAATGAGCTAATATTCGTTAATCTGATTTGTAATTTCAGGTTAGTTCCTTTTATAACGTTTTGCACTATTGTTCAATTTGCTCTTACTTTTAATTTTCTTTTCCTTTGCTTTGGACACTGCGATCTGTGGGAATCTAGATGTGTGGACTGTTCTTGATTTCCTGTCATTATTTCCATTAAATCTTGGGACTTCATCTTTTCTAGGTGACATCAGAGTTGCAAAATTTTCTCTCGTCTTTTCTCGGAAAGTACGCTGAATCTTTCCATTTCTTGTGTGACGTTCAGCTGCTCTTTTTGAATTGTCTTGTCCTCTGCTCCAAACAGATGATAGTGGCAAAGAAGTGTTCTGCGCGTCACTTTCAATTTCGAAAGATGACTGGTTAGGTAGAAGTGGAAGCACTAGGGGGATGGCGCCTAAATTTGAAAATAAAACGACTTTAATAGATGGTTATAATATCTTTTCTTAACAAACTTGCATGCACCACTGAAAGCTACTCTTCATTTTCATAACTAAGATGCAATCACTGAATAGGAAAAATAATTCAAATGCGCGGTAAAGGGTGAGTCAGTGGATTCCATTTGCTTTAGGATTTGCTATAGGAACTTGAAGTCTTAACCAAAATTCCGACAAGGTGTGAAATCAATTAATTCTGATTTCTAAACATCAGTTTCATGGAGAGTGTCCACAACATGTACTTATTTACGTCAATTCATACCCGGTCTCAAATACAAAACATGTTTTAAAATAGCAATTTCTTTGCCTCTTAAATCTGTTAAAAAGGCGTGATAAATAAAAAAACCCACTAAATAAATAAAACCATTACAACATGACAATTACTTGTCAATTTGTAACATTTTCTCATCCATTACCTGCATATTCTATGTTTACACCCACTCAGTAAATATAAGTATGACATTAGGATGTTGTGGTTGCATTGATATTCTTTGAACACCATTTTTGGGAGTTGACTTGAATTAACTCTCCTATGCAGTTACTCAGACAAACCGAAAGTGAAACAGTGTTTGGACCTCAGCACAAATCATTGCTGCTGACAAGACTTAGTTCTTGAAAATAATTGATGAATTCGATGTAATGTATGCTAATACCTTGAAAATAGTAAGATTTTAAATGGTACGAACAATTTAAATATTTTTTGTCGTCGTATGTATTCCTGCGCCAGAGTTCAATATGGTCTCGTTCAACTCGACGGTCGACCGTCTCCGTAAATCCTTGTCGGAGATTTACGGTGTCAGACGAGCGTTTGGTTGAACGAGACTAGAGTTCAATATTGCTTGGATCCATGCAATTTTCGAGAAATATTTCTATTACTGATACATACTTTGATTGAATTAATTTTATCTTTAAATATTATTTAACATGATTCCAATGGGGGTTTCTCGACATTCTTGTCGAAAAAGTACAAAAAATCATTTATAAAAATGTGCGTAATTCAAATTAGAAAACTACATGTACTTGTCATGCAAAATAACATATCAGTGATTTTAAAATACAAAATCAACTCCCATCAGTTCTTCAGTACTTTGATTTTTTTTTATTTCGTTGAGCTGATCAACGAAATCGAACGTTCGCCGACTTGCAATTATACTTCCAACGTAATGTATTTATACAATCATTGGCCACAAAACTATGTATCCTTGAGAGTGTTATTTTTACTGAATAGTCCACGAAAACTAATGTTCACAAATATTAATAAACCATAGTATATTCGTTACATAGCTATGTAGCGACCGACAAGTACATGTATAGGATTACACACTGCCATGACACTCCCGATATCCCCCCGTACCCGGTCACTAGATGATTCTGTAACCAGTGATGTTCAATGGCGGTGTGTAGTGATTTTTACCCGTACCATTATATTTCAAGGGTAACCCGTTTGTTGCTAAGGGGTATTTCCAAAAATAATGATGAACTCTGAACGAAGTCTCTTTTCGGCACTGATGTTGTCTTGGTGAAGGTGAAAAAGACACGAATTACAATGACGTACATTGCCTATGCCAAATTGGTCCGAAAAAAATCTAGTAATTGAGGAGGCTGGATGGTCAACATATTGTCCATCTACTAAACCTCTAAATTTTATAAATGAAAGAAACATTATTCAATTCAAAATTATCAAGTTAGCTCTTAATTTTAAATCTTTTCTTTTTACAGATACCTTCAAAGACATTTAATTAATATCACTCTAGATCCCGTCCTATAATTCTGTACACGTTGAGTAAACTATACTTACTTTGCTGCCTCTTTTTCCGGGTGACGGGTCGGTGTGGGGGGAGGGGACGGGGAGTGGGGGCCTGGTCCTCTTCATCAGAGGACATTGTACGCCATGGTATCTATAACACTCCTCATATTAAGACATACCTCACTTTATTTAACACACGAGCCAATGCAGAAGAAAGCAATACACAATTAAAGATTATGTTACCCAAAACCTTTTCAACTTGTGAAAACAAACGTGCCGTTTCACTGCACGGTATTGTTTGATTGTTATATTGCCCTGCGTTGCAATTCAATTTTCCAAATGAATTTCATTTTAAAAAGATTAAATTGTATGCTTTGTCATTGAATACACGTACTGCGTTGTATCGGTCTGTTTGTAAGACCACATCGCTCCAATCTTTAATTACAACTACGCTACAAGCATCATGACTAGCAAATTTTTCCCCCTGGAACAGACGCGAACCTGGTATTTCATTATTTTCGGGAAGGTAATTTGATTTGGTTAAAATTTGAGGAAAAGAAATGAAAATCTGACTTTAACTATAAAGAAAAAAAACATTACACCTTGGAAAAAGATTAGAATCCTTTGAAATTAGTCATGGGGTCTGCCAAAGGAGATATCTGACCCGAGTGACGACGGAATTAGATTTAAGACGACCCATTTTTTAATCACGGGAAAGATGCGACTTTTTCTTACCATAGTATCTTCAGGACCCCCCACCCCCGGGTCAGCACCCGTCTTAAAGTGGACGCCAAAATTATATTAAGTATCTTGCAAAACAAAGACTGGGCTGCAATTAAGCATTCTGTCTTTTTTTTTTTTGCCTTCTCCTGAAGTAGACGAGGATTGACAATGTATATGATAAATTGAGAAAATAAAACCTGACAGAAGTGGAGAGACTGGCAATGCTTACAATTTGAATAATGATGTACGTTTTACAATCTGAGTCAAACGTATTACATGTATGTATTTACACAAATTATAAATGAACTTACAAAATACTTGTACATCTACGTATTAACAACAATCTGGTTATTATATAGAAGTAAATTATGAATGTACGTCTACATATATATAATTCTTATGTATCTACTAGTACAGCAAAGGGTTATTAAGTAAATTATGAATGTAACAACAAAGTACTTATACAGTGTGCCCCATAGTATACATCATTTTCTCTATAAAAATAACTTTTAAATTTCACAAACATTCATAAGTTTTTGACAAGTTGGGCATTGTTTATAAAAACACAACATAGAGAGTACGTTCAATTGACGTCCTTTTGTCCATGACAACGTCAAATTGATGAGTAAAATTCCTCATGCACAGCAGCATCGTCTAACTATTTGTAGATTCAAATATATACCTGCACACAAAATCCATATTTATTAAAAACAAATCCTATATCATCCTCATCCCCTCAACCCCCCCCCCCCCCCCACCCCCAAAAAAAAATCATGGTAAGGAAAACAAAGAAAAAACATGAAAATTATATAAAATGTTTGTAAAACATTTCAAATATTGTAAAAATCTGACATGTTACGCTAACATAAAAATTATAATGTTTACGGATTTTTATTTTTCACAAAGCACCTGCTCTCTATACTATCGGGATCGACATTCGGACTTATTTACGTATTTCGTTCTACCAATTTTTACGATTCGTTGAAAACGATGCCCCGCTTCTTGGGTGCAAAATAACACGAAAAATAGGGATAATCTGGATTCATTGTTGGGAACATACTGCCGTAAGTATATGTTAAATATCAGAAAATTATATTTACGTGAAATTTCAATGTTCTTTGCTGAAATAATTAATATGCAGAGGGTAAAGTGCACATGTAGAAACTAGAAACGGCCTGGTTTCCACAGTGATTACGACGCTACCGTAGTGCACACAAACGGTGGATTTATCAGAACATATTAAATGTAAAAAACGCAATGCAAGAATATTCATCAGTGGTAAATGCAGTGTGAATATGTCAACAAGTATTGCAGAAATCGTTGAAAGAGTGGAGAAATTCTATGATCAATTTCCCCAGTTCTGTCCCTTTGTAAACACTTGATATGATACAAATACAATATGTAAATTTTAACTGATAAGCTGTGTAAATGTTATTACATGTAGTATATTTTATATTACTGTTTTAATAATATTTAGGGGTCTTTGCTGTATTCTGATAATTTTTCTTTTTACATCAGAATCAGACTAGTTGACAGCAGGTTTAAATGACTTGGCCAATAGCCACATGTTTAGACATGCATGTATATTCAAGTGTGTTTTCAATTTCACACATACCTCTCTCCTAAAGGATTGATCAAATGTGCATACCAAGATATTTATTATAAAACCTTCAAGCAAAATAACTGAAAGAGTACATGTCAGATAAGGTTTTAAAGATCGATTAAATATAATCAATATACCGGTAATATAGCATAACTCTTGAGTTACCATGCTTTTAATGTTTAGAATATCTTATATCTGGTATTTTATGATCTCTGTTAATAGATATTAGTATATTAAGAAGTGACAAACATTAGATGCAGATGTTTGAACAATGATCATTAAAGTGAAATAAATTTGTCAATGAATGTGATTAGAAAATTAAAGTTTAAAAATTAAAACTTTAAACTGCTTAAAGTTAATACATGTAATATATACTAGATGGGAATAGGACTAAACGAGATGTATCGGAAGAAAATAGAATGTTAAAACACAGTCCTAGGTAGACTTTAATTCTTCAAGAGTGCATATTTAGCTTAATATACTTTGTCTGGCAATCCCCAAGGAGGACAAGAAAGGGAATTATAGTAATCCTCTCCTCCAATATTTGTATTAACTTATTTATGCAATAATCAATGGCCTATACCCAACATCGTAATTATGTACATTTATATACTTATATGTGACCTGTATTAGCACTACCTTTTAGCATTCAATTTTCCAACAGCTTAAAACATTTTTATACATTTGCTTAGTTGAAAGGGATTTAAAACTATTGAACATGAAATGAGGTATGAATATTTTATCTAATTGTTGCTGTAGATATTTAAATTTATGAATAAGTCCTTAATACATTGAACATTTGAAAACCTATTATTGTTTTGAAAGGAAACCAAAATAAATTCTAATGCCTTTTATCATTCACACGAACTTCTTTATCTGTTGGTATTTGGATCACTTATAGAGGCACTCCATTCCTTGAAAGAATGTGTCGGAGCATTTTATTGAATTTGATGAACGTTACTTTAGCTGACGTAAACAATCGTGTATTTAAATGATCATAATTTTACCAAAGAGCGGTAGGGAACTGACAAGGCAGAATTTGGCCGCTGTTCAACTCTTGGTCCTAGTTATGTTGTTCCGTGTGTGCAGACATCGTCCTATTGATAAGTCACCGTTAAATGAAAAATTATTACCAACAATTTAATAAGGAATAAGAAATACTTTGGGACATTAATTTTATTCAATATGGAGCTTACAGAAGACGTACTTTCTTTCCATGTTTTAATGGGTCACATGATATAGGAATTTATATATGGATAATTTCGGATTACCGGTACATTTTTTCTGTAGATATACAATGATTTTGTGATAATTTTTACTAATCATTTCCTCTGCAAGCTGAAGCCCTTTATCTCTGAGTATGTGTAACATGGTAGGTCAACTATTTCTCTTAAGCTAACTTCTTATATTAACCAGAGTTTCTATATGTCATTGAGTTTATGTGTGTTCTTTTATGTGATTCTAATTGTATTAGACTGTTGTCTCCTGTTTAAATTATTCATGCTGCAATTGGTTTCCCATATGGCAGCTGATAATTAGGGTAACTCAATTGGTATCTTTTGATACTATACATTTGACTATTGAGTTTTAGTGTTTTATTATTATAGCAAGAATGATTATCATTAGTCTTATATATGAAAAAAGTAACATTGATAAAGGTATGTTCATATATATAGTTAATAAGTTGGCACTTTCTAATAACATTTAGGTTAAGAGTAAAGTTACTGTGAGCAGTGGTGAGTAAACATATTGTTCCTTGTAATCTTCCATGATTATGCCACCTGAGATTCAATTTTTCGACTGGTACTCAGTTTGAATCTGTATCTGGAGCTGATCCAATTCCTTGTATACGGAGAATAATAGTAATATTAGTGATCGGAATTAGTATGTGGAGGTTTGACTGGGCGGTGTTGATACTGTTGTACTGAGGATTAGGGAGGTGTGTTTACCTGTATTTATCTGTGTGTGTCAATACACAACGCTCACTCCCAAGGACTGCGAGGTGCGCCAGGTGGCCCTAGGAACCACCTCTTATCTTCACGCGGCTTTTGAAATATTTTGTCATCACGTTAAATGGAATCATTTGGGGTCAGTCTGGCAGTGTTGGGTAGGATTGTGTGCTTTGAAAACAGGATTATTCAACTGATAAGACATTTAGTGTCGCCAGATTGAACTAATGATTAACGAAAATTCATTGTCTTTACCTGCTAGTCTTACCGCTTATTCAGACAGTAGTTATAGGCCTTGAGACACAAATATAGTGCATGAAATGTAAAACGTAAATTATTCAAGTTTTGAATTTAATTTATCAATTATCTATATTGGATTATATTAAAAAATCAAATAGACTATGTGGAAGCTTAGTTTTTTTGGATAGGATTTCATCTAGCAAATAAACTTAGATTGATTATTGATTTTTTGCACATCCAGTGAATATCACCCATGAAGATAGTACTTATCTGTTTTGATTACAGTACATGTCCGTGGTATTAATACTACGCCATGTATAACGATGTGCAGATAAAATGCCCGGGTAGAAATCTGTGATATATAGAATCTCCCATGTTTTCAATCCCATTTCCAAGATTCAAATGCCTTACTTGTTGGGTAAAAGCTAAATCCATCACAAAATGTGGTAGAATTGGAGACCTAACATGTATAAATGTACTTTTATATTGTGAGCAATTAAAGATTGCATGATGTATGTGTCTTATATAAAGATTTTATGGTCTGTCATAATTGTCTACACTTAATTCAACAAGAATGAAGGAGAATTAGAAGGTTGATAAGAATGATATGTACATTGACATTGATGAAGAGATGAACCTGCTCTGTTATAAAGGGTAATTTTGTGCCGTATTAAATCAGGCAGGGAAGCTGCTCTCTTGCTGGAAGTTGTAAGTCTTTGCAAAAATTTGATAATAAATTTTCACAGACATGGTAAATGTTTTTCAGGGCCGTGATGAATATTGAATGAAAGGAGCTGAGGAAGAGGACAGCTACCTGTAACACCTGTACTGTACACCTGGACAGGTACACCTGTAGGGGCTCCAGTGATGGCGTACCTGGGATACAGCGAGGATTTTGAGCTGGATGATGACGGAATTCTTAGAGACTCCATGTCATGTATGTATAATTGTACACTCTATGTCAGCCAGCAATTTATGCATAAAAACGATAATATATTACTAATTATGGGGTGGAATTGATTGTGACCTTTTGAGGTTTTTCTGTTGCCCTGATAATGCTTTGGGAGACCTGAGGTCTCACTATATCGGCATAAAGTAATGGAAGGAGGTACTTGTACTTATCCAATTTATTTGTATAACTCAGGTCGGAATGACTGATCCTCAATGTGAATTAATTTAAATGTAATGAGGTTTCATTTTCTATTGGGATCTTTTTCGCTGCATTGTCGTTTATAGTTTAATGATTACAGAAGATCATCATGTGGAGACATGATAAAACTCCATCATTTTCACTGACCTTGTAAGACAAACATTGAGGTCAAATGTTGACCCTTCTCAAAGTTGACCTCTTGGTATAAATAACCAAATGTTTGATGGACATTGGAGAGCCCACTTTTTTAAAATTGCAAGTTAATTTAAAATTTGATGGTTTAACTGTAAAATAAATGAGTTAATAAGAGATAGCTTTTTTATACACAAAATAATTTGAAATGCACTTGGTATCAGTATCTTTTAACAGTATGGTAATTGCTTCAAATTTGATTTTGATGACTGTAGAAATACTGATTTACCACTTGGGTATGTAATTAAGTACACCTATAGGCTTATATCCAAGCATCAACCTGTCAGTAGGTAGAAATATTATTTCACAGTTGATAAAGATTATCACCTGCTGAACAGTTAATGTATCATGATAATTAAATCCCTTCCACTGGGAAAATAAAAAAGGGGATTTAACAACGAGAAAGCGATTTACCTATCTTGGAATGTTTGATTTTATTTACCTACACCCATGGGCTATCCTCTGTCGTTTGACTGCATGGAATCGTGGGTACATCTCGCCCGACTGGTCAGTGTTGACTGTTGATCTTTCTACTTCACACCACTTCAAATAACGAGGAGGGCTATCGAACCATTGATTTAAGAACAGATTTCTGGGTCTCTGTTGACTTTCAAAATTAGCCGAGAGTTTTAACCGGGGTAGATATTACTACAACAAATGATAAATTGAAGATTTGTCGAGAGCCATTTACGAGGTAAGACGACCGCTGTGTTTCTCTGGGGGGGACACGAAGGAAACCTGTGTTTTACATTGGTACTGATGTAATTATCTTGTGGGGGGTAGTGCCAAAAGGAATGTAAAGCTTTAGGCTTCATATTTAGATATTAATTTCTGTCAAAACTCTTGCAGAGATAAAAAGATGTTAAAGACCCTGTGTAAGAATTTGGTAGAACTAGGTTAAGCAATGTCTTCGGAATGTGGTATAACATAAGTCTGACCTGTCTTGTATCTATATAATATCTACAATCGAAAAGCCAATGTCAAAAGCAGGATTTTTTTCTGATGGGTTTTTTAAGCAATCACAGCTTGAAGAGAATCATGAATTTTACGAGTATGTTTACTCTTTAAATTTTATCTGCACTTAATATCGCTTACCTGCAAATTAATTTAAAGATTAACACATTAAGTAAACTTGACTTGCCAATTCAAATTTAGAATGGATTTTAGCGCTATAAAACAGGTGATCAAAGGACGGCCTTTATATCAGACCTAAATGTTCACTCCATTTACTCCTAATGAATTCTCAAAGTTTTTTTTATTCCACTGCAAATAACTAAATCAAACATGGCTTGTATGATCTCTGCACATTCTGAAATACGACAATGCTATGCAATCTGGGTCGTGTGCTCTTTTTTTGCCAGAGTTGTAAGGTAGGAATGTCAACTATTGAGGGGTGGAATTGTATTTAAATTGGAATTAAGTTTCAGTCCCAACACGGACCTCAGGATTTAACCAAAACAGATTCCAATTATTTACGATGGCGTATATATTAGGAGAATGTTTTTGGATAGCTTTCAAATTTTTTCACCTTTTGCAAGCAAGTTTATTTTGAGAGTGAATTCACTATGAATATTGATTAGGTGAATCAATGTGGGTTTTTTTGGGGTTGGTTTTTATAAAATCTTGGTAAGTATTAAGATACAGATGAATTAGTCTTTCTGGAATGTGAATATAATGAAAGTGTGTTTAATGCAGGATAGACTAAATAAAAGAAACATTAGATAATTGGGTCAGTATAGCGATTTAAACCTGTCATTTGTGTTGGACTGAATGGCCATCGGTGATTGGGAATAGCAAGACATTTCTGCTGACCATTGTTAGAGATAATGGTCACAAATGAAAATGGTTCACAATAGTTATGAAGGATGTTGTACACACTCGATAGCGATGGACTTGACTGTGATGTTTTTATTCAGTTGCTCATAGAAGCAGGAAATATCGATTAGGAGGACATAAAAGAAACAGTTTGTAATTATGAAATTTTAATTACCCTCACAAATGATAATCCATGTTGATAATTGAAATAACTTATGGTTGTAACGTGGAGATCATGTGATGAGGAGAACTCTGTTTTGTCAGCTTACTTTTCAATTATGGACTGTGGCGGTACATGTTATTGATCATGGGATATAGACGTCTTTATTGGTCCAGCTGATCCTTGCTTCACAGAATGTCCAGATATTGCCATTTGATGAGAAAACACAATAAAAGATCAATGTGGACATATTCTGAATTCTGATTTGGTGGTGTTGAGCAACAATGATATTTTTCTGTTTCCTTTTTCAGTGTGTGGTGAAATCTAGAAAAAGTATTGTTGACCATCTATAATATGTTTTCTGTTTCTTTTTCAGCGGGTGGAGGAATTCTGATTGATGATGATGGGATTTTAAGGGACAGCTTTGACACTCAAAGTAAATACACTGCAGGATCTACAGGGACTCATTGGACAGACTCGGGACTCGAGCGAGACAAGCAGAGTGCAGGGAGCAGCTCCACTCTGAGACACTCTGACCTTCATTCCTTTCCGAGCTATGACGATGTGTCCCATCCGCTGGGAGAAAATGCCAACATCAGTGATTTAGAGGCCTCCAAGGATGAGCTTAGTTTTGATCGGGATTCTATGGTGGATGGTGATGAGGATGAGCTAGTTAGTAGCAGGCCTCATCTCAGTCTCTCTAAACTCGGTGATAGAAGCCTTCAAAGTAGCAATAGAAGCAGCTTTGATCATTCTCTCGCCTTCGAAAGTACCGATCCCAAAAGTGGGTCAGAGAAAGATTTGTTTGACCCGGAATATTACAAACAGCTACAAGAGCTTGGTGTATTAGTCGATGGAACTGAATTCGAGAACAAAAACTCACTGAATGAGTTTGAAGAATTAGAGGCTCATGTGTCTCGTGATAATATTGAGTTGAGTGATGAGGAGCAGGGAGATTCTGAGGAGGACATTGAACAGTTCCTGAGGAGGACCCCGACACGAGAACAGTTGCTTGGGGATTATATGGGACATCGTCACGGGGAGCGCTATCATGATACAAGCAGGGACAGCCGAGATCACGATGATGTAGTCTCCAGAACTCGTCCCAGCACAGCTAACTCAGCCAGAACAATAGGAAGTGAGCCGTTCCCAGAGATTTCACCAGAGGAAGCTCTACAGTTGTATCAGGAACAGCTGGGATACAGGGATCAGCTAGACATTGTGGATAATGATGCAGAGAGCATAGAGTTTCAGGAATCACAGCAGACTCCACAGGAAAATGATGATGACGAAATTTTCATCATAACGAGTCGTATTTCTGATCAACCAAGCCCCGCCAAAATCAAAGCTTACCATAATGATAGAGGTGCCCCCTCTATAAGCCCAAGGTCTTTGACCCCCAAATCAAACCAGAGTAGCAGACCCACCAGTCGAGTGAGCGAGAGGGGCAGCAGTCGAGGGAATACCCCATACAGGGAGGGACCCAGTTTCATCCATGACAGATCATTTGATGATGATTCTCGTAGGGATGGATCAGTGACGCCAGTTTCTGCCATTAACACCGACTCAAGGCCATCCACTAGACAGGGTTCAAGGTCAGGGACCCCCCTACAGAGACCGGACTCTGCAGCGAGCCAGAGGTCAGCAGCATCAGAACACTACTCAACTCACTCCAAATCCAAGAGGAGTCCCACCAACAACCTCTCCAAAGCTCGGTCCCAGGAGAGCTTCTTTGAGAAGGAGAACGAACTACCAGCAGCAGGAAGAAAACAGGGCGAAAAAATGCCAAAACGCTTGCTGCCCAAACCCTCCGAGGTCAACACCCCTCTGAAGGTCAAGAGCAAAAGTACCACCAACATCTCAGCAAACAGGACCAAGCCAATGAAGCCCAAGTATTCTTCCATGTCTATGTCGCTGGTCAATATCGATATCGGGGAGGGGGATGAACACAGCGAGGTCATCAGTGCCTCCTCTGACAAATCCCGCACAGAGCTGTCGTCCAAACTTCACCAGGAGTTCAACAAGAGAAAGCAGGCGACGGAGCTTGTGCAGCAGTTACAGCTGGACTACGACAAGCTTCTGTCCAAGTACGCTCAGGCCGAGCTCACCATCGATCAGCTCAGGCTCGGGGCCAACGTCACGCTGCACACAAACTCCCCCACCCCCCTGCAGGCCAGCCAGGGGGCACTCCCCTCCCCCCAACAACCCCAGACCATCCAGATGGGACAGATTGGCAGAGGAGTGAAGTCCCCCTCCCCATTCCAAGGGTCCCTGGGAGTTCCCAGTCCCATTACACTGACAGGTAAGGGAGTTCATTGTAGAATTGAGAATAGGGAACAAAATTGTGCATGCTTTTCTTATCAAACTCGTTTTTGTTGAATTTTGAAGGAAGGGGTTGGTAAAAATATGGATAAAAAAATTGGCTGACTGTATCAAGTGTTGGTACCAATGTGGGATAGAGAGTTGTAATGGATGTGATCTGGTTGATCTAGCTGTGATTTTATAGAGGTGTAGATGTGTCAGAAATTTGGTTTGGGATGTGTGTCACGTAGAAGGTTAATGTGGTGTATACAGAGCAATAAAGAGAGGAGGTTTTGGAGCTCTGTTTATGGCACACTTACAGAACTATTGACACTCTGTGAGCAAGTGTTGAGGTGATGGGACCCAGATAAAGGTGCTGTTTGTTTATAAGTTGTCTCTGTAACTTGTATGGACCTGCTCCACTGTTTCCTGCACTCAGTGTTACGTTGATAGGGCCATATTGGACGTAAATTTAAAACACCACTAAGTGATCAATTCAGTTAGATAGCAGGTTTCTTATTTCAGTAAAACACAAAAATACCCAGGGATCTGCTTGTCAAAATGGTGTATTCATTCTTTGTATAGATTATTGATAAACTTACTGTTTTTGGAGTCTAGATTACTAAGTTTAAGTCATATATTTTACTTGGTTTTTATTTTTACATGAAAATCATTTATTCTTAAACTTGGAATGGGTTTTGTCAAAACTTTGATGTCAATAAATCAATTTCAATTCATAAAAAATCTTTTTCTGTATGCATAAAATGTGATTTATCAATTAATTATTTATCAATTGGATTTGGCTGATTTATCAATATAATTGGGCTGATAGATTTTTCAAAAAGCAATCTGAATAAGATATATCCCAATCTATAGACTTTTATCTGATTTGATTTATGAATAATTCAATTAAATTGCCTGTGAATCATCATTGTTCTACCACTTATAGCTCAGCATTAACAAAGACAATGTCCACATTGTCTGTCTGTGTGTCATTCTGTCATATGGAAAATAATAATTGCACTTGTGTTTAGAAGGGAATTATTCTTATTTCCCTTTAAAAGAAGTAGTGTTGCATTGAGTCAGCTAATCAGATTAACAAGATGGTGGACCTATATTGTCAATGCCACTGTAATCCTATTGTCGTCTCTCATAATGTGTCACCTGCCGGGGCAAGAATTAGCTAGCGGACAGGAAACACCACAACCATGTGTCTGTAGGAGACAAAATTCTCAGGTGATTTCGGCAATGGCAGCTCAACTTCTCCATGTGGAGGCCTGCCAACTCTGTCGCAACCAGAAGGAATATGGAAATTGGTTGTTTATTCAATCCTAGATAAAGTATGGGAGATTTTAATATACAATGTCCAAGGATCAATCATGAAGTGAATCAAAGGCAATGATTTAGTGCTGGTTGTGAACTTTTTGTCAAAGGAGTGCGCTATGAACACTGGAGTTCTTATTATCATTGTGTTTTATGCAAGTGAAAGCTCTTTAATTTCAAGTGTCATTTTATAAAGTAATTATTGCTTTTTACTCAGTGGAGGTTCGTGGACTTGGGATAGCAAAGTAGGATTTCATTTATCAGAATGGAAACTTTGTCTTACCTCTTGGAAGATATGCAATCTACATGGTTGAGTTTTATTGTTTATTGTACTCTGATAATATGTATGTGACTTTTTGATGTTGCGTGGTAGAAAACTCGGACATGTTGTTACAGTACATCACGGAGCTTGATGATCCTCTGTCGGCCATCATAGAAGTGTCGGAGAGAGATGATGGTACCTTAACTCTATATTTTTTCTGTGTTTGAAATGCATTAAAAGATGGACATGTATTTGTTTTCAGCCTTCTGCTCATTATTGGAAACCCATGGTCAGTCTTACATGATCTTACTGCTAGACTGACTGAGAGTTTCCTGTGATGCTTTCTGATTTATATGATCTGTTCTGGATAAATGAAAACGTAAAACAGAAAATTTAAAACAAATTGTGTTATAGGTAACTGGCATACATATATTTTTTCATACAGAGAGTGCAGCTCTCAATTCCTACTCAGACCAACCCGATGGCCGCAGGAATTCTACGCGGGGGCTCTCCCCCCTCCTCAGCTCTGGTCACTCACAGACTGACCCCCGGGGGAATATCTCGATGGACCATGGAGCTGAGAGTGTCAAGGTCGGACTCAGCTTCCAGACTCAGAACCTCAGTGAAAGGGTAAGTTCAAGGTCAGACTCAGAATCTCTTGAAGGGGTAAGGTCACGCTCAAGCTCAGCTTTCAGACTCAAGAGTGAGTGAATGGAAGAATCATGCATATTTATAGATATTTTTTTTCTTTGATAGAATTTATTTTGCGTTTAATCACATTCCAGTGACAAAATTGTAAAGAAATAAGTATTAGTCAATTATCTCAGTGATTTGCAAATAATGTATTGGAGTTTACCCTATCTACAAAAAAATTAGATCTTGTGAACTGTTATTGAAATTTAGAAACAATTATTGATAACAAAGACATGCCTTGCAGCTCCTTGTTCATGAGTGGTTAAGGTAGAATGTCTGAATATATTGAAATTGGAGCAAGACTGTTCCACAATTCACTTTGGACATCAATCAATATATTATATTCTTATGAATGTAGATCTAGTGCTTTTGAAATCATTGACTAAAATCAATTATAGTGATGTAGGATTGTATATATATATCACAGGAAATGATTAATTATCTTTCTTTCTAATAAATGGACAATTGGTACCAAGTGAGGACTAGGACTAGATAAATAACAGAACAGATGATTTACTCAGTAGTCCATTAGATGTCGCTAAGTTTCACACCCCTACAATTCTACAGTAAATGCCAAATGAACAGGGACTTTTAAATGGAATTATGCTGCAGTCTAAAAGTTTAATCCACAGTTGAATAAACGGTGTAGTGGCTGCCAAGTTCTGTACAAGTAAATTCAAAGACCAAGTGCATTGAGAAAAGAAAAGTGCGTTCAGACTTTCCTGTTTCATTTTCTTTTGTGAATAAATCATTTTAAAAGAATCTAATTTCATTTCAATGCAGACAAGAGAAGCTGTTTTTGTATGCCTGTTTAATGGCTCTTCTGCAAAATTCATAGCTTTTTTCATAGTTTGATGATGAAATGAAGCCCATCACTGTAGACATAAACAGACACTTGCCGATTTAAATGTTCAAAAGAAAGGACATTCCTCTGTAGATAAGACTCAATGTCAACAATATGCTTCACAGACATTTGACAGTTTTACCTAATTTGCCACATATTTCTAACCGTAGACTGAAGGTACTTATGTATTGTCTGTTTTTGTAGATGGATTCCTTCCAAGCTATGCTTGACGTAGGGGAGGGAATGTCGCATGAAAACCAAGAGAAAATCTTTGACCAGATCCGCAACGACCATGAGAAGTTACGGAAAGACTACTTGCAAGTGAAGGAGGATTACAACACGCGTAAGAGGACAAGCGGAACTGGGGATGTTAATTTCGATGAGGACAAAGAATTGGAGGGCGAACTTTTCCGCCTTGGGATGAAGTTTGATGACATTCATCAGAAAGTGGAGGAAAATCGTAAAGAGAAGCATTCTCAGAGACAGCCATTTCAGTCGAATCGTCGACAGTCTGACAGCGATATTCTAACGTCAGGCATGAGTGACCAGGAGATGCGGTCGGTGGACCAGATGAAGCGTAAAATCAGGGGCGTGAAAGCAGGGAACGATTTAATACAACCTAAACCAAACAAAGAGTTTGAACAAAAAATCGAGAAGCTGCATGTTGAGTACAATGCTCTGATGGATCGGTACAGACGACTGAAGCAGATGGCCCAGACCCCAGAGAGAGACAGGGAGATTGACAATCTAGTGAGGGTAAGGGTCATCAGTGAGGGTAGGGGTCATCAGTGAGGGTAGGGGTCATCAGTGAGAGTAAGGGTCATCAGGGAGGGTAGGGGTCATCAGTGATGGTAAGGGTCATCGGGGAGGTTAAGGGTCAGCATTGAGGGTAAGGGTCAACACCTTATGGGAGATGATGCTAGGATGCATGGTTAAATCACAGTAAAACTTTACAACACTTCACTTAGATAAAGACCACATCTTGGGTGGGGCTTGGATCTGTTTTATTTAAATGTACTTCTGTATTTGTATAAAGTCTCTCAGATGTAAATAATCTCAGAGCAATCACATGCAGCTCTTTCACCTTCTCACACATCAACACATAGTGGTAATAATGTTTTCAGGGGCATAAAACATTTTTTAAAACAATAACATGTAGATAATAATGTATATAAAAAATGTAACATATTTACATCATGAACAACACGTTTCTTTACTTGCAGAAATTGTATGAAATTAGTCAGCAGGAACCAGATGTCTTTAAAATGCCACATGAACTTGAAGACAGGTAACAAAAATTAGTTAAAGTTTTTTTTATCTCAATCATAAAATCATTCTGCCAAAGACAGCTTGCTATGCAACCCTGATATTTTGTCTCTGTGTAGCATGCCCATAGTTGAGGTGATATAATGTTGTAAACATGCCTATTGCTGAGCTGATTTTCTGCAGTATGCATGGTTGATTTAATGTTGTAAACATGCCTATAGTTGAGCTGATTTTCTGCAGTATGCATGGTTGATATAATGTTGTAAGCATGGTTGATTGATGCTTTTGACAGTAGCTCTAACTCTGTCTTGTCCAATGAGACAAGTCTATGGGAGGAAGAGGATACACCTGACAGGTACAGGAGAGTTCCTTATGGGGAAATAACTCCGCACAGTTTTGTCAATGTTCTGCATGTTCACTCTGACACTTGTTTTGGTGATTGTAATATTTTTAGACAGGAGGCACCTGCATGTTGGTACCTGTATACAGGATTTTGCACCTTGTATCACTTAACACTGCATTTGAGTATCACAGATCATTTATATTCAGTGAAAGCCAGAAACCTTGATATAGGCCCAGGCTGTTAAAACTGGATTCTATGATTTATCATTTTTATAAAACTGTTACATTGAATGATCTGAAATTTGTCGGAAAAAAAATCTTCTTTTAATGAACCAAAGTTCATTTACCTTGAACCTGTTAACACTGTTCATATAGCCTAGCATAAATTTTGAGTAAATAACTCGCAAAGAATATTTAAAATTTAAATCTGTATTTGAATGAGAATACTTGTTTTAAATGCTCAGCATCAACTATTGGAACTCTTGATTTGAAGAAAACGATGTCTATTTTTTTGTGGACACTAAACACTAGAGAGCTCAGCCCTGATTGGTTGTCATTGACCTATCATGTGATTGTAGGTGGCAGCAGCTGGAGCGAGGAGATAATGAGGACGACTCGGTGTTCAGCAGCAGACGACAGTCGCTCAATTCCCAGGGCAGCAGACGTCCCAGTAAAGAGGACTCGGGGAGGGGATCATTCGCTAAAACAGAGAATAAACCATTCACCAGGGTATGTCAGCTTAAATCTAAACTTTTTATTATACATACTAAATGTTTCTAATATAAATAAGAAGTCAGATGTCTTTGAAAAACTGTGACTTGTACAGTAAAACTTGTCTAATCTGGCGGAGGTTGCTTAAAAATTTGGCCAGATTAGGCAGCATCCGGTTGGGTGGTCATTGTTGCAAACTAATTGTAGTACCGGTATTTAATGCAGTAGGTCTTGATTGTCTATTCTTGCAACATTTTCAATTTTTCTGAAATATATTAGACCTACTGGATTGTGATTATGTTGCCGATTTTCATTTTTTTTTATTTGGAAAAAAATTATTGCATAATGGAAAACGTACAATGGAGATACTTTTTCAAGCAAATTATCGTATTTATTGATAAATTTTCAAACATCCGATTAACCTGAGAAATCAGACACGATACAAGTGCATATTAATGTGGATTAAAGTACATTATTGTTAAAATACTTTCACATTAGATTTTTTAAATTTCACAATATCTAACCAAAAATACGTTTTAAAATAATTTGGAAAGTAAAAAATTTTAAAATCCCTAGCGGTATTCAAACTTATGATGTACAGATTCATTGTGAACCCTCTAACCCACTGCGCTACGCTGTTAGGTAACAATTTTGGGAGAAAAACTATATATAAAATTACACACAATTTCATTGTTTATTTTGATGAATAGTTTGTCACAACATGGAGGTGTCCCATACCACTGTAAACAAACATTGACCATGCAACAAGTCAAAGTGCTTATGTACCCCCCGGTAATGGCGAAAAATGTTTTGGTGCAGGGAACAATGGATAAATTAATACTCAAATACACAGGAATTTAAGGTGCCTCACTACACCTTGAAAAAGTTTCTCATATCAGCAGAAAATTACTTGATTATGATAGAAAGCATGATGATAAAAAGTATATATGTCTAATAGGCGAAAAAATGTGCAATTTTAGTTAAAAAATGATATTTTCAAAAATTTCATTCAGTAAACATAAACAAAAGCCCCAGCTGGATTCGAACTCATGACCTGCGGTTCACAAGCCTGATACTTTAACCACTGAGCTATGACGATATACATCTGAATCGATTGATACAAACAGTTTAACAAAACATTTAAATCGCCATCTTGTGGCGTAGTGTCTTAAAAAGTATAAGTCTCGGTGTAGTGAAGTACCTTAATAAACTTTAAGAATGTGGCATTTTGACAGAATAGAATGTAACTCTGTAAGTGTAATCATACAACGCGCATTACATATACATACTATAGCGACTGTGTTACTTCACGTTAATACCATGTTAATCATGGCCTGAAAAAAAAATTTGGGTGAAGTATAATACACAACCCCCACTTTTGATATAATTTGGCTGAAAAAATGTGTACTGTAAACCAACTTTTATTCGTATGCGAGAAATTTTCGCAAGGTTAGCGAGAGCCTTGTCGTCACGAATATTTCTCGCCGCGAACCAATCCTTTGTCTATAAGTTTTATAACAATACAGGTCTGGATAAGGCTTGGTCGCGAACATTAGACGTCCCGAACCAGTTTATTGGCAGTTAATTGCGAAATAAAGTTGCGGCGAATAAAAATTGTTTTACAGTATTTACTAATAACAAGGCTTAATGGTATAAACTGAAATGAGTTGCTAGTTTGGATTTATAATCACAGTTGTTTAAATCAATATCAAGGACAGTAAAATTGATCGATAATTGAGCAGTAATTACCCCGCATAAGGCCGATTGATAAGTGGCCGGATTACGGATGATAGCTCTCACTTAATACATGTATAAGCAGTCGGGTTTTTTTTTATCGCGGACGGTTTACAGAATAGACAAGATCCAGATAGCATAGCATTTTATTAACATAAAATGATTGCAACATACAATTTAGTCCAAAATATCTGACTTTTTTTTTCCTTTTTTAACAATTTTGATATTTTACATACGGTAACAGGAAAAGTGTCAGAGCCGGCGTTATTACGAAAACTGGAAATTCACCTCCTTTAACTTGGTATTTTTTATGATTTTTAGTGAGCAGTTCCTGTTTTAAGAAAAACAGGGAAGAGTTTAATGCAGAGATAGAAACATATACTTGAGAAAATCACAATAGTACAGAAAAGATCCGTTTATTTTGGGTAGGGTTCACACTCGTAATAGCATACGCTAAGGAGATCATATTGGTACATGTATCACAAGTTGATTGTGACCAGTCAACAGGTGACTGATTGCGTAATGGCGAGAACTGTTTTGGTCAGGGAACAATGGATAAATCAATACTCAAATACACGGGAATTTAATCAACTTTAAGAATGTGGCATTTTGACAGAATAAAATGTAACTCTGTAAGTGTAACCATACAACGCGCATTACATGTACAAACTATAGCGGCAGTGTTACATGTACTTCCGGGGTATCCAGAAACACAGCCTGCAAAAAAAAATTGGGTGAAGTAAAATACACAACCCTCACTTTTGATATAATTTTGGCTAAAAAAAAAAGATTTTTTTTATAACAAGTCTTAACGGTATAAACTGAAATGTAAATACCCTGCATAAGGCCGATTAAGTGGCCGGATTATGGGAGATAACTCTCACTTATTATAAGCAGTTAGTTCTTTTATCGCAGCCAGTTTACAGAATAGACAAGATCCGGATTGCACAACATGTTCTAAACATAAAATGATAAGAAAATGTGAAGGGACTGAATAATTTCCCCGGATTGGACAACATGCCAGAATGCTCAACATTCAGATTCAACAAGTTTGACTGTATTAGTTTGATTTATCACTTCATTTGCAATTATCTTATTACTTGTTTTTGACAGCATATTTTGTTGAACAGTCATTTACAGAGGATCTTTGTTGAAGTTATTAATTGAGCAAAAGGATGTTTGACCTTTTGACAAAAATATGATTGTGCAGTAAAACAGTACATATGATGTGGAGTGGCACTGGTGCCTCAGGAAGGGGGGTGAAAGGGGGTTCTGATTCTCATATCAAGATATGATTCAGAGGTATTATTGACCTTGACCCTTCTGTTGTAGGACCCCCAGTCATCTGACCACACGGTAGGAAGTACAAGGTCACTGCACACCTCTGACCTTGACCCACATTCAGGTAGGTTGTTAATTATGGTGATTACTAAGAGTATGCACAAATTGATTCTGTGACATGGCTTGGCTTCATTTCTGTCTTTTGATATGAAATAAAAGGTATTAACAAGTATCAAGCTATCATTGTGTATAAATAAGCAGACTGACATTTTTCGGTTGTTTCTCTTTAGCTATAGAGATAATAAGGAGACTAGATGGTTCACAAATTACCCATCAGATTTATCCTGGTAAAAATAAACATTGTTAGGACCATCCAGGCCTCTTAAAGTCTTGTCCCCAGTCTGACTACTTGTGGTTGTTATAGACTTAGAGTTACATTGTTTTTGTTGTTTTCCCACAGACTCGCTGGGTCGGATGCGCGACTCCAGTATGTCTGGCAGTCGTAGCAGTGTCTCCTCCAGAGGGCGCTCACCGCGAGACTCCACGTTTGACCGGGACTCCCCCACCCCAAGGCTGCCCCGACCCCGCCGACACGACCACAGGGAACCCCGGTCAGGGAACCTCAAGAAGGTAAGAGGGGGTGTGGCATCACTGTGAAGACTATGCAAATACTCCTGTACAGATTCACTGTTCATTTATCAGCTTATTTTATCAGTACTTACATTTATATATTCACCATTTAACTTGATTTTGTACCTTTATTTATACTTTGAATAACTGTAAATCCATCAACTTAAGGAAGGAGTCTTCTTGTTATCAAACATACTTCTTATAATAAGAAATTCATGGAATTTTGACAGAGTCAAACGGATCATATTACAAATTGATTCTATCAGTTTTATCAAATTTGACCTTTTTGTTTTCTCATAAGAGCAGGTCAAGGTCACTACCTTTTTCCTCAACGTAAAGGATGATAAAAACAAGTGTAGCTCCTTGTAGTTCTGTAGTAATTTATTTAAGATATGAAGATTCTATTCTTCAATGAAATGATAGAATATTAGAATGTGTATCAGCTTATACTACTAAATTCGAATAACTATTTATACTAAAACTGATATTGCTTAGCCCGCATTTCCTCTAATTTTCTTAAATTATGAGGGAATTTTTATTATTTTTTCATGCTTCCAATAATAAGATATTTATGATTTTTATGTATAATAAAGACTTTATAAAAAGATATAAATTGACTGAAAAGCTAATATATTGACCATTTAATAAGAGAGAAAAACTGATTTTAGTGATTTTTTCACAAAAATCAGTGTATAGAAGGGCACTTTAAAAAGCCTATAAAAATGTAGTTTGATAGGCAAATCATATTTTAAACACATATTCTGAAACCCAAGAATCATATCATTAGTTTACATTAGTGTAAAAATCCAACACTAATGTTATTATTTTTAAAATGCTAAACCAGACTCATTAATCTGCAGCAATTCTGAATTGCGCAATATGTGATATTTTCCTACGCTAATATTACGCCAAAAATATAGTCCTTGTTAGATTCTAAACTTTGATTACTTTTTCTATGCCAAGTTGTTGGATAATAAAAAAAGAAAGAAAAATACTCTATTATGATTTCCTTTCATCTTGATTTAATGAACAATTAATCAATTTTACGTTTGACAAGTCGAAAACCATAAAAGACTCCTTCCTTAATACAAATGCATGTATGATGAGATGTACCAGTAGTCAGATATATCAGTAAGTTGTCCCTAACCCAGTGTATTCTCTATCACCCTACAGCGATATTTCAAGTTGATGGCAGAATCAGGAGAGGTTGGTTTTACTCACAGTTTTGGCATGTCTTCTTGATAAGTAAAATACTGGGCACATTTGCTTGTTTTGTCTTATGGGAATGCCTGCTGGTTTTTGTAGTTTATGGACAAGCCCCCTGACTTGTTCAATGTTAATGTCATGCTTGCTTGTTCATGTGTAATAACAATATCTGCCCTTTTTTAAATGTTTAAGACACATCAACTTGTTCATGGTTTGTTTGTATACTTCTTCATTGCATACCTGCATGAAATTAACAGTTATTACAACTAACAATGTCTGCTTTTTCTATAATGCTGAGGACAAACCCACTTGTTCATGACTTACTGTATGATTGATCTGTAACATTATGGACACACCTACTTGTTCATGAAATGTTGTTTGCTTGTTTTAAAATGCTAAAGAGTAAGGACACACCCCCTTGTTCATGTCTTGTTCTGTAATGTTATGGAGACACCCACTTGTTTATAACTTGTTCTGTAACATCATGGACACACCCATTTGTTCATGACATGTGGTTTGCTTGTTTCCTTATGCTAAGGACACACACACAAACACACACTTGTTCATAACTTGTTATCTTGTTCTGTAACATTGAGGACACACCCACTCATTCATAACTTGTTGTGTTGTTATGTAATACTAAGAAAACACATATACTTGTTCATAACTTGTTGTCTTTTTCTTTAACAAATAGAACACACTAATGTGTTCATGAATTGCTGCGTGGTTGTTCTGTACACACCCACTCATTCATAACTTGTTATCTTGTTCTGTAACATTGAGAACACACACATACTTGTTCATAATTTATTGTGTTGTTATGTAAAACTAAGGATACACACATACTTGTTCATAACTTGTTGTGTTGTTATGTAATACTAAGGATACACACATACTTGTTCATAACTTGTTGTGTTGTTATGTAACACTAAGGATACACACATACTTGTTCATAATTTATTGTGTTGTTATGTAATACTAAGGACACACACATACTTGTTCATAACTTCTTGTGTTGTTTTGTAACATTGAGGACACACCCACTTGTTCATAACTTGCTGTATGATTGTTCTGAAACCCACTTGTTCATGACCTGTTTTCAGCTTGTTCTGTAATGTAACTGTTCACTTGCTTGTTGAGGACAGTTGTTTTGTTCACTCATTATGCTTGTTTTTTTTCCCTTTACCTCTCTATTTTCATTCTCCTTGTCTGAGATTTAGGAACATGATGAGTGTCCCTTTTCTTATTGAATATTTATGGATTTTGAGGAGAGTGTGATATTCATTATGTTCTATCATTCCTTAACCAGTGATCTTTTCCCTGCATTGTCTTCTATCTGTACACTGTTCCTACTGACTGTCTGTTAATCTCTAACTTCTGTAATACATAATTTCTATACTGTTAATCTTCAAACAATATGTTTAATTCACAGACCTACCATTGCATTAATCTTTCACTGACTGGACATTGCATGAATGAAACTGCCTTTATAATAAAGCTACACAAGTAAATTAAATACACCAGCAAATTGAATATGCAGGCTCATTAAATATACAGCTAAATATTACCTGCAAGCACAATGCATTTAATTTTAAAAGTATAGCAGTTAAAACAAAAATTCCAGATCAATTAATACCAGTAAGAATTAAATAGCCATGTAATGAGTTTTAAAGTTTGAGTGTTAATCTGGCATTAGACTGAGTGGAATCTCGTGTTTGTAGAGACCAGAGGCCGGCAGTTTTAGCAGTCTGCAGGACAGTGGTATATCAGACCAGGAGGGATCCCGCCCCAGAGAGAGGGGTGCTAGCGGCGGGGGAGGAGCTCTGTCCAATCTCCCTGGCCCGGGGACGTTCAAACAGATGACCAAGCAGCGCCATGCAGGGGATGCAGACAGTGGGTTCATAGGGTCAATGGTGGGGTCAGAGGTCAGCGGCCAGGCCTCGGCCCGGCAACAGCAGGGGCAGGGGACCCTGAGGCTCCGACAGTCTGATAGCGGCAGTGACAGGTAGGTGTGGTCATCAGTGGACAAAAGTCTGCTATATGGAGCTGACTCGGCAATTATTATTACTATTACAACTATTTAATTAGAGCAACATCTGAATAGTAACACATTTTCAAAGAAAGAACTATATATGATATGAGTTAAATTTGGCCCCCAAAATTTGCCATTTTTTAAGTGTTTCGGGTACAATAAAATGTTAACTTATTTTTTAGACGAGTTGATATAAAATATTATTTTCAACTATTCATTTGATTTATTTTGCGCTCACTGGCAGTATATGACGTCAGACGTGACGCTATTTTTAGAATTCAATCAAAATCGCTCAAAAATTGACATTTTTCTAATCTTTTTACGAATGGGAAACATAGAGCGCATGCTTGAACAATATAAATTTTTTTGTCACTTATTAGTCTCGGCTAGATACATCTCTGATTAATATATTTTGTTTGTTCAAGCCTGCGCTGTATGTTTTCTGAAAGAAAAACTGCTTGAAAAAAAGCTGTGTATGCTATAAATGCAACAATGGCGGGAAAAGGTTGTCTTTACGATGTCATATTTCTAAATTGTGAGCACCAAAATGAATATTGTGAAAACACATCAAATATATATCTGTACTAAAAAAACAAACAATTACAGTAAAATGACGATGTTCATTATAGTGGGCCATTTTAGGCCCATATCATATATAGTCCTTTGTTGAGTGAATTAGTGATTCGTGAAATTTGACTAATTGATACTTTTATGAGTGTTTGATGAATTCGATATTGCGAAAAGTTGTAACAGTGTTGAATGAATGTGGATTTTTAATGACTTAAAGGCAATAGGACAAGACTAAAAAAATTACCTGGTAGTATCATTAGATTATCATTGAATTCATTTAGACCAAGATCACGTTCCTCAAGATCATCTCGAGCTGATGACTCCTCTGTGGCGAGCTCGAGAACAGGACGTAAACAAGAGAGACCTCCATCTCGTGAGTCGGCTCAGTCTGGTCGCAGAAGTAACAACCAGTCTCGAGATTACACAGATGACAGCTACACCCTCACTGAGAGCGAGATGAGTTTTGACATTCCAGAATCTCGACCAAGACGCTCCAGTCGAGATGTCCGAAGTGGAAGGAGGAGCGTGGACCTGCCAATCAAAGAGGAGGAAGAAGGTGAGGATTTAATGAGGATTTACGCCTCACCACACTGTTGTCTCACTTTGTTGTGATTCAGAAGATTTCCACTCATGGAGATTTCAGCTAATTATTTTCTCTCTCACTCTCTTTGCTCATGTTGTTAAATTCTGTTTCAGAGGATTTTGAGGAGTCTGGTAAATTTATCATAATTTGGTTATAACTTTCCATATCATTGCTGTTTCATACTAATCCATTCAACTTGAAATGCATTCTTATTTAGCATGTATATACCCCTGGTAAATAACGGATTTAGATTATCAAATTACAAAAAAACAAATATGCATATATACATGCTAAATAAGCTAAACATGTATTTCATTAATGTATAGCTTTGAAGTGTGGGTTCATTTTTATCCTGTTTCATTGTTGATGGTTGCATGTTATGGAATCTGGATGACCTTGCGTGACCTTGTTGGCCATTTTGTTTTTTGCAGATTCTTTATCCAACATCTGGGAGGAGAGTTTGGATGAGCTGAGGCGTACAATTCGCGTCGGCTCATCTCAGCTATCCAATCTGATTGGTTAGAACTTGATCTTGTTGTGCTGTGTTTATCTTGTACTGCACTCCATGTATATTTGCCATTTTTTGCACAAGGCTTGCTGGGTTCTTGTTTATTAGTGTTGTATGGGGCTGGCTATCTTCTCATCAATTGAAACTGTTAAAAGATTTCATTTTAAACTTTAAAACTGATAAGATATGATTTAGTAAAAAGTCTTGAACAGGTCATGCAAAATCATAATCCCAAGTAGTTTGGCTGGCGTTATTTCTTAGATTTTCAGCTACCAATTTTGAGACTGAGCTACTCATGTGTTCATATTTCAGTGTGAAATGGATCAGCTAGTTTGTGTAGAACAGTGTAAACTTCAGTTTTATAGTACATTACCACTTTGAATTATTAAGTTGAGACAATTTGTTGATTTTCAGAGCGACCAAGATCCACTCAGAGTCAGGGATCCAGGCGAAGTCAGAGAGTTCAGGAGACCCCGCTCAAAACTCCCAAGAAGCCCGCCAAAAACAATGTGTCCTTCTCTGAGTTTTCTGATGAGGAACTGACTCCACGGGCCGAGAGGAGTTACAATGAGAGTAGAGAGATCCTTTCCTCAGAGGACAACACTCCCAGGGAACAACCAATCAGACCAGAGCAGCGGGTCGAGACCCAGAGGGCCACAGTGTCCCGCCGCGAGGAGAAAGCCCGACCCTCCACACCCGGTGCCAAGAAAGAACCGCCTCGCCCTCCCACCCCCAAAATACCCACACCCAGGTCGGACAGGTCTGGGGCCTCCAGCAGAAGAAACCAGGTGCCCCCGTTAGAGATTTCCCGACCAAGGGCCCCCGAGGAGACCCGTCGGCCGGTTGTGGAGGACAGGGGAGTGGGGTCAGACAGTGATGATACAGTGAGGGGGTCAGTCGCCACAGCAGCCACTAAAGGATCAGACAGCAGGTGTGTGAAGAGTTTTTTATATAATGAAAATAGGAAAAAGTGAATACTATCTTAAGCTAAAAAAAAACTTATTAATGTTTTATGACTTTATTGTTAAAATAAAAAGTGCTTATTTTTTAAACATTTTTTTTCAGCGAAAAGTTTAAGCTGCTGCAGGCTGAAATAGGCCGACTGAGGGAAGAATTCCAGATGGCTGCCTCTCAGAACCGCCAAACACCACCCCAGGAACCTCCCCCTTCCCAGCATCCCCCAACCAGGGAGGATGATAGGGACAGATACTTCGATCCCACTGAGGATCCTTATGCCTTCATGATGGGGCCTCGCCGAAGAGCCAACTCATTTTCTGGAGCAGGGGCTCGGGACTGGAATGATTGGTGGAAATATCCACCCAATCAACAGCAGGATGACATTCCACTCGGCTACGCTGCCGCTGATTCATTTAATCCAAACAGTCGAGTTCCACCGCAAGTGTTACCGGAACCTCAGCGCTCAAGAGAAAAGAAACGAATAAAGCGTAAATATAGGAATCGAGCGGCAGGGACAGAATTTCCTGATGAATATGATTCCGACCAGTCACCCTCCCGTGTGACTGCTACCACGGCCACTGATGAACAGTTGTACAGTTATTATGTACCTCGATATCAAGCAGCACGAACCCAGACCCATCAGCAACCAGTCCGAATGCAGCGATTTGCATCCCAGCCCAATCTGCTGCAAAATGCAACCTTCCAGGCTGCTCCCCCACAACCCCCACCCCAGCAGTCTGTCCCCCCTCCCCCTCAGTACCCCAATGTGCCAACCACCTCCTATGCAGCGCCTATATCAGCCGGATACAGCAGACTGAGGTCTTCTCTCCGTAATCACCCAACACAGCCAGTGTACCAAGCCCCACAATATTCCTACGATGACTTAGACACTCGTGGCCAGCAACCAATCGGATACCTTGTTACAACCCAGCCTCCCCCTCCCCCGCCAGTGGCGCCCCCTGTGTATTTGGAACAGACCGCGGCCTGTCCTATGTGTGGGGGCAGTGGAGTACATTCTCATGGAGAGTTTGTGTATGAAGCGCCCCCGAGTGAGCAGCCGGTGACCTACGTTATACAGAGTCCACCAAGGTGAGGAACCACGGCTAGACAGCATTGTCCAATCAAATCAGTCTTTTAATCTTTTCCATATTTTAACATTCTCCTAAAGCTGCTGATATTATGAACAAGTAACAGAATCTGAAATTTGTTCATGACTAGACTTGCTGTATAAACTGCAAATAAAAACAATTAAAAATCATTTCAAAATTAGATTCCTAGTATAAAACAACTTTCTTTTTATGCTCAGGGGCCGTCCCAGAAGAAGATCAAAGTCGGCGTCTCGGGTGCGACACTACTCTCCCGATGGCAGGAACCGGTCACGCTATCTGATCAGGGAGTACATCAGTGACGATAGCTCGAGCGCCGAGTCCGAGGACGATATTATCTACAGGAGGAGGTAAGCGAATGCTCTGATACAAAATCTACTCAGTACAAATTACTTTTTTATAAGAATGATTATAAATTACTGATTTGTTTTAATACAGTTGTGTAGAGAGTTGCTGTACAAAGGAAGCACTGCAACCAAAGCAAAATAAAGTCTTAGATGGGCATTTTATTATCTTGTAAACTTTATCAGACATGATTGCAAATTGATTTTATAGTTTGTTGGTAAAGTC
Source organism: Magallana angulata (assembly GCF_025612915.1). Taxonomy (NCBI): domain Eukaryota; kingdom Metazoa; phylum Mollusca; class Bivalvia; order Ostreida; family Ostreidae; genus Magallana; species Magallana angulata. The sequence continues at coordinate 60,037,985 of NC_069117.1, forward strand.
AGTATTATTTATCTATAAATCATTTTATTTACAGGAGTAGAAGTGCAGGAAGAAGATCAAGAGTACGAACACATCAAGTACGAAAATACAAAAAGGTAAAACCAAATGTCAAGGTCACAGACCAAAACCAATCTTTTACCTTGGGTGAAGGTCACAGTGGTAACAAAATGGCCTCCAGTTCTGTGTCTAACTCGGTCAATTCCGCCACTCATGTTACAACTAATTCTGGTTCGCATGAAACTGTTGCCCTCCTAGCTGAGAGAAGTGTAGCCCAAGAAAGTTGTGTTCAGAATGGACAAACTCCCATCATACTAGGTCAAGATGACCCAGAAATGGTATGTTATTAATGGCCTGGTTTTGATTGGGTTATGTAGAAGCCGTAGTAGTTAAAGCTAGTGAATGACTGGGAGCCACAGGCAGCAAAGCTTATCCCACCCATGATTTCATTTCATTTTACTGGTTATGTGTCTATATGTATTTAATAGATTAAATATTACTGGTATGTATATTTTTTATGTATGACTAATACACTAAATGTAGAGGGCATAGTTGATTAAATAGAAAAGTATTTGAAAATTTTAAACATTTATTTTGCTTATCAATCAAACAAAAAACTAGGAAGACATTTTGAATGTAAATTAATAACAATATTCACTCTTAGATTTCACAAAAAAATATGTAAGACCTCAGGTAATTTTTGTCCAAATGGTAAAAACCAGTGTCATAGTTTTGTATGTGTATTACATATGTACTAGTAAAAGAGAAATCAACATTTTTGTTTAGTACCTTCAATCATGGTAATAATGCACTGCAATAATTTCAGAAATGTAGAACTTGCCCCCCCCCCCCCAAAAAAAAAAAATATACATGTATACAAAGGAAAAGAAAATATACTAGTATCATTCTTATTTCTGACTGATATGAAGAGGTTCACACATTGATAGTGTACATTTGTGTGTGTTTTGCCAGTACATGTTTTATTCAGGGTTCATTAATAGCTTGATTAGCCTTACATGCAAATTTTGCAAAGTTTTCACTGTAACAGTTGCTTATGAATTATTTGGTTTTGTCATTAGGCTATTACAGGTGATTTCATAGTTAGGCTTTGAAAGTATTTTGTTGAACAATAAACTCATATCCTGTAATCTTGAGTTTTAATAATCATCGTAGGAAAATGTAAATGTGTTTTATGGGTCTTTCAACTCTTTTTCAGTCTCATGAATTTGAAGATGAACTGGAAATGTCCTTGAACCTGTCTGAAGAAATTGGGGAAATGACGCAGAGAATGGTCAGTAGAGCCAAGAGTGGGCTGGCCCTTTCCCGGCGGAAAGACTTTGGCTCCTCCTACTGGTGAATATAATTAAGGGAAAAGAACAAAGCCATGGATTGTGTATAAACAATGGAATAACAAAGTGATGTCAAAACTGATAAAATGTGCTCGCAATATGTGGTTCATGGAGACATTCTAAATCATGTCAGGGAAGTCCAAGGATTGTACTATATTAGTATAGAGAGGCCATCTGTAGGTACACTCATTAACCGGACTGGGCAGAAGGAGAGTGATCTTGCCAAACCTGATGTTTGAGGGGTCGTCAACTGTGTCTCGTGTGGTCCCCCTCAAAATCAGGACAATGTCGTAGCATGGACAGTGTAACAGGGACGGTGACTGATGATTTAAAGAACACCTTTAGAGTGAGGAAAACGTACTTAGGCATATGGTGACTGTAAAAAAAAATTTTATACACCAATTATACATATATATATTTATTAAAATCAAATTCATATGTGATATTATACAACTTTTAAGAATGCATTATTTATTGTTTGACAGAATGTATATATATATTTTGTACACTTTTTGACCGTCTTTAGCAAGGGTGTGGTGAAAATGGTGGGAATCTGTTAGAATCTGGGGCCCCATACAGGGTTTCTCTAAGAACCCAGATCTAGAGAACACTGTACTTAACATTTGTACTTAGCGACAAGGAACATGTACACTGTACAATTTCATTTGAACAAATTCTTTATTTGATTTGACACAAGTCCGTCCAGAATCCCTTTTACTGATGTGTACTAACTTAATATTAGCTGTTATTTTTACTTGTGATATATTTTTACATTGTATTTACAATATATTTTTACCATATACCCATATTTTTCAAGATCTGATACAGATAATTCTTTAACATTTGCAAAACCTTCCATTACACCTAACCACCACTCGAGGATAGTGAGATGGAATGAATAAGACTTGATCATCAAGTACAGAGGAATACTTGAGATATGTACTGCAGTTGTTGAGATATCTCGAGTCTAGTGAGATTAGTCAAGTGGTGTTGTGTATTTCACAATTACATAGTAGTTAGATACCCGTCCAATGAGCTCTTTGTTCGTCTCTCTGGCTGTGGAGATTCCAATATCCATATGCTGTCTGTGATAACTGACAATTTATTGTTTTAATTTTTAATTTTATATGTTTAATTTTTTATTTATATATTTATGTATTGGAGGATGGAAAATTGCATTTTACTCCATATCATTTTATCCATTTATCATTTGATTATGTCAATTCCTAAAATCACAAAATTAAACTACCCTATGTGAAATCATTCTTCTTGGTTTTTATTTATAAAGTTCAATATAAATACAACTGGAAAAGCATTGATTTAGCAGCCTGAGCCCCCATGGGCCTCAGTGTTTAATCAAGGACTACATCTAGTTTCAGCATTGGATCAATGAAGTGTAAAGTAGTCTTATTGACAATAATTGTGAATGATGTAGATCGATTGCACTATAGGAAATTAGGATGATCCATTAATAAACATCTTCCTCCAATAGAGGGCCAAATTTTAAGTTCATGCATTCTCATAATCTTGAATTGAGGAAATAGTTGAATCAAAGCCAAATCATACCAGTGATCAAGTCTTGACAGAAGTGATTTCTGTAATGACATCATCACTTGTATGAATAAACTATAAATACCACAGTTCTGTGTGCTGCCTTCATACAAGGATGAATTGTTGCATAAATTATATATTTACTTTTTTCAATATCTTTGTCTGTGGTAATATTAGGAGTCAATTTTGTAAATATTAGTCCAATATAGTTCATTAAATAAATTCTAGTTTAATTTTTACCCGTAATCATAAAATTACTGAAAATTATATACATATATTTAGTAATACGAAATCATTCTTTGAATATTCAATCTAATTAAAATTAGATATTGGATCCGCTCGCTTGCTTGCTACTTGTGTAGCGAGTAAGCATCTAATGTTAATTAGATTGTTGAATATTATGAGGTTATCACATGTTCGTTTGGGCATCATCAAATCTATCATAAAGCCCTTCCAAGTTTCATTGGATTTTATGACTCTTGACCTAATTTAACCACCTCATAATACTCTAAGAATGATTCCTTATTCCTTAAGGTTTTTAGTAATTTTTTTCATCATAAAAATGTTATTTATTCTTCAAACTTTATAAATGAAATAAAATAGATTTTTTTTTTGACGGAATCCGTGCATTTTACTTATTACTGCAATTTGGCCATGATGGATATAATGGAATAAATAAAATATACCAGTAGAGATCAAATTAGAAAAAAACAACTGGTTTCATCAGTGCATTGGTGGCTCGAACCTCTTTATCTCGAGATAGTAGGTCTCCGTGGAGCCACTAAGCCAAGCAGTTCGTTGAATGGTTTTGCGTAATATTAATTACGTAAATTAATTAAGTAAATTAAATTTGTCTATATAAAAGGCAGATTTATGGTACGAATAAAAAAATTACGGATGATACAGGGTTATCGAACATTTCTGAGGATCGGAGTTCGTTAAAAAATAACTGTTAGTAAAAAGAACAAAGTGTTGATTTCAAGTAACATTTAATACTTAGTATTGCACCATTAAACTTAACCTGTTACATATACATGTATACCTACATTTATAACAACATTCCACGCTTTCATACTACCCGAAGACAATTCTACATAGATTTATTAACTGTGCAATAATCTGTTTGGTTATGATCCATGAAAATGATAAACCATGGGTATTAATTAGCATTTATGATATACATATTTAATGTACAACACTGTTCGACAAAACAAAAAATCTTAGCATTGATAACTTACAATAAAATTAATTTTTAGTATAGAATTGTACTTTGTGAAATTTTAAAATCAAATTACAGTTCAATTCAGCTTTGCATTGGGTAATATTTCATCCCACAAGAGCTAACATCAATATTACCCTCAACAATTAATGCATTTCAATATTTGTTTAATTAATAGTGTAACCTCAAAATAATTGTTATAAAAGATAATTGTTTTCAACACATGAATAAATTTGCTTTTATACATACATTTATTATAATATCAAAGTTTGTTATTACTTATATTGAAGTAAAATTCATTTTTATTCATGAGGATCAATGTTCGTGGGTAACAAAAATTTTCCTGGTGTGTGGGGACGTAATTTCGTTGGTAGAAGTTCGGGATAATTTTAATAATGGCGATGTAAATTCATGGGCAAGGGTTACCCACGAAAGTCACGAACATTGGTCCCCCACGAACATTAATGTGTTATGCTCATGTACAAATAAATAAATAAAAATCTAATAGAACCATTTTAAGAAGAGCTTGGACTTTAGGTAGTTGTGTCATACAGCAATGTGATGTTGGCCTGTCTATTTCATTGTAGGCCATGGCTCTTTGAAATCATCAGGATTTGTCTGCCTTTTTAGCAAAGACTACACATTCAGTGTATATTTCGCTTGAAACCAGTGTCATTTTAACTTGTTTTGACGCAAGAAATGGATTGTTACATATTCTACTGAAAGTCCAAGGTCTTGTTAAAAAGGTTCTTAATATGCAGTAGGTATCATTTTTTAAATTGTTGATTTTAATGAACTCTGATAAATATCACACTACACATTAAACAAATAAATAACAGGAAAATAAAACTGGAATTAAACAAATCATGTGTAACAATCTACAACATTTAGTAACATCTTAAGATACCGGTACAATAACCAGTGACATAAAAATAACCAGTTCATCCAAACTTGTTTGTTAAACAAACAAAACACATTAATATCAAAACAGGAACATGAGATCTAATGTAGACAAACATAAATACTCAATATAATATATTGCTACTCTGTAATTCAATGCATACATATTTTTCTATCTAGGTACCTCAGGGAGCTAATCCTTTAAGATAAATAATACATCAAATTGGTATACATGTTATACATTCTGGCATAGTGGAGAATAAATATAACAACCTGTCTATATACAACCATCAATAACAATAATGTTCAGTTAAACTGAAATGTGCACGAATAACGAGTACATTCAAAACAAGTACTAGTATACGGTTTCTTCAGTTTAATGTGTACATTGGAATTTTGTGATAAATAAGGTTGTCTGATAATGAAATATTGGTCAGTTTTTATGGCAAGATGATTTTTTAAACAATGATATGTCATAGGATTTACAACTTGTGTAACATAACTCACAATGGGTTTTCCTTTTAAAAACTGTGCGTTATGATTGCAAAAATACTGTGAATGACCATTCTAACTGAAACTGCATCTTTACTACATCACTCTTTTATTTAATGGGTCATTTCATATTATGAAATGACCCATAAAATACTGAACTTTTAGAGTGTGAAGGAATCAATCTAAATTAGGTTTGCAAAAAGTCAAAAGAATGTTTCAGTCATATAAATTTTAAACTTTTGGCATTTAACTTAAACAAGGGACATGTTCTCATTCAATTCTTGACTACACTTTCATTCTAATTTTCACTGATGCAAAAAATAACCAGAACTGAAGAAGAAGATGATGCTGATGATGATGATGATGATGATGATGAACAAACAAAGCTTGCTGATGACTCAGATCTACAGATTTGCTGTTGTCTTGAACACAGGAGAGATTAAGGATCACTTCTATCCTTTGTTTACAAGAATGCAATCATTTCAGTATATGTAGTTCTGTATCTTATTAATCCGTCTTGTAAAATCCTTGCTGTACGCTTGAGACAGTGGCGTGTCCTCAGGGTTAGTTCAGGGGATGGAGGGGCTATCGGGGACATGTAGATCGGCCTTACCCTCGCTGTGAATCAGCTGGACTGTCATTTCCTGGTCTGCCCCGCTCGCCGCTGCCATCATAGACTCCCGGTCACCCCTGGGGAACAAAAGAAATTCACATTATAAACACGTTTGGTTACCCCTTGAGAACAAACTATGACAGTAACTGATAAATCTAAACCATTAACTGAGTGAAGTCTCTTGGTCATCTTGGGGGAACAATATACATGTATCACATGATTGTATAAATGGCTCTGATTACATAACAAAGAGTGCAATCAAATAGGATATATATATATATATGTCTCAAGTTCTCATCAATGAAGAACAAAACATCCCCATCATATATCAATTTTAGCCAGATGTAAATTTAACTATGATTAACTGTGATTAATAGACATGTTTAAAAACATCTTATACATTGAATATTTCTCAATGACATGGATCTTGGAGTGGGGTGGTCAACCATCAATAATAAATCTTTATCAGAGCCAAAATGTGCAATTGGAGAGGTACATAGAAGTTTTTATGCCCATAAAGAACATCAACAGTGCTGAGTGACTAGAGAGTATATTAACAAACTGAAGTTAGATCTGGAATTGCATGAACTGTTACTTCCTAATTTTGTTTTGACTTGTATAAAACTCTTACTTCTTGCCGACAGCTTTCAGTCCATACAATGCTCCACAGGCAAAGACCAGACCGGCGCCTAGGACTGTCCAGGCCTCGATACAGGCTGCTATAGGCACCAGACCAAGTCTGTAGAATCAACAGGAGTTATACACCATTACTCAGACAACACTTACTTTACTCAATTCTCCAATAAAGGACTAATTGTCATAAATAAAACTGAAAAAAATCACATTTTGGGGGAAATTTAAAGCAAGATTATAATGTTTTTCAATTTTTCTCAATTATTGAAACTCATTGGCAGAAATATTCATTATTTGCAATTCAATGAGACTAACGTGAATTTTTTAAATGGACTAAGGATACCTACAAACAGTACAAAACGGCTTTCTGCCAGGCAGGTCGCTTGTCTGAAAATGAGCTGATTTTGTCAGCAAATTCCACAAACTGACAGCAGCAAGGGGCCTCCAACAGAACAACAATGAAGCCAGCCACCCTGAAATAACAGATAACACACTAATTAACAAACAATCACACTAGTTATAAATCCTAGTCATTCATCCATTTTCTAGATATATGGGGCTTACAGCAGTTAGATGAATTATTCACTCAGAGATTATCTCTGTAACTCTTTTGTTTTGTATGTCAAACTATGTTTTATTATAGCATTGAATCATGATTTTTTGAAGTATACACTCTCATAACTGCAGCGGTGTGTGCATACAAATTGAGTAACGCGTGTTAGCGCGTTATGAAAATTTGTATGCACACACCGCTGCAGTTATGAGAGTGTATACTTCAAAAAATCATGATTTAATGCTTATATTTACATTTTTTAAAACTTCTTGCCTTGTCTGCAAATGTGATTCATACCTTAAAATTCCTATCTTATCCTAAGGGTAAGTTAATATTAATGGAAGAGCCACAGTAACAGCCACAAGCGTGAACTTTGATTTTCGCTTGTGACGTTGCAGTTTACAGCGTTTAACGTTTGTGACGTCATAATAAAACTCGTCAATTTGACCTTTGACTACTTGTTGCATTTAGAGGCATTTAAACATCACGGAATTTAATGGAAAAACACAGTAGAATGTAAATATATAGATATTGACGCATGATGTACCGGTACTTGTAACTTACATCTGAAGTACTCCAGCCAGTAAACACATAGCTGTGAAGGTGATGCATGCAAAGAGTCCAAATAGTATGGCCACTACAACAGAAAATAGGAAGTGGGCATGAATAATAGTAATGTCTGACATATATTTTGTGTATACAGACTGAGGTTATTAATATCTTGATTAATTTGTAAAAATTTATGTTAACTTGTTTAAATCAAAATTAAATAATTATCAATTATGATTCATGAACAACACAATATTAAGTAAAGAACTTAATTCTCTCAGCATTTATTAATAAGAGACCCTAATGATAGGTTATAGACAGTAAACAATAATTAATATACCCCAAAAATATGGGCAAGCAAAAAAAATTCTGCTTATAGTTGGTATATTGTATTGATAAAAATCAAAGCCAGGCTGAATTTATCTACTGTATTTTAATCCAACTGCCAATATACTAATGACTATAACAATTAAAACACTTCATTAAATAGGTGTATACTATGGTTATAATCATAATCACATACATGTTCAGTCAAAAATTGAATACCGGTATATAATGTTATTTTATATCACATTTAAATGTATGTACAATACTGATCAGACCTAACCTTACAGAAAGTAAACCCCAACTAAACCCTGGGTTTACTTTCAGGGTTTACTAGAGTGGTCCTCGACCCAGGGTAAACCCAAAATAAACCCAGAGTGGACACAGAGAGTAAACCCGCTCAGAAGTATACCCCTGAAAGCAGAAGCTTAATGTGTGCTCGGAATATACAAGGGTCAGGAATTACAGGCAGAAGGATAGTAGGATAAAAGACTCAGTGTATACAGTTGACCCCAAAAGCAATTTCCAAGCAAATTTTCAAAAAGTAAAACCAGGGTTTAGTTTGGGGTTTACTCTGGAGTTAGGTTGGGTCTGTTCAGTATTGTATATATATGCCAGCTGAACATATGTTTATCATCTGTTCAAAATTACAGAATATCCCAGTAAGACATTTGTGTTAAAAATATATATTCTCTTTTGAGAAGTGGACAGGCAATTAGCTAGCCCACAGCTAGATGGATGTAGGCTATATACATATCAACTTCTCAAAAGAGAATATTAAATATAAAGTTCACATGTTAAAATCTTATGATTTAAACCGTTTTAACTTTATATTTGTAAGTGTATTTACTGAAAACCCCCTCCCCTCTCCAATGAAAATGACTCACTGAGCAAAAATTAACAAATACTGAGGCAATCAACAGCTGATCAACAAAAAGAGAGAAAGTACTTTAAAGTTATCGAAGTTGTATGATGTTTACAATTCTCTAAAATGCCAATAGGGTACAATTACAGGCGAATACACGCGGGAAGAATGCGTCGAGAAAATGTGGGATGTTGACCATGTTGACAATGACAGCTGATTCCAACAACTTACGGAGACCACCCAGTGTTCCGACCCCCTTCAGGAGATATTTGTACCACCATGAATCCACAATGCCATTGTCTTTTTGTCCTTCGCGTATGTTTTGCTGCATTGTTTTAGACTAGATAATCAGATGTTTTTTCTACCCTATCCCTCTTTCAATCTCTTCTGCTATTTTGACGTGTTCATTTTTTCATGACGATTAGTAAACTTCCGGTGAATGTAAATTTCGTGGTATGGACAACCTCGTGATATCCGATTAAATTTAGGTTGTCTCTCAAGGCGCTCCCAACATTTGTGAAATCTATTTATCACGAAAGACAAATGGGACCACGGAGAAAAATAATTTTATCTCGTAATTCCGAGAAAAGATCTCGTTGATCTGATTTTGACGAGTTAATTATCTCATTCAGACGAGAAAAGATCTCTTAATATCGAGCTACCTATCTCGTAATTACGAGATAATCTTTTTATAATAACCTTAGAAAATATCTCGTAATTACGAAAAAAAAACCTCGTTATTACGAGCAAATGATTTGGTTATTGCGAGAAAAGATCTCATTATGACGAGTTAGTTAATTATCTCATAATTACGAGAAAATATCTCGTTTGAATCTAAACTTTACTGCAGTATTTATTTTACAACGATTGATAAGCAAGTTCTACAACTTATATCAATATCTCTCGTTGGCACGGATGTTAGCGCGAGGGGGTCGTTGGTGTGGGAAGATGCCGGAGTACCCGGAGAGAACCCACGTGTCCAAGCGTGCGACCGCCATACCCTATCACATACCACCACTGTCGATCACGGGGATGGAACTCGAGTCGCATTGGTGACAAGCGAGCCTGAGTGCACTTTTTTTTTTGAATTGAACATATTTCATTGATTAAATCAAATGGATAAGACACAAGTTCTAAATAACTTACATGTAGATAGTCTTCTCCTAATAATGAAATTTTATAAATATTGCCAGTAATAACTTTAGATATGAATACACATAAATATACATGAATAAACAATCTACTACATATATAAGTATTATTTAGAGAACACAAGACTTAGTATTATTTAGAGAACGAGACAGGTTCTCTATGTTTGATACAAATTTGGGGGTGGATGATTGCGTAGCACGAGTCCACACCCAATTTGTATCAAACGTAGAGAAACTGTCGAGTTCTCTAAATGATTTGTGACACGATTGAGCATCTGTATGGAACGCCAAATTAACATATATTCAAATATTTGTACCTATCTTCAAATAATTGTACGTATCTTCAATTAATTGTACCTATCTTCAAATCATTTGAAGATAGGTACAATTGAATTAGAGATAGGTACAATTGAATTGAAGATAGGTGTAAATAATTATACCTATCTCTAAATAATTATACCTAGGTACAAATGAATTATACCTAGGTACAAATGAATTATACCTATCTTCAATTCAATTAAAGATAGGTTCAATTGAATTATACCTATCTCTAATTCATTTGAAGATAGGTAAAATTCATTTAAAGATAGGTACAATTGATTTGAAGATAGGTTCAATTCAGACATATCTACAAAGTATTTGAAGATAGGTACAATTCAATTATACCTAGGTTCAATTCGTTTTGTGTATTGTTGAAAATAATGAACGCTCCCTTTAAGACATTTCAACATGGAGGGAAACGAGTGTGTGTTTGTGTGCAATATATTTACAAAAGGCATCATTTACTTATTAAAATATACATGTATATCAATAAGTAAGCCAAAAACATGTATACCCGAATACCCCAAAAGTGACGGAGTTAGGGTAGTGACGTAGTTAGGGTCACTAACGTTATATACCTAAATAATTTAATTCTGGTTGTAACGCGTTTCTGATTGGCTAAAAAAATTATTTTATATCGTATAAAGAATGTTGCCTACGTCATAGTAAGACTAACGTCAAAAATGTATCAATGCGCCTGACGTTACGTTTGAATTTTGTACAATTTTACGTTATTTTAAAGGTCAAATGACCGTTTTTATCTACAATGAAGAGTAAAAAAAATTAAATTATAAGCAATGAATTCAGTATTTATTAGTTTTATACGATATAAAATGGTTTGAAACAGTTTACGCTTTTTTATAAACCGCTTCGCGGTCTATAAAGCGTAAACTGCCCCAAACCATTTTATATCGTATAAAACAAATAAATATTGAATTCATTCCTTTAATAAAAAAACTGGCTTTATTTTTTTCCATAATTTTATCAAAGAATGTATAATTCAGTTGATAATCACTCTATTTATTAACGCAGTAACAATTATTATGAGTTTTTGTTTGTTTTAAGGCTCAATCTTTCGAAAAGTTGACAAAATCATATTGTCTATTTTATCATCCCGATCCCGATTTTATTGTGACGTAACGAAAATGACGTACTATACAGGGAGTATTCATTATTGCCAATATTTTAGTAATTGAAGATAGGTTCAATTCAATTGTACCTATCTTTAATTCAATTGTACCTATCTTCAATTCATTGCATTTGTACCTATCTTCAAATCAATTATACCTATCTTCAAATGAATTAAAGATAGGTATAATTGAATTGTACCTATCTCTAATTCAGTTTGAAGATAGGAGATAGGTACAATTGAATTGAAGATAGGTACAATTATTTGAAGACAGGTACAAATATTTGAATATATGTTAATTTGGCGTTCCATCATCTGAGACTTCTAACTGAATAGCAGTGACTGTGTCATGTAAATTTCACTTCTTCCTATATCGAAAAAAAAAAACGAAAGGTGCATTCCCGGGTCAATAAGTGTCTTCGAGTTAGATGATTATTACGCAATTTCCGCAGATCGCGTGAGACTGTATCAGTTTAGATTTGACCACAGCTAGGGTAAGATGCTAGATGAACATAAGCTCTCTTGATTTCTTAATGATATTACCTTATCGCAGATATGCGAAAATATAGAGACAGAGCATCACGTATTTGAAGGACTTCAAATTCTTCGTTTTTGCGCAGATTCGAATAATGCGGGCGCTGCAGACAGCTGTTCAATCGACTATTATGACTATTTATGGACTGTGACGTTCATAAGAGCTAAGTGAAAGAAAACACTGCCTCTAGATTTGGACCAGTCGTAAAAACGACAAGGAATGAAATCTTATTGATGGTCAGGAAAACCGAAATACAAAATATAATACAAAATGGGCCTTGAATGTGTTTGAAAAATGCCGTATCTTCGGTAAATTCGGATAATTCTGAAGATGACGATGCAAAAACGTCTTGCCCGGAAAACCAGTTTTCATTTTCGTTTGGATCTAAATAACTATCAGTGGAATTAATTAAGTGCTGTGTTCCTGAATGTAAAAAAGTTCTAATTTTCTTGGGAAATTTTTATTGTGAAGGACCCATATTCCTTTTCTTGCTATGTGTATTTTAGTAGTTTAATTTGAATATTATTTGCATATTGAATTGTTAAAATTGACATACTATAGAATTAAATATGTTGCATTGAAAATTTGTTGCATTGATTTATATTTAGATCGTTCTGTATTTAAGATACAGAACAGTCGGCTAATACAGAACGGTTTATTGGCTAATACCGCACAGTTTATCAGGTAATACAGTATAGCAAATAGCTCCGCCCCCAGTAGCCTTGTACTGTGTTGCTAGTGTTACAGTCTTTGTTTAAAATAACTGACAACAAAGATATCTGTATGGTTCGTTTATTCGTATCCGGACACAGTGACTTTAAAATTTGCAATGTATATTTAAGCCCTGAAATATCATAAAACAATAATATAATTTATATCAAAATATAACACTAGTACAATATATATGTATTTCCATCAAGGTAATATTTTTACATTATCTTACTATAATTGTACTTTAAACATTTAGCGGGAGGTAACTCTTATAATGTACATGAATTACATTTCTCCAAAATAAGTCATAAAATATATTAATCAGATTAAAAAATATTCGAAAACACTTTCTCACCATTCTATGGGAACAGGCTCATAATACGTACACCGATTGCGTGGTGAGATTATATTGACATCGACTGATTCTGTAATTCGAACAAAATAATTCTAAAAATATTTATTACTGAAATTCAAATATAATCTAATTGATCTTATAAATGACCAATTTAATTAAATATCTGATCTTCATAAAATTCTTATATACAATTGATTTGAGAATCAATTAATACTATAATAAATAAACCAAATATTGATCTTTATAATCAACACTGTATTCCATATAAAAAATATCTTTTCATTCCAATTCATTCATACTCATTAGTTTGTGATCATGGACTTAATGAATGTTTTCTGCAATTTATAGGATAATCAATTTATTAATAGTAAGTGTTATAGGATATTAGTATACTTAGTATAACTTACCAGAAAAAGAGCAAGGTCTGGTCCAAAATAAAATTACTTCTCAATATAAATATAGTCTGTTTTGGTCAATGTCCAGACAAAGATTGTCAAACTTGGCGGTAAAACACATAAAGCAAAATATACAAACCAACCAAATTCAACCTGACACAAACAACCAATAAAAACCAAGATCACAAATATCCACTGACCAACTCATGATCAAGCACTGCCCTAAGGGTGTATGTACATGTGTATGAATTAAAAGAAAGGGTAGATCTAACTTTTTATATATGTACTGTTTAGATGTATTAATTACAATAACTTTATTTATTTATATTAACAATTTTCATACTCTTACACTAGTATATACAAAATGGTAAACTTCAAAGAAAAACACCGCCATCGTGTCACAATATCACCTTATAAATTCAGACATTTTTTGAAAAACGACCACATTCACTCAAAAAAAATTGTACCGTCTTGAAAATTTCAGTGTTTTAATTGTGAATTTGTCAAAGAATCATCTCCCCATAACAGTAAATATGCATCTATAATGTGTAAATAACGTAATGTCAATAGCTTAAATTCATTAAAGAATTCCGAGCTCTTGTATACTTTTTAGAGACAAAAAACAAATGGTATGCATCTTCTATTAAGCCACACGAACAGTTTGGACTGGCTATTAAGTTACAGCGGAATAAGTCAGAATTTAAAATACAGTTGTGTCTCAAACGTGTATGAATTATATTTAAAAATCTTTTTCCAAATGAAAGATGTTTCTGAGGCTTTACCATATCATTGTATAAACATTTTTTGAATATTTTAATAGAGGTTGCCTCCCTTGTATTAAGACTTAAGGCATTCCATCTTCTGACAGTATCAGGAATAAATGATTTATTAAATAGTTCTAATCTAAATTTTGGAACAGAATAATCAAGAGAGTTTCTAGTTGTGTACCTTGAAACACTGCCTCTTGTATATGGTACAATGTTTTGTATGTAAGTAGGTACTAAGTTATTGTGCATTTTGTACATAGTTCTTAATTTAGCTCTATTTCTTCTGTGTTCCAAAGGTTCCCAACCTGTTTCAATTTTTTTTTTGAAGCACTGTCCACTACACCTTATCTCATTATAATAAAATAAATTGTAGGTGTTATTTGATTTATTATTATTAATATATTATATTCCTCGTTCATCAGATCTAGACCCCCAAGTCGATTGGTTCATCCTTTCAGTCTATTATTTGTTCTTTCCAGAAACGTTAATTCAATTTTGATTATTTTAAGATAGTTAGTACGAACATTAGTTATCAATTTCTACATAAAATGATCGGATTTGACATTTTATCTTATATGAATAAGTGGAAAGAACTGCAAGTAATTTTACTTTTCAGCGTATATTACAATCCCACTCCGAAGTAAATACCAGGTAGTCCTAGTCATAAAAACACAATTCTATTAGTTACATATCAATTATAAACTGGCCAATTAATTTATTAATCAATCTGATTTGCTCCTTCCTCTGAAATTTGAATTTAAATGAATTTTTTAATATATGTTCACCCATTTAACATAAAGAGAACCAGAGAGTACATGTAGAACAATAAAACGATCCATTATATATATATATATATATATATATATATATATATATATATATATATATATATATATATATATATATATCTTTTCTCGTAATAACGAGTTAATTAAATCGTAAAAACGATGTCATTTCTCGTAATAACGAGATGATTAACTCGTAATAGAGAAATATTTTCTCGTAATTACGAGATAAAAATATTTTTTATGTGGCTTTATTCGTCTTTCGTAATTTATATATGTCTAACCTCTTTCCTATAAAATCTTATGATATAGAGGGTAGAGACATATATATGAATAGATTGATTTGAACAAATTTTATTGCAATATATATCACAATGGGATTGGGCACAAGTTATAAAAACTTAATTCGCCCTCTCCCTACATGTTGAACAACAAATACAATATTGGTGCAAATACGTCTCAGTTTGTACTTATACAATAATAAATTACACCAATACTGTAGATATTTAATACTGTAGAAAGTTAATGTTTTCTTAGTATTACATGTATGCAAGGATGAACGAGATAAAAAAAAATAAACAAAATGTTATCAGCAAAAATACTCATATTTGTGATTATTCAAATCTGCCAGTACCTTGAATGTAAATTTGAACAATTGTAAAAAGGTATTTTTTTTTTTATAAATAGATATCGTTCGTCATTTACATTTAGCGGGGAGCGCCTATGATATTTCAAGGAAAACTGTCGGCATACAAACTACCCCCCCCTCCCGTTAGACCTAACATAAAAATTAAATTAACATCAATATTACGAGATTTACATTTCACATCCCTCCATATATAACACAAAAAATTAATCAATTTACATATCTGTTACAAGAATCTACCAAATTGTCGTAATCAAATAAAACAAATCGAACAGATCAAAGGCAACAAAATGAAAGTAAAATTCTCAGGCAAGAAATTTTCTAAATATAGAATGGTAGGTTTCACACAGTAATGTAAGTAAAAATCATTCTTCAAGTTTGTTCTCAAATGAATCTTCCCAATTCAAGGGTTTCTGATCCGCTGACCTTTTTATAGGAAGATGTCTCAAAGGCAGACTAAGTGATCATGGACGTGTCTCAGTCTGGGTATTACAACACAGCCAATACAACCTTGATTCTCTCTGACAGTTCTGAGAGTCCACCAGGATTCACTCTACTTCAGTTACTGACAACAACAAGACATAGAGATGTTCAGTCAGCATGTGTCAGAATGAATGACAGAGTCTATATATCTAGTTCTATATGGATACAGTTAACTTGTTCATTAGTTCATCCTAATTCTACTGTACACGGACCCTGTGGTAGTGGTGTACTGGTAAGTATAGAATATGACAATGCCTTCTGTTTTGTTAGTGACTTTTGGCCTCTGTCTGCCTCCTCATGGATAGACAGATGTCATTCATGGCCTGATCCTGAAGTCGTTGATGACATTGTCAGAAATGGATGTCACTTTGTAGCAATAGGACACGCGTTAGGACCCCATGAAAATCAAGAATGGAGAGTTTCTTTCTCTCAGGCAGAATATAAACTTGTTTCATCAATGAACCACTGCCAGTTTTTGATTTATGGATTGTTAAAGTTTTTTTTAAAACAAGTAATCAGTCAACAATCAGAGGAAACCAGTAAACTGTTGTGTTCTTATCACATGAAGACAACAATTTTTGGGCGATTCAACAAAACACACTACCTCACTTGTGTCCGCAAAATCTCCTGGCCGGTTTCTGGGTCTGCTTTAAACTCCTCCTTAGATGGGTGTATGAGGGAGTTTGTCCAAACTTTTTCATTCCACAAAACAACCTGTTTCTGACAAAGGTCCATGGCTCAGCACAAAACAGATTGTTCCTACAGTTACATGAATTGTACAAGAAAGGTCTGGCCTGTCTGTTACAGAGTTCCTCTATCAGGTCCTATATCACTGGTGTCCTATACAATCCTAGACTTTCTATTTGTACAGATGAGAGTATAATGAGGTCTGAAGTTGATTATGATCTGGAACTTGTAAACGAGTCCTATAAAGCTGTTGTTCCTATAGTAGATCTCTTTGGTCTTACCAGTGTCATACACACAATAGAACAGTTGGTAGAGTCACCCCTGACACACTATCAAGTTGTCACATTACAGAAAATTACTGTCTCCTTATTTCAGTTTACAGCATTTCTGTCATACAATACATGTATATACACAAACACAGGTGTCAACAAACAGATGTATATTGCAGACAAAATGTCCTGTCACATGCTGAAATTAGCAGCCAAGTTTGGATGTGTATCTGACATGTTGTACATTGCCATGCATTATTACAAGACACTCAGATACAGGGAAGCTTTATCTGTTATAGAGATGACAAAGGTCAAGTTAGCACAGCCATATCTGATGTATAGGGAACATGTAGACAGAGAGAGGTATACTGAGGTGTAGGGGGACAGTCCTGGTCTACAAAGATCAGACAGGCTATGGCAGATGATATCACACTTAACAACAAAATCTGTTATATCAGTGAACTAAAACCAGAACAACAGTCTGCTCTACAGAACAACAGGCATGCATTAGTTATCCCAGTGTTTGTAATGTTACACTTCCTAGAGTTTTTGTGTTACAGACACATTGATACAACATTATCACAAGCAGCTCTAGATGAGCTACAGGTCCTAGTCCACCATGATCAGGGACGGTATATATCTTATATATTCAGAGACATCTCCTGGGAGATCCTGTGGATCTGTCAACAGATCACAGGGAACCTCCAGGCTGCTCTATACTCATACCAACAGTCACTCACACAGTATCCATTTAACAGAATACACGCTGCTACATATAGGAATGAGAGTACCAATGCACCGGATGTTGACATCAGAGAAGTGTTAATACAAGATTGAGCCGCGCAGAAAAAGGTATGGCTAAGGTGATTGGCTGAATTAATTGCTGAAATAATGATTATTTCAAAGTAAATTTATCACTGTTTAAAATGAATGATGGATTGAAGAAGTACTGCAAAAAGTGAAGAAATAAGAGGGGTTGAAATAGGGGGTGGGTGTCAATTTTGGGACTTGGATTTATTTGCTGCGGATCGCTGTAAGTTGTAAACAAGCTCAATTTTGACCTATAAACGCCACGGGACCCTATGCATTTCTATTGATTTTGTGTTAGTGCTTGGAATGAACTTTCAAACGTGACCAAGGATATGTCTGTAAGTATAATAGCAAACTAGCCAGGTGGGTTTAGGTTAACATTTAGCCCTATGGGAAATGAATTGGTACTCTTTTCCCTATAGAGACCCTATTTTTTAAATGTTTTGTAGCTTAAAAATTGAAAAAGGTTAATTATTTCATAATGAAAAGAGCAGATATAACATTTTAAAACACTAGAAGTAAAATTAATACTGCAAATGTAAATTTGAGGGTGGGAGTGGCTGTCATTTTCAAAATAAGGGAGGGGGGGGGGGGGGTACTGCACTGCATGAGTGTAAAGGGTAATATAAGGGTGACCAGCCAAGAATAAAAGCAAAAAAATGAAGGGTTTTATGGTAAATTGGATAAAATAATAGTTGATCACCTGTGTTGCACTCCACTATTTCAGTTCTTTGCTTGTATATTTATTTTAATTGTACAAGATTTTTGAGATAAATCTTGACTGACCAGCTGTTCAATATAGAATCTGGACCAAACTTAGGTTTAACTCAGACTTTTTTTTCTGATATTCTGTTATTTTTGTGTGCTCCATATTACCATTGACTTCTCAGAAGTGTCTAGAGTCATTTTAAACAGATTAAATGATGCTAGCCAATGCCAATTTAATTCACCTGAGTTATTTTTCAGCAGACCATTTATTGTACATGGATTGCGCAGCTTGATCGAAAGAGTGATTCGGATCAAATACTGCCTCCCATACCTTTCAGCCATCCTTACAGAGGAGTTCCGCAGTCTTCTTTTAAGCCTGAAGTGGTCTCGTGCAGTGAGTTTGATGTAAAAGAAGGTTTGCGTCACACACCCTGAGACTACATCCACTGTCAACAGTGTCAGCATCTGGTAGGTTGCCATGTTTCATTTTTTTTATCCCCGGTTCAATGATTTAGAGTTTTTGGGCTAGAAGGAATACAGTTTAGAGTTTGGGAATATGTCTAGTTTGAAATGTAGAATGAGTGCCACCCCCCCCCCCCCCTCCCCCTAGGGTTTGGAAAGGGAATGTTTAATTTACATGATCATTACACATGAAACAGAATGGGGACCACTTTCTAGTCTTGGGGTGACACCTGGGACTCATGTCAACTGAATATGGAATATACTTTATTTGCATGATAATATTTTATGAGTTTGGTGGGGACTTTTTGTGAAGTTTTAATAGTTCAAATGCTTGAAAATGTCAACAGTGTAGAGAACAAGACAGCAGTTTTTAGAGTTACTTCCCTTTGGCTTACTGGTCAGTGTTGCAGAATTTCAACATAATGCAATTTCTTTTATTTAGACTAGCTGCATCTAATTTTTAAATTTTTTCCTTGAATGTTATTCTGACTGCATAAATCACATGTGGTAATACATGTAATTACATGTAATTTCATGTAATGGTGCTTTTTATGTACCCCACCCCTGAATAATCATTTAATTTTGTATTTATGTGTGTAATAATGATATATATGTATATTTTTAAGACATGTATGATAAAAATTGATGTATAAACATTGGTTTGTGCAATGAATAACTTGTAACACTGATTTTCTCTCATTCATGCACTTAGGAGGATTTTCATTTTTTTGCCTCCTCTGTCTTCGGAGATGGTGGCACCAGGGCGTCGGAGTCATTTTGTCACTTTATAACGCTGACAGAGAGTCTGTATCCATCTGATCCATCATGACAGATATTTTTCTTCATGATGCAGGTAAAATTATTAGTATACTAGTCTCTGTCTCTTTACTGTGAGGCATATTTGTGGTATCAAACCAGAACAATTACCCTTCTAGATTGTTTAACATTGTCAAAAAATTCTCTTTTTCTAGGTGTAAATTCCAAAAATTTTACAATTTATCAGTTCTGTTTATTACTACAATGACTGAGCTGTAATATAATGTCAAAAATATGTACCTCTCCTTTTTCAAAATTACTGTAATACAAAATGACAGGGGGCACCTGCTAGTTCTCTAAGCTGCATTAGACTGGGGGGTGGTGATATTGTTTAAACCTGCTAAATCAACAGGAAAGGCCAGATTAGGATTAATTGGCTTATCAGAGTCAATAATGATTAAATTTTCATGATGTGAATATTTTTTACTTATAAGTCAATATTTAGCCTGTTTAATTTGCATAATTCACCAGGTTTTCATCTAATTTAAGAGGTTTTCTCAAATTCTGGGTAGAATCCACCCTTATTTAAAAAATTTATCAAATTTGTTCATGATACCCTTAAATACATTTAAACAAACACATTCATGTATTTTTCCATGTATTTTATTTGTTAAAGTCATTAAAAAGCAGTCAATTCATCTTGAATCTCACTGTGAGCCCACTCTCATTACAGCATTTGCCGAGGGAGAGAGCCTGATACTCAGACGAGCACAGCATAAATATAAATCAAGATCCAGGACTCAAGTTCCATACACAATTAGAGGTATGTATAAGGTTCATGAAAAACACAAATTTGCCTAATTCTGAGGTGAGTAAAATTATGAGTATAGGAATGAGAGTACCAATGCACCGGATGTTGACATCAGAGAAGTGTTAATACAAGATTGAGCCGCGCAGAAAAAGGTATGGCTAAGGTGATTGGCTGAATTAATTGCTGAAATAATGATTATTTCAAAGTAAATTTATCACTGTTTAAAATGAATGATGGATTGAAGAAGTACTGCAAAAAGTGAAGAAATAAGAGGGGTTGAAATAGGGGGTGGGTGTCAATTTTGGGACTTGGATTTATTTGCTGCGGATCGCTGTAAGTTGTAAACAAGCTCAATTTTGACCTATAAACGCCACGGGACCCTATGCATTTCTATTGATTTTGTGTTAGTGCTTGGAATGAACTTTCAAACGTGACCAAGGATATGTCTGTAAGTATAATAGCAAACTAGCCAGGTGGGTTTAGGTTAACATTTAGCCCTATGGGAAATGAATTGGTACTCTTTTCCCTATAGAGACCCTATTTTTTAAATGTTTTGTAGCTTAAAAATTGAAAAAGGTTAATTATTTCATAATGAAAAGAGCAGATATAACATTTTAAAACACTAGAAGTAAAATTAATACTGCAAATGTAAATTTGAGGGTGGGAGTGGCTGTCATTTTCAAAATAAGGGAGGGGGGGGGGGGGGTACTGCACTGCATGAGTGTAAAGGGTAATATAAGGGTGACCAGCCAAGAATAAAAGCAAAAAAATGAAGGGTTTTATGGTAAATTGGATAAAATAATAGTTGATCACCTGTGTTGCACTCCACTATTTCAGTTCTTTGCTTGTATATTTATTTTAATTGTACAAGATTTTTGAGATAAATCTTGACTGACCAGCTGTTCAATATAGAATCTGGACCAAACTTAGGTTTAACTCAGACTTTTTTTTCTGATATTCTGTTATTTTTGTGTGCTCCATATTACCATTGACTTCTCAGAAGTGTCTAGAGTCATTTTAAACAGATTAAATGATGCTAGCCAATGCCAATTTAATTCACCTGAGTTATTTTTCAGCAGACCATTTATTGTACATGGATTGCGCAGCTTGATCGAAAGAGTGATTCGGATCAAATACTGCCTCCCATACCTTTCAGCCATCCTTACAGAGGAGTTCCGCAGTCTTCTTTTAAGCCTGAAGTGGTCTCGTGCAGTGAGTTTGATGTAAAAGAAGGTTTGCGTCACACACCCTGAGACTACATCCACTGTCAACAGTGTCAGCATCTGGTAGGTTGCCATGTTTCATTTTTTTTATCCCCGGTTCAATGATTTAGAGTTTTTGGGCTAGAAGGAATACAGTTTAGAGTTTGGGAATATGTCTAGTTTGAAATGTAGAATGAGTGCCACCCCCCCCCCCCCCCTCCCCCTAGGGTTTGGAAAGGGAATGTTTAATTTACATGATCATTACACATGAAACAGAATGGGGACCACTTTCTAGTCTTGGGGTGACACCTGGGACTCATGTCAACTGAATATGGAATATACTTTATTTGCATGATAATATTTTATGAGTTTGGTGGGGACTTTTTGTGAAGTTTTAATAGTTCAAATGCTTGAAAATGTCAACAGTGTAGAGAACAAGACAGCAGTTTTTAGAGTTACTTCCCTTTGGCTTACTGGTCAGTGTTGCAGAATTTCAACATAATGCAATTTCTTTTATTTAGACTAGCTGCATCTAATTTTTAAATTTTTTCCTTGAATGTTATTCTGACTGCATAAATCACATGTGGTAATACATGTAATTACATGTAATTTCATGTAATGGTGCTTTTTATGTACCCCACCCCTGAATAATCATTTAATTTTGTATTTATGTGTGTAATAATGATATATATGTATATTTTTAAGACATGTATGATAAAAATTGATGTATAAACATTGGTTTGTGCAATGAATAACTTGTAACACTGATTTTCTCTCATTCATGCACTTAGGAGGATTTTCATTTTTTTGCCTCCTCTGTCTTCGGAGATGGTGGCACCAGGGCGTCGGAGTCATTTTGTCACTTTATAACGCTGACAGAGAGTCTGTATCCATCTGATCCATCATGACAGATATTTTTCTTCATGATGCAGGTAAAATTATTAGTATACTAGTCTCTGTCTCTTTACTGTGAGGCATATTTGTGGTATCAAACCAGAACAATTACCCTTCTAGATTGTTTAACATTGTCAAAAAATTCTCTTTTTCTAGGTGTAAATTCCAAAAATTTTACAATTTATCAGTTCTGTTTATTACTACAATGACTGAGCTGTAATATAATGTCAAAAATATGTACCTCTCCTTTTTCAAAATTACTGTAATACAAAATGACAGGGGGCACCTGCTAGTTCTCTAAGCTGCATTAGACTGGGGGGTGGTGATATTGTTTAAACCTGCTAAATCAACAGGAAAGGCCAGATTAGGATTAATTGGCTTATCAGAGTCAATAATGATTAAATTTTCATGATGTGAATATTTTTTACTTATAAGTCAATATTTAGCCTGTTTAATTTGCATAATTCACCAGGTTTTCATCTAATTTAAGAGGTTTTCTCAAATTCTGGGTAGAATCCACCCTTATTTAAAAAATTTATCAAATTTGTTCATGATACCCTTAAATACATTTAAACAAACACATTCATGTATTTTTCCATGTATTTTATTTGTTAAAGTCATTAAAAAGCAGTCAATTCATCTTGAATCTCACTGTGAGCCCACTCTCATTACAGCATTTGCCGAGGGAGAGAGCCTGATACTCAGACGAGCACAGCATAAATATAAATCAAGATCCAGGACTCAAGTTCCATACACAATTAGAGGTATGTATAAGGTTCATGAAAAACACAAATTTGCCTAATTCTGAGGTGAGTAAAATTATGAGTATAGGAATGAGAGTACCAATGCACCGGATGTTGACATCAGAGAAGTGTTAATACAAGATTGAGCCGCGCAGAAAAAGGTATGGCTAAGGTGATTGGCTGAATTAATTGCTGAAATAATGATTATTTCAAAGTAAATTTATCACTGTTTAAAATGAATGATGGATTGAAGAAGTACTGCAAAAAGTGAAGAAATAAGAGGGGTTGAAATAGGGGGTGGGTGTCAATTTTGGGACTTGGATTTATTTGCTGCGGATCGCTGTAAGTTGTAAACAAGCTCAATTTTGACCTATAAACGCCACGGGACCCTATGCATTTCTATTGATTTTGTGTTAGTGCTTGGAATGAACTTTCAAACGTGACCAAGGATATGTCTGTAAGTATAATAGCAAACTAGCCAGGTGGGTTTAGGTTAACATTTAGCCCTATGGGAAATGAATTGGTACTCTTTTCCCTACATGGAGGAGAACTCATGATATAGTAGGAGCAAACTCAATTCTGCATATAAATAGTAGTAAATAATCAAAACATCAGTTTCGGATTGAAGTCATTAAACTTACAAAACTATAAATATAAATGTACATTGTTCTATTCAACTACAAAACAGATTGGGGCAACATTACAGCATTGCATTTTGGAATCACAGAACAATTATAAAAGCATTGAATACATAATTCAGAGGAAAAGGTATTTTTTCCAGTAAAGAACTTTGGTTCGATGAAAAAGTTTTTCTTCAGACCCGTGCTTTTTTTTAAAATCTTGGAACGAACACTCATAACATAATATTGTATTCTTTTATATTAAAATAAGTCATTGAAAGATTAACGAAACAGCAGCGAGTATGAATGAATCTTTTCCTCTACCTTTTCAATTTTAAATATCTCTTTCATACATAAATGATTTGATGTCTAGTGTTAGTAAAGTCATTTTACAAAGACCTTCGATATGATACATATATATCTGTAGTTTGCATCAGAACAATAAACAATTACACTGACCTGCACGGAATACGCAGCCAGATATAGAGACAGAATATTGTTTATTTCAATAAGCAATGCATTAAAGGATAACAGACAGGCCTGTCACATTAATGCTGTAAGACACAACTATAGCCAAAGTCCATTGTCTTGTTAAAATGGCCCTAGTTTTAGTGTTTATTTTTGGTCAGTTTGTCCTCTGTTACAAGATATGTGAGAAAGGTTTCATTCCGTCCCTGCCAACCTTAAGTAATGTAAATTGCATGGATGTATGTATGTACGTACATGTAATAACTTTATTAATATATCTTTTGTCTAAACTTTTTTACAATGTGATTTGTGTATTTACAATGAAATAATAATACATGCATTCTTGTAATACATCTCATCTAATATAATTTCTTTTTGTATATATTAATTGAAATTGGTCAGGAGAAAAATTATTTTCTAGGGAGTTAAACAAAGAGAATATAAACCGACATATGTATGAATTTCATTAAAAATTGGTATATACAAACGTCTGGTTGTGTCCTCATCCTAGTTCTCATCACTGTTTATAAAATCTACTACAATTTTTGTTTCCAATAAATTTAATAAAAATATTTAAGAATAACAGTTCCAGGAACTGTAAAGAATTGTGTAAAACTGTCTTGCATGCTATAGCCTTCTTTTGTCTGTCATTTGATTTAATTTTGACTGTATGCCTACATGGTGATGTCAATTAACTGAATTGAATAAATAATGCAATATATATCATTATTTTTTCTTATGCTCTTAAGCTCGAAAAAGAATTTCTGTTGGTCTGTAAAGTGCTCATAGACACTTTATATACAGAAGTGGTAAAAAATATACAAACATAATCAAATTATGAAATATTGTGTATACAACATTTTTATTCTTCATTTCAAAAACAAAATAAATTTTAATCAATAAAAATCTAATACAAAGTAACAAGTTATACAGGAGAATTTCATATCACTGATCGTATTTGACTCGTTGATAATGACACAAAACGTCCGTCACCTTATCAATCATATCAACAAAAATATTCTGTCATCTTAATGATTCAATATAATTCTAACATGGATATATTCCAGTGAGTAATGTGTAAATATAAAACATGAAATATTTGCCCATTCCTGATCACGAAGCATTGACTGTAGTATAAATCTGAATATGGTCTCATGTAAATAAATATACTACTCCAGTTTCTTTCTCTATCTTTCATTCATAAACTTTTAAAAATATAGTTCGCTTTGTTTATTTCTGTCTCCTTTTTTCCATATGTAAGCTTAGTTGAGATGAAGAGTATTCCTCATGATATCCACAGTCTTTATTTGGAAATGTTCCAGGATGTTCCCCATTCTAAAAATATAGTCCCCTTTAAAGCTTGTTTACTCCTGTCTCCTTTTTGCTATAAGTAAGCTTGATCGAGATGAAGGATGTTCCTCATGACCAATGGCTACAGATCAGCCTTTCTCTTTCATGATATCCATGATCTTCGTCTGGATATGTTCCAGGTTGTTCCAGGTTTGTGGAGTCATGTCGGTGTCCTCAGATTTAGTGAAGGCTTCTAGGTCAGACAAAGTCTTTCGTAACACTCCCACCAACTCTTCTACGGAAGTCTTCAGCTAGATAAAACAGAACCAGCTGATTATCTTTAGTTTATTGCTATTTAAATACTAGTAAGTTGGCATTAAATTTCACAGTTATAAATAACAAGAGGCCCATGGGCCACATCGCTCACCTGAGGAACAATAGGTATGATAAAATCAGCTTAATGGAGTCATAATACAAACTATCTGGACAATGTACAATAATACATGTTGATTCTGTATAAATAAAATCCATTTTTCCCCTGGATATTCTTATGTTTACAATCATTAGTCCCTTTTCTAACAGGATGATTTTATAGTCATATCATATGTTGAGTATTGCAGTTCTCAAAAAGATCCTTAACAATTGTTTATATATGGGATATAAACGTACATAAACTCTGAACCTTCTTATGAGGCCAAAGAATTGTCCTGGGGCCAATATCTTAACAATTATAAAAAATCATCTGGCTGATTAATTTCTGAGAAGAAGATTTTTAAAGATTTACCATATATATTCCTTTGTTAAACTTTGGCCCCCCCATTGTGGCCCACCCTACCCCTGGGGATCATGATTTTCACAACTTTGAATTTACACTACCTGAGGACGCTTCCACACAAGTTTAAGCTTTCCTGGCTGATTAGTTTCTGAGAAGAAGATTTTTAAAGATTTACTCTATATATTCCTATGTAAAACTTTGACCTTCCATTTTGGCCCCACCCTACCCTCGGGGGTCATGATTTTCACAACTTTGTATCTACACTACCTGAGGATGCTTCCACACAAGTGTCAGCTTTACTGGCTGATTAGTTTCTGAGAAGAAGATTTTTCAAGATTTACTCTATATATTCCTATGTAAAACTTCGATCCCCCATTGTGGCCCCACCCTACCCCTGGGGATCATGATTTTCACAACTTTGAATTTACACTACCTGAGGACGCTTCCACACAAGTTTAAGCTTTCCTGGCTGATTAGTTTCTGAGAAGAAGATTTTTAAAGATTTACTCTATATATTCCTATGTAAAACTTTGACCTTCCATTTTGGCCCCTCCCTGCCCCCGGGGGTCATGATTTTCACAACTATGAATCTACACTACCTGAAGATGCTTTCACACAAGTTTCAGCTTTCCTGGCTGATTAGTTTCTGAGAAGAAGATTTTTAAAGATTTACTCTATATATTCCTATGTGAAACTTCGATCCCCCTTATTGTGGCCCCACCCTACCCCCGGGGATCATGATTTCCACAACTTTGAATCTACCCTACCTGAGGATGCTTCCACTCAAGTTTCAGCTTTTCTGGCTGATTAGTTTCTGAGAAGAAGATTTTTCAAGATTTACTCTATATATTCCTATTTTAAATTTCGACCACCCATTAAGGCCCCACCCTACCCTCGGGGGTCATGATTTTCACAACTATGAATCTACACTACCTGAGGATGCTTCCATACAAGTTTCAGCTTTCCTGGTCTTATGGTTCATGAGAAGAAGATTTTCAAAGATTTACTCTATATATTCCTATGTAAAACTTCGACCCCCCATTGTGGCACCATCCTACCCCCGGGGGGTCATGATTTTCACAAATTAGAATCTACACTACCTGAGGATGCTTCCACACAAGTTTCAGCTTTCGTGGTCTTATGGTTCATGAGAAGAAGATTTTTAAAGATTTACTCTATATATTCCTATGTTAAATTTCGACCCCCCATTGTGGTCCCACCCTACCCCCAGGGGTCATGATTTTCACAAATTAGAATCTACACTACCTGAGGATGCTTCCACACAAGTTTCAGCTTTCCTGGTCTTATGGTTCATGAGAAGAAGATTTTTAAAGATTTACTCTGTATATTCCTATGTAAAACTTCGACCCCCCATTGTTGCCCCACCCTACCCCGGGGGTCATGATTTTCACAAATTAGAATCTACACTACCTGAGGATGCTTCCACACAAGTTTCAGCTTTCGTGGTCTTATGGTTCATGAGAAGAAGATTTTTGAAAATTTCTCGAAAATTTTCATAAATTCCTAATTATCTCCCTTTGCAAAAGGGCGTGATCCTTAATTTTCACAAATTTAAATCCCCTTAGGCTAAGGATGCTTTGTGCCAAGTTTGGTTGAAATTGGCCCAGTGGTTCTTGTGAAGATGTTGAAAATGTGAAAAGTTTACAGACAGACGGACAGACAGACAGACAGACAGACAGACAGACGGACGACAGACAAAATGTGATCAGAATAGCTCACTTGAGCTTTCAGCTCAGGTGAGCTAAAAATGAAATAAATCACAATGCCCAGAAACATATGTACAATCACACTACATTTTCTTGAGCTCGATGACCAAGATAAACATTAAGATAACCAAAGATTCAAGGTACAGAGGTTACAATACACATATTGATATGGCGGTTGGAGCTTCAAACCTCCTACAACATATCCATGGTCACATTGGTGATCAATTGTTAAGGCATTAAAGTTCAACTGTACCATCTGATAACGATACATTTTATACTTGAACATTCAGCTAGTTCTTTACATTATTATCACATGAAGTTTGTTCTCTACATTAAGCTATTACCTGTTGAGACACCTGACAATGATTGACATTTTCCATCAGTCGAGGTCTCTTACTACTGGGCTGTAAACATAAGGCAATTGATTATCAAAGAATACAGCATAACAAGTCATTCATGTATATGCATGTACTACAGGGCTGTAAACACAAGACTTATTGATCATTTAAGAATAAAGC
Organism: Magallana angulata; assembly: GCF_025612915.1. Taxonomy (NCBI): domain Eukaryota; kingdom Metazoa; phylum Mollusca; class Bivalvia; order Ostreida; family Ostreidae; genus Magallana; species Magallana angulata. Next base: position 60,067,048 of record NC_069117.1, read on the forward strand.
ATTACAGGCCAACCATTCGAATATACTACAGGGCTGTAAACACAACATTATACCTCTTGATTATCAAAGAGTACAGCATGACAAATCAATCATATGTACATGTAAGGAAATGTTCTTTAAAACTTGAATTGGACTGAATAAATTTTTAGATGTCAGATCAATGAGAAAGAGAATGAGAGAAAAAAGGAAAGAGAGAGAGAGAGAGAGAGAGAGAGAGAGAGAGAGAGAGAGAGAGAGTGTGTGTGTAAGGCCTTACCCCACTTTGGTGGTCACTGACACCAGAGTCTGAGTCCATGTCCACACCTATTCTACATGGGGGCACAATCCTCAGAAAATCCAATCTACTCAACTCACCTGAGCAGGTGTAAGGACTCTGAAAGGTAAACAATTATCATCTTCATCAAAGTTTACAAGTCAAATAAATGTATTGGCACTGCATGTATTTTCCATTTCAATAAAATGGCTACCTTGTTAATAAACTGCACCACACAGTCCTGAAGCCCGGGCTGATCCTCTATACAACTGGGGACCACAGCTTCATGCAGGGTTTCTTCTGCAAACTTGGTAAAGGCAGACAACCCGTGGTGGTAGATAAATAGGTCAGATGAGGTCAAGGTTGCCACAAATAGATCAGATAATCTTTTCAACATCTGAGGTTGCTGTTTATTTGATTAAGGAAAAAGTATATCAACATCAAAAGAGATCTAAAATGCTTAATTTGTTTCAGATATAATTCATATTTATAAACTCTGCTATCTAACATTATTTCTGTGATCAAAAATCAAAGAAGCCAGAAAATTTCTTCATTATATAATGTTGCTGTTGAAGTAACACAAAACATTAACAATTTGTATTTTGCTTCGGATATGAATCATATTCATAAACTCATCCATTTGAATTATTTCTGTGACCTTAATCAAGCAAACCTCTGGTGATGCTGTCAGTCTGACTTTTCCAAATGACCTCAGAAAGTAGACAAGGGTTAGATGTAGATGAACAGAGCTCTCTTGTTGAACGCAGGAACTCATTCCTGTCAAAATCTGAAAGTGAATGAGAGAAATCCTGCATGCTAGATCATCTTATAAATACTGTAAATTCCTTATTTCATGTGTGTATTTAATTCCGCTATTCTGCTGTTTTGTATAAAATCGCAAGAACATAATATCGCGAGCACCATGTTTTTTGTTAAAATTTCATATAGTCCAACTTGTCTGAAAAAAGCAGGACTTTAAAATCTGCTTATTCTGTTTTTTAAAGGGATATTAATTCATGACATTAAATTAGGAATCTACAGAATGTGGATAAAAATATGACAGCATTGTAAATTTATTTAAAATAATAAAGTACTGGTTATACATTTTAAATGAGACAATCAATACACCGCAATAATATTTACCGGGGGAAGACATGTAAAGGAATATTTTTAGTATGTGGTAACAATTGTGAATTACATAGAAAATGTACTTTAAATACAATTGACTTACCTTGTCCAGGACATCATTATCAAGAGAAAGCAGCAGGTATGAGCTCAATAGAATTAACTTCCCAAGACACTGCAATGAAAGTGAAGTGTTCAGCCAATCAGACGCCACAATCCCCTTCCACAGCCGACCAATGGTATCAGTGATGGAGGAGGTCACATGGGGTTGGACAGCCAATGGGATCGTGTCATTTTGACCCAGCAGCTCACAGAGGCAGGACAAGCACAGGACCTGAAGGTCATGTAAAAATCAAAGCAAGCTATGGAAAGTCCAGTCATCTTTTGTAGATGTACATGTAAACTATTAATTATCTTGAAGAAGTATCAGAAAAAAATACAAGTTATGCAGAAATAAACGAGTGTCAAGCCATAATTCATTTTTTGTAACAAAGAATTCGGTAGAAGCATTAAATTATTTAAAACATGTCTTTTTTATAATTACTTGATTAGAATTAGATTTCTGTGAACATTTCCCTTATGTTCCTATCTCTGTGGATACCCAGTTTACCCCTGCCAGTCTGTGTATATTCCCCTCAATCGCAACTTCTCAGGCCTTTCCGGCAAGCTCGGAAAAACACCTCGAATGTATTAACATCACCGGATGTTAGAATTTTATACAAAATGGAGTCGCTTCCCATTAAAATAAGTATCGGCTAGACAGTCTTGTGTGTCACTTCTGTGTTATATTTTAGTGTATATCGTTTACTTTAATGAAGTATAGCTCACATCTCAACAGATCGTAAAATGTGTTCTATTTATTTCAAGTTTTACAAAAAGGGGGGTTGTCATGGACGCCTAGGTAATACATTCGAGGTGTTTTTCCGAGCTTGTCGGAAAGGCCCGAGAAGTTGCGATTGTATTCCCCTATGTCCCTATCTCTGTGGATACTCAGTTTACCCCTACCAGTCTGTGTAGATTCCCCTATATCTCTATCTCTGTGGATACCCAGTTTACCCCTACCAGTCTGTGTAGATTCCCCTATGTCCCTATCTCTGTGGATACCCAGTTTATCCCTACCAGTCTGTGTAGATTCCCCTATGTCTCTATCACTGTGGATACCCAGTTTACCCCTACCAGTCTGTGTATATTCCCCTATGTCTCTATCACTGTGGATACCCAGTTTACCCCTACCAGTCTATGTATATTCCCCTATGTCTCTATCACTGTGGATACCCAGTTTACCCCTACCAGTCTGTGTAGATTCCCCTATGTCCCTATCTCTGTGGATACCCAGTTTACCCCTACCAGTCTGTGTAGATTCCCCTATGTCCCTATCTCTGTGGATACCCAGTTTACCCCTACCAGTCTGTGTAGATTCCCCTATGTCCCTATCTCTGTGGATACCCAGTTTACCCCTACCAGTCTGTGTAGATTCCCCTATGTTCCTATCTCTGTGGATACCCAGTTTACCCCTACCAGTCTGTGTAGATTCCCCTATGTCCCTATCTCTGTGGATACCCAGTTTACCCCTACCAGTCTGTGTATATTCCCCTATGTCTCTATCACTGTGGATACCCAGTTTACCCCTACCAGTCTGTGTAGATTCCCCTATGTCCCTATCTCTGTGGATACCCAGTTTACCCCTACCAGTCTGTGTATATTCCCCTATGTCTCTATCACTGTGGATACCCAGTTTACCCCTACCAGTCTGTGTAGATTCCACTATGTCTCTATCTCTGTGGATACCCAGTTTACCCCTACCAGTCTATGTAGATCTTCCTGTGTGTATTCCTCTGTGGTCGTTATCTCCCGTAGTAACCAGGAACAGATTTCTGACACGGAGTGGATGACCCCTTGGCAGAGGCCGGGGTCAGAGAATCCCTGCACACAGCTGGCAAGGACCCTGAGGGAGACCGGGTCATCAGAGGCCCCCAGGCTCTGTGTCAGCTCGGCCTGAAACCAGTCAACACAGCTCCAAGTTAATATCTACTGGCTTTGAGTCCAGTTCTCTGGATAGCTAATGTAGCCGTACTCGACTATGCTCTCTTTACTAACATTATTAAAAATGGCATGTTGAAAGAGTAAGTGGAGTGGATGTCTAGATATTAACACTAACTCATGCTACAATCTGGAGACCTTCTTTCGCTTTCTTCCACTCAATGCTGCTATGTCAAATCAGGTATTATAAACTAGAATCCATATTCTGATGTGCAATCATGATATATTTGAAAAACATGATTGAATCCTACTAACACTATTAATACCGGTATATGGTACTTTAACATCAATAACATCATGTAGAAACCACAATGGGATCTAAAAGGTCATATAAAGAATCTTCAACTATAGTTTCCTCGCATTATCTGATGAGCTTCATCAATTCTGTATTTAACCATACACAAATGAATGTGAGTTGAACATATTGAGTTTGGTTTACCACAAACCAACACAGACAACATTTGCACAAACCTGACTCGATTTTTTGTGAAATCTAATTTTAACAATCTAATTTCAACATTACAGACCATGCATATGATGCTACTGTGAAATGGATCACATTGTTATAAAACTTTTTAATATTAGTCACATATTCTTTAAAGTCTTCCATGTATTAAATAAGTTTAAGATCAACACCTGATGCTCCGGAGCCAGACATTTAATCAAGCGGACAGTCAGTGAGAGGAGCGGGGACGGGGGTTGGAATGCTGGAGGCGACTGTTTCATCAGCTCCACTAGAAAGTTCACCTGATCCCTGCACAAGTCTGCTGATCCGTATCTGTAATCCAACAATATAACTGATATTAATGTAATAAGAGTAGCCATAAATTGATCTCAATTTAATAACAGTAGATATTAGATCTATATTAATTTTGCAAATAGATACATGTAAAGTAATGTTACAATCATACAGACTAATACATGAGGTTGTTTGGGATAATTTACTTGTAACTTTGCACAAGGCTAGGATTCATAAGATCAAATTAATTGAAACAGAGTCTTAAAATTAACTGCTACACCACTTTCTATAAATAAAGTCCTCATAAACAGACCTGACAAGGAAGCACCAGACGTCCTCAGCTAGCAGACGACACCAGAGGTCATGTGACAGAATATTCTCCAGGAGGACTTCTTCCTGTGGTACATGTAAATGTTTGCTGGGACTTTGTACAAGTTTAACATTGCTAAAGTCATTCATTAAAACCACCAAAAACTTACAAAAATAAAGTATTTCAAACCAAAAAATATGTTGTTATATCAAAATTCCAGAGATTATATTTTTTTTGTTACTTAACAGCGTGATTTTACTCACGGCTTTGTTGAACAGTTTAGTTGTCAGGCTTCCCAGAAATCCACACACTCTTGTACAGCAATTCTCGTACAATGTCATACTCCTAAAACAGTAGGCACATGATGTATCATCAATTTAGAAACAATGTTAGGTCAGGAAACATTCATGATTTTCTTAATAGATATTTATGTTTTTCATGAAAATTTAACCTTGAAGTTCATTATCTTATCTAAATATTATGAAGCATTAAATTCACAGATTGAAAATTTTTGTTTTTCTCAGGTTTCCAAGTAAAAATTGGATCCTTTTCACAAGTTTTAAGAAATATTCTTTTATGATATAAATATTGAGAAAGAAACATTTTGATTTATACTTACTTCTCATGTTTTCCTGTCAAACTAGGATCCGTGATGTACAAGGGTAAACCCATCTCTACCGAACCTGATGAAAAATACATTCAACATGAAAAAAAAACGATAAAACTTAAGTATATATAAATATATTCAAGGTGAAACACCTTCAAAACTGATACATCAGCAGAATAATATTGATTTAATAGGAATCCTCTGGTGCCTTTGCCTATCTGCAAGAAGTCTTGTTCAGTTGAAACAAAAAAGCCCAGTATAGCAAGCATCTCCCAACATCTATACTACTATATTAAAATAATAGACTCGAATTTTTTAGCTTTAATACTGAGAAATCGGAATAGTACTGTATTTTGTTTTATATATTTTAAACATCATTGGTACTTGAAGATTACCAATTTGTTTTTATTTTTTCTCAATCAAGCTTCGTTAATTAATAATCGGCGAAAATTCCTTAAAAAATTCCGGAACTCATATGAATTTTTGGGATTTTACAATCTTGCGCATGCGCATTACAGTCACGCTAAATCACGGGAGGCTCTTTATAAAATTGTTGTTTCCACAATATCACATTTAATGGATAAACTTGGAAACGATAAAACAAATGCGTGCTAATTTTGATTAGAATTTTTTTTCTGTTCATCAAAGAAAATACGGGAGATAACTCTAACACAGTGCATTTTCTATTAATAAAAAATCCCGAGAGTTTCGATTGTTAACATAGTGTGTAAAAACGTTGTTGAAATATATTGAATTCTGCAATTATAGAATTAAACTTCTCGAAGAAAGGTATTTACAGCTTCACAATGGTTTGTTGTGAACAATTTGACTGTTATTTTCAATGCAACTTTATTAATTTTCTCCAAAATCGTTTTGGAGCGTTTCTGCAATTTTCTGCTTTATTGCGGGTATATGGGGACATTTTAACTGTGGTGAAGGCCTTTCCCGAGACACAGTTAGATTATTCCAACTCAGCAGAGTGTAGTAAAATTAATGGCATTATTGTAGGCTTGAAGTTTGGTTATGCAAATGTCAACAATATAAGGTGTTTCGATGCATCTAATTTGTAAATGCCCGATATCATATGCAATGTCAACCCGTGCAGGCACGGGTCAAAGTCTAGTATACTACAACAAAAATATTTCGAGCTGTGGTTCTGAACAACACCTCTATAACACTGAAACAACATCATAGGACAGGACAGAGATAAGCTTACATCTAGCTGTGGTTCTGAACAACACCTCTATAACACTACATCAACAACATAGGACAGAGATAAGCTTACATCTAGCTGTGGTTCTGAACAACACCTCTATAACACTGTGTCAACAACATAGAACAGAGATAAGCTTACATCTAGCTGTGGTTCTGAACAACACCTCTATAACACTGTGTCAACAACATAGGACAAAGATAAGCTAACATCTAGCTGTGGTTCTGAACAACACCTCTATAACACTACATCAACAACATAGAACAGAGATAAGCTTGCATCTAGCTGTGGTTCTGAACAACACCTCTATAACACTACATCAACAACATAGAACAGAAATAAGCTTACATCTAGCTGTGGTTCTGAACACCACCTCTATAACACTGTGTGAACAACATATGACAGAAATAAGCTGACATCTAGCTGTGGTTCTGAACAACACCTCTATAACACCGTGTGAACAACATAGGACAGAGATAAGCTTACATCTAGCTGTGGTTCTGAAAAACACCTCTATAACACTGTGTCAACAACATAGGACAGAGATAAGCTTACATCTAGCTGTGGTTCTAAACACCACCTCTATAACACTACATCAACAACATAGGACAGAGATAAGCTTACATCTAGCTATGGTTCTGAACAACACCTCTATAACACTACATCAGCAACATAGAACAGAGATAAGCTTACATCTAGCTGTGGTTCTGAACACCACCTCTATAACACTGAGTCAACAACATAGAACAGAGATAAGCTTACATCTAGCTGTGGTTCTGAACAACACCTCTATAACACTGTGTCAACAACATAGAACAGAGATAAGCTTACATCTAGCTGTGGTTCTGTACACCACCTCTATAACACTGTGTCAACAACATAAGACAGAGATAAGCTTACATCTAGCTGTGGTTCTGTACACCACCTCTATCACACTGTGTCAACAACATAGGACAGAGATAAGCTTACATCTAGCTGTGGTTCTGTACACCACCTCTATAACACTGTGTCAACAACATAGGACAGAGATAAGCTTACATCTAGCTGTGGTTCTGAACACCACTTCTATTACACTGAGTCAACAACATAGGACAGAGATAAGCTTACATCTAGCTGTGGTTCTGAACACCACCTCTATAACACTACATCAACAACATAGGACAAAGATAAGCTTACATCTAGCTGTGGTTCTGTACACCACCTCTATAACACTGTGTCAACAACATAAGACAGAGATAAGCTTACATCTAGCTGTGGTTCTGTACACCACCTCTATCACACTGTGTCAACAACATAGGACAGAGATAAGCTTACATCTAGCTGTGGTTCTGTACACCACCTCTATAACACTGTGTCAACAACATAGGACAGAGATAAGCTTACATCTAGCTGTGGTTCTGAACACCACTTCTATTACACTGAGTCAACAACATAGGACAGAGATAAGCTTACATCTAGCTGTGGTTCTGAACACCACCTCTATAACACTACATCAACAACATAGGACAGAGATAAGCTTACATCTAGCTGTGGTTCTGAACACCATTTCTATAACAATACATCAACAACATAGGACAGAGAAAAGCTTACATCTAGCTGTGGTTCTGAACACCACCTCTATAACACTGAGTCAACAACATAGGACAGAGATAAGCTTACATCTAGCTGTGGTTCTGAACACCACCTCTATAACACTGAGTCAACAACATAGGACAGAGATAAGCTTACATCTAGCTGTAGTTCTGAACACCACCTCTATAACACTACATGAACAACATAGGACAGAGAAAAGCTTACATCTAGCTGTGGTTCTGAACAACACCTCTATAACACTGAGTCAACAACATAGGACAGAGAAAAGCTTACATCTAGCTGTGGTTCTGAACACCACCTCTATAACACTGTGTCAACAACATAAGACAGAGATAAGCTTACATCTAGCTGTGGTTCTGTACACCACCTCTATCACACTGTGTCAACAACATAGGACAGAGATAAGCTTACATCTAGCTGTGGTTCTGTACACCACCTCTATAACACTGTGTCAACAACATAGGACAGAGATAAGCTTACATCTAGCTGTGGTTCTGAACACCACTTCTATTACACTGAGTCAACAACATAGGACAGAGATAAGCTTACATCTAGCTGTGGTTCTGAACACCACTTCTATTACACTGAGTCAACAACATAGGACAGAGATAAGCTTACATCTAGCTGTGGTTCTGAACACCACCTCTATAACACTACATCAACAACATAGGACAGAGATAAGCTTACATCTAGCTGTGGTTCTGAACACCATTTCTATAACAATACATCAACAACATAGGACAGAGAAAAGCTTACATCTAGCTGTGGTTCTGAACACCACCTCTATAACACTGAGTCAACAACATAGGACAGAGATAAGCTTACATCTAGCTGTGGTTCTGAACACCACCTCTATAACACTGAGTCAACAACATAGGACAGAGATAAGCTTACATCTAGCTGTAGTTCTGAACACCACCTCTATAACACTACATGAACAACATAGGACAGAGAAAAGCTTACATCTAGCTGTGGTTCTGAACAACACCTCTATAACACTGAGTCAACAACATAGGACAGAGATAAGCTTACATCTAGCTGTGGTTCTGAACACCACTTCTATTACACTGAGTCAACAACATAGGACAGAGATAAGCTTACATCTAGCTGTAGTTCTGAACACCACCTCTATAACACTACATGAACAACATAGGACAGAGATAAGCTTACATCTAGCTGTGGTTCTGAACAACACCTCAATAACACTGGGTCAACAACAAAGGACAGAGATAAGCTTACATCTAGCTGTGGTTCTGAACAACACCTCAATAACACTGTGTCAACAACAAAGGACAGAGAAAAGCTTACATCTAGCTGTGGTTCTGAACAACACCTCTATCACACCATGTAAACAACAACATAGGACAGAGATAAGCTTACATCTAGCTGTGGTTCTGAACAACACCTCTATAACACTACATCAACAACATAGGACAGAGATAAGCTTACATCTAGCTGTGGTTCTGAACACCACCTCTATAACACTGAGTCAACAACATAGGACAGAGATAAGCTTACATCTAGCTGTGGTTCTGAACAACACCTCAATAACACTGAGTCAACAACATAGGACAGAGATAAGCTTACATCTAGCTGTGGTTCTGAACACCACTTCTATTACACTGAGTCAACAACATAGGACAGAGATAAGCTTACATCTAGCTGTGGTTCTGAACACCACCTCTATAACACTGAGTCAACAACATAGGACAGAGATAAGCTTACATCTAGCTGTGGTTCTGAACACCACCTCTTGACACTACATCAACAACATAGGACAGAAATAAGCTTACATCTAGCTGTGGTTCTGAACAACACCTCAATAACACTGAGTCAACAACATAGGACAGAGATAAGCTTACATCTAGCTGTGGTTCTGAACACCACTTCTATTACACTGAGTCAACAACATAGGACAGAGATAAGCTTACATCTAGCTGTGGTTCTGAACACCACCTCTATAACACTGAGTCAACAACATAGGACAGAGATAAGCTTACATCTAGCTGTGGTTCTGAACACCACCTCTTGACACTACATCAACAACATAGGACAAAGATAAGCTTACATCTAGCTGTGGTTCTGAACAACACCTCTATCACACTGTGTAAACAACAACATAGAACAGAGATAAGCTTACATCTAGCTGTGGTTCTGAACACCACTTCTATTACACTGAGTCAACAACATAGGACAGAGATAAGCTTACATCTAGCTGTAGTTCTGAACACCATTTCTATCACACTGAGTCTCTCCAGGTCTTTAGGATACAAGCAGTGATCCACCCACAACTGCTGAATTCTGTCTGCCATGTCAATGAAAAAGTACATAAAATCTCTGTTTAATAAAAGCAATATCAGCAATTTTAAAAATATGAATGAAACTGTAAGAAAATGTCATTGATAATTTTGATAGTTTTAATGTATATATAAAAGTTTTGTACTTTTTTTTGCATTTAAATTTATAACATATAATTATTGAAGTTTACTGATGTTTTTGAAAAAGTTAATGGTAAATACAAGAGGGATAACTCTGTAACTCATGTTGTCATCATATGTACTTTTGTATTTAAAAATCAGTATCAAAATGGTAAAAAGGAGTGAACTTTACAAATCTGTTTCAATTACCTTCCATCTGAGGCAGGTTATCTAAGACTCTGAGTAAAATCTGTAATTCAGGAAAACTGTCCTCATCTCTCACGGCTCCCACTGTAATAAATCACTTGTAAAAGTAGGTGTATCGGTACAAGTATGTCATTATTATGTATGTTTTCTCTCTCTAAAACTTTTACATTATAACCGCGTACACAATTACGCATAAGAGCAGGTTTCGTTTTTCAGCAAAACAATGATGACAATCCCTTTTCACAACCAGAATTTGAATGGCATATTTCTGTTTAAATGCAAACATATTCTCACCAGGAAAAAAATATTAACATGTGAATGACTATTTTAATGAGCACTAAGACCTTAGAGACAAACCTTTCTCACTGCCAGTCAAGGTTTCAATGAACAATTTGTTTGGTAGGAAGGCCTTTATCAAGACATCAGTAGCATTGGTTAGATGTTGCTGAATTTCAGAGAGATTTTTCTGGTCAATCTGCTGGGCAGATAAACTCGGTGGAAGAAGTCTGTAATATAATACAGATAAACCATATACATGGTGAAAAAAGTCTGTAATACATACAGGTAAAGTATATACATGGTGAAAGAAGTCTGTAATACATTATAGGTAAAGTATATGCATGGTGGAAGGAATCTGTGATACAATACAAGTAAACTATATATATGGTGTAAAAAGTCTGTAATACATACAGGTAAACTATATATACACGGTGGAAGAAGTCTGTAATACGATACATGTAAACTATATACCTGGTGGAGGAAGTCTGTAATACATACAGGTAAACTATATATACACGGTGGAAGAAGTCTGTAATACGATACAGGTAAAGTATATACATGGTGGAAGAAGTATGTAATACATACAGGTAAACTATATACATGGTGTCAGCAGATTGTAATACACTATTTACGTAGCATGAGTTAGAGTCCCACCCATTAGACTGGAAATTTAGATCCTACAGGTCATAGTACCATAGTTACTGCTTATAAAGCAGCTTAACTGCAGTGACCTGTTTACAGTATAACCAGCTCACACTATGACTGATTTTCGATTTTCAATCTGACCAGCTAACACAATGACGAGCTAAAAGTCTGACCTGCTTACAGTATAACCAGCTCACAGTATGACCAATTTTTAATCTGACTAGCTATTAACAGTCTGACCAGCTGACAGTTTAACCAACTTACAGTATGACCTGCTTATAGTCTGACCCATTTTCAGTAAGACCAGCATACAGTATGACCCATTTTTAGTTGGATAAGCTTACACTTTGACCTGCTTACAGTTTGACCAACTTACAGTATAACCCATTTTCAGTCGGGTCAACTTCCAGTTTGACCAATTTTTAGTTAGACCGGCTTACAGTCTGACCTATTTTCAATCTGACCAGCTTTTTGTCTAAACAGCTTACAGGATTACCAACTCACAGGATGACTTACAGTAATAATTATTTTAGTCTGATCTGCATACAGTCTGACCAGCTTATAGTTTGACCCATTTTCAGTCTGACCAGCTTACAGAAGGACCCATTTTCAGTCGGACCAGCTTACAGTTTGACTAGCTTATAGTTTGACAAGCTTACAGAATGACCCATTTTTCATTTGACCAGCTAACAGTAGGACTACCTAACAGTCTGACCAGCTTACCCTATAATAAACTTACAGTATGACCTGCTAACAGTATGAATCATTCTCTGTCTGACCAGTTTACAATATAACCAAATTACAGTATGGCTAGCTTACTATATGACCAACTTACAGTTTGATCAGCTTACAGTCTGATCTATTTTCAATCCATTCAGCTAACAGTATGGACCAGCTTACAGTTTGATCCAATTACAGTGTGACATATGTTAAGGCTACAGTGGCATGATAACAGTATGATTACTTACTGTGACCTGAACTTACCTGTTTAACCCTGACAAGTCAAATATTAGAGTTTGATTTGTGCTACAAATTTAGGGTTGCTGGATAGCAATTGAGGAATTAAATAGACAAATCAATGAACTAAAGTCTTGAATTCAACATTGCATTTAATTTTCTTTATAAATATACAATGTTCTACCTGGTCAATTTTTAATATAACATGACTGGGAGAAATAGTCATTTATAATGAAAACTTGACAAAGTATTACAATCAAAGCATGTCCTACCTGTGTAATGTGAGGAGTAAATTATACACCTGTTTTTCACACCTGTCAAGGAGGTCAGAGAATTCCCGAACCAACATGACCAAGATCTTCATCTGAAATCCCAAAATCTTGAGGGATTTTTGGAATCCTTTTTCATCTCCCTGTGATAATACCTATAAAATTTATTGGGATATCAATGTCATTTTTCACTAGAATATTATTTTGCACCGTCAATTAAATCAAAGTTTATTATGTGAAAAAATTTGTAAATGATACTTTAAACCATTTTATTAACATTTGCAATAAGTAAGGAAGCTCATCTATATTTAATTTCATGTGAATAGTGTATGTTCCAAATATGTACAATCTTTAAGACTTGAATTGAATTTGAAAATATTAAACAATTTTTATATCTGAGCAAAAGCCTCAATTAAAGTATAAAGTGTAACTATCTGGTACAACAAAAGTTCTACTCTGACCTTGTTTATTTTTTTTTTTTGTAATTGTGTTATTTCTACTTGTAACATTAATGATTCACGTGCCTGCAGCCAGGACTTTGAGCTAATCCAGGCCAGAAAGCTTATATTAAACAGCTTGGACCAGCATTTCTTTATTTTTAGGTTTACAAACCTGCCGCTTGGTTTTCTGAGTTTTTTAAAAAATAATAAAATTTAAAAAAAAGAGATCTTTTTTTCCCTCCACAGCAAATTTTTGACGGGATCAAGATTTTTTTTTGGTTGATGCAGTTACACACCACTATCATGAAGTTGCCATTCATTGTATTATTAGAATAAAAATGATGCGGAAAAAACCATTTTCCTCCTACAGAACATTACAGTTTTTTGGCTCGGAAATTAAAAAAAATTGTCGGTCAAAAGTGATTTTTTTTTAATTTCCTCCTCCTACGGAACTTTATCATTTTGTTGTGTGTAAACCTAAAAATAAAAAAATGCTGGCTTTAAAATTAAAATAAAATGTTCAATGTTCCGTACAAAAATAATATAACATAACATTTATATTACAAAAGTCTATTCATTTTTTATTTATTTACACGAAAAAAACCCCACAAACCAGATCAGATCAGTATTCTAAACATTCAAAACAAAATGAAAGTACATTGCTCAGAAAATTTTGACATCTAAAAATAGCTTTGTAATTTCCATAAGTTTAGATAACAAAATGGAGTCCTTTTCACCAAAAATGTAAGTAATATTCAATCATCTAATTTGGTTTCAACTTTAGTTACAAATGATGCAGGATATACAAACCAACAATTTTCTTTCATCACTGATATGTTTTTAAAACTAGTATCGATTTCAACTTCTAAAGGGTGCTAATGGCCTATAAGTTCAGCTCCCTCAAGAGAAACTTCAGTAAACTTGTATTTAAATTCAGGTTACCCGGTATGTTAAAATCTATGCCAAATAAAATTCTTGGAGAAAAGGGGTACCATGTATTATGGAACTTTTATGATTTATCTGGTTGAAAGGATGCTAAGAACAATGTTTACTTCTAATTTGGCTTTAATATTGACTATTTAGTATACTTGTTGATTTAAAGACTTATTTAACAAAACCACTCAAAAGTCAATCAGAAAAAAAACCAATATGATTTAAATATAGGTCTCTACAAAAGCACAAATTAACTTTTGAAAGGTTTTGTAAAATAAGTCTTTAAAAGTCAGAGAGATCCGAGAACCACCCATTGAGAGTTTTGTTCAGTGAGAACAAACTATAGTGTTTGCATGAAACTTTTATCAACCAATCCCATTATCACAAAAAGATCACTCAAAGAAAAGATGTCGTTTCATTGGATAAATGAAAGTTCCCTCTGATGTCACTTGACATTCATGTCTCTCAATGGGTTGTTTTATTTCTCTGACCTTTGCGCTATTGTAGAAACATGCACCTTAATCTGACTAACGAGCACTTTTCTAGTTACTATGATTTTATTAACAAGTGAATATCCAATGTTTTCTATTTCATAAATAGTAATTTTCTATTTTTTAAGTTGTTTGGTATCATTGGCAGCATGTATCAACCAACACAAAATTAATTAATCATATACGGTAATTGATGTCAATACCTTACTTTGAAATTACTGTGGTTAATATACATGGCAATCCCCCTTAACATTGATGGTTTTAGCAAGTTTTACCAAAGATACATGTAATAAATATTGCATTATTGCTGTCATGTACATATCAAACAAAGCAAAGAGATTCCAGAAAAAATCGAGTTTTATTCTTTGAGTTGCCGACAAATGAAACAATTAAGGTTCTGATTAAAGCCAGAAAAAGATGATTATCATAAATGGATCTTGTTTTATCTAATTTTTCTCTGGAATAATCTATCTATTCCCAATTATCATCCCACAACAAATTTAAAATATAACATCTTAAAAAAGTGTTTATAGTAGAGGTTTTTTTAAACTGAATTAGTAATTGTATATTATTTCATTAGTTCAACAAAATGTAATCTAAAATCTTAAATGGTATTATCAAAATAATATACAGTATATATATATATATTGGATAAAAGCATACCTCTCTATGGAAAAATAAACTTTTTTTAATTTAAAAAAACCCTTGAAATTTTGTGTAAAATGAGAGTAGTTTTAAAGTATTTATATATTAATAACAGATGTGAGGGACTTGAGCATATGTCGGAGTCAGTGTTTGTGGGACTGTGTAATATAATGGGGACCTCAGAAGAGGTAGCAATCAGGAGGGAGACAGAGGACATCGGGGAGATGGTGTACAGACGAATGATGCCTAATGATGGGATGATTGATATGGTGAGTGGAAGTAAGAGAGAAGGTTTCAGACTGAACGGATCAGATGTGGACTTTATGTACTGGCGAAACAACCACCGAGTGATTATGGACATGTCTCAGTCTGAGTATTACAACACAGCCAATACAACCTTGATTCTCTCTGACAGTTCTGAGAGTCCACCAGGATTCACTCTACTTCAGTTACTGACACCAACAACAAACAGATATGTCCGATCAGCATGTGTCAGAATGAATGTCAGAGTCTATATATCTAGTTCTACATACAGACAGCTAACTTGTTCAGTAGTAGAACCTAATTCTACTGTACATGGACCCTGTGGTAGTGGTGTATTGGGAAGTATAGAATATGACCATGCTCACTGTTTTGTTAGTGACTTTTGGCCTGTGTCTGCCTCCTCATGGATAGACAGATGTCACTCATGGCCTGATCCTGAAATTGTCAATAACATTGTCAGAAATGGCTGTCACTTTGTAGCAATAGGACACCCATTAGGACCCCATGAACATGAAGAATGGAGAATTTCTTTTTCTAAGGCAGAATATAAACTTGTGTACTCAATGAACCACTGCCAGTTTTTGACTTATGGACTGTTAAAACTTTTCTTAAAAGAAGTAATGAATCAACAGTCAGAGGAAACCAATAAACTGTTGTGTTCCTATCAAATGAAGACAACAGTTTTTTGGGCGATTCAACAAAACACACTACCTCAATGGTGTCCACAAAATCTGCTGGCCGGTTTCTGGGTCTGCTTTAAACTCCTCCTTAGATGGGTGTATGAGGGAGTTTGTCCAAACTTTTTTATCCCACAAAACAACCTGTTTCTGACAAAGATCCATGGCTCAGCACAAAACAGATTGTTCCTACAGTTACATGAATTGTACAAGAAAGGTCTGGCCTGTCTGTTACAGAGTTCCTCTATCAGGTCCTATATCATTGATGTTCTATGCAATTCTAGACTTTCTATGTGTACAGATGAAAGTATGATGAGGTGTGAAGTTGATTATGATGTAGAACTTGTCAGGGAGTCCTCTAAAGAAGCTGCTCATCCAGTAGATCTATTTGTTCTTCCCAAAGTCATACACGCAATAGAGCAATTAGTAGATTCACCCCTGACACACTATCAACTTGTTACATTACAAAGACTTATAGCTTTCTTTTTTCAGTGTACTGCATTTCAATTACACAACATGTACACTAACACAGGTGTAAACAAACAAATGTATATTGCAGACAAAATGTCCTGTCACATGCTGAAATTAGCAGCCAAGTTTGGGTGTGTATCTGACATGTTGTACATTGCCATGCATTATTACAAGACACTCAGATACAGGGAAGCTTTATCTGTTCTAGAGATGACAAAGGTCAAGTTAGCACAGCCATATCTGATGTATTGGGGACGTGTAGACAGAGAGAGGTATACCGAGGCTGTAGGGGGGCAGTCCTGGTCTACAAAGATCAGACAGGCTGTAGCATGGGATATCATACTGAGAAATAACATCTGTTATATCAGTGAACTAATACCAGAACAACAGTCTGCTCTACAGAACAGAGATACTACATTATGTATCCCAGTGTTTGTAATGTTACACTTCCTAGAGTTCTTGTGTTACAGACACATTGATACAACATTATCACAAGCAGCTCTAGATGAGCTACAGGTCCTAGTCCACCATGATCAGGGACTGTATGTACGTGGTCTATACAGAGACATCTCCTGGGAGATCCTGGGGATCTGTCAACAGATCACAGGGAACCTCCAGGCTGCTCTATATTCATACCAACAGTCACTAACACAGTATCCATGGAACAACATACAAACAGCTACACACAGGAGAATACATGATATAGGAGGAACAACCTCACACTACTAAAAAAATCCCTCATTTTGGAATACCATAAAAACAGTTGATATAAATGTATAGATTTCTATGCAGATTACAATGATATATCCTCCTTTTGTTACAGTCATTCTCTGCAAATAATGTTAAAAGCTATAGTAGTGTACTCATTGAAACCCCCCCTCCCCCCCCCCAACCTTTTGGTTTATCAAACTTTAGTTTCAAATGTTATCCTTCACTTTAAACATTTGTGTATTATCAATATTATAACAAACACACCTACACAGGATGGAATAATGAAATGAGTGTGTATTAACATATTTATTACACACTTTTGACAACATATCGAAGACATTCATGGTCTATGTCTCAATTCAGTTTAAGACGTAATAAGAAGTGGATTATGTCAGACGTTGTATTGTAAAGTATAAATCACTACCTTAAATTTCTACAAAATCTAATGGGGAAAAATCAGAGTTCCGCAAAGATCTGTATCAGCCCTGGAGGCTGTATACCGGTATTATAATGTCAGCTGTATCGCATGTGCAAAAGCCACGTATTTATTGTTATAGTATATGTCAACATTATTATAAAAATCATGTATATCAATACTTTATCTTGTTTTCAACTTGAGCCACATTTCATGTAACAAAATTGACTAGACACTGACAAAGCACCATTTTTGTATTCTTTGCAATTCTGATGTTAGCTGAATCTGTATGGAGAAGGTATTGCCAGCTGCCTAATCCGTTTATGTAATATATTTACGTAATAAAATATGTTCAAATCTAATCAGTCTGTAATCTGTATGTTACCAATTTCAATTTTCTGTTTGTTTCAATGACACACTGGGTAGTAGTAAGTTGATTTGTTGTGTTCTGTATTTCATTATTAAGCATACAGTAAAACACGGTTATAATGAAGTCCCAGGGACGGGCAATTTTACTTCGTTATAAGCGTAATTCGATATATCCGTCAAGTTTTCAGTACGTTAAAGAGTCTTGAGGAATGAAATTCACTTCGCTGTAAGCGGTAATTCATTATAAGCGTGTTCGCTATAACCGTGTTTTACTGTATATATATATATTATAGTTTCTGTCCTTTGACTGATATTGGTGTCTAATACAGTAAAACTTGGTTATAGCAATTTCCTAGGGACCAATGGATTTACTTCGTTATATCCGTAATTCCTTACATCCGTATAACGAATTCGTAGTAATAACAATAGCGAATTTTCTATATACATATTTACATTCACCAGACTATAATTTTTGCTAATTGAGGCTTAATAACTAAAAAAACCTTCCTTTGATAGCTTTAATAATCGTTTGTGAATTGAAAAATTTATATGAAAATGAAATCATTCAAACTATTATGTTAAATGGTAGCGCAAACTTTTTAAATTGTAAAGAAATTAGTTATAAAAGTGTTACATTTCGTTATTATTCACTGCTTTCGGACTCAAAATCTGTTCGCTATATCTGTAAATTTGTTGTATCCGAATTCGTTATAACTGTAAAATTTTGCAAAGTTTTGTTAAGAATTTTAACAGGGACTCAAAAAAACTTCGCTACATCTGAAAATTCTCCATATATCTGTGTTCATACTAAACGAGTTTTACTGTACAAGGTGTGATTTTGAATAGAGGATGTACGATTCTCTATGTACAGAACCACCTAGAAATCAATGTTATGATTACTCACCAAGGTGTGATATTGAAGAGAGGATGTATGATTCTCTATGTATAGAACCACCAAATAATCAATGTAATGGTCACTCACCCGTCCCTCCAGATCCAGACGAGGAAGCAACTGAAGGAGATACACAAATCCAGTCTGGATTTCTCCACAGAGGTGGTTTACCATGTCCCCCACCTCCAGATGGTGACCAATGTGGGCCTTATTACTGACTGCATGCCTACAAACAAAGAGTACATTTATCTACTAGGTTAAGTAATTAGTCAAACTTCGTTATCTTGAACTAGATGGGGCTGTTGAAAAACTTCGAGATATCCGAATATTCGAGATATCTAGGGTAAAAAACTTTAAAAAATTGGTGGTTGGGATTTAAAATCACTTTGAAATATCCATTGTATTTGAGATATCGGTGTTCGAGATATCGAAGTTTAATGGTAGTTTTTTCTATCATGCCTACAAATGAAGCTCTTATCTTCTTTCAATCAATGTTTACATAACTTCCTGATATTGTGGCATTTTTGTAAAATATATTTTTACAGTACTTTTATTTTCCTACTGTAACATTGCCAATTCATCAATAATTCTATAATAAACATAGAATTACTTTATTCTGAGATACTCCAGGCTTTTTCAAGGATTTATCATCAATTTTCTGTATTTACTTGGCATGCTTACATTTGTGAATTATTTCTGGATGATATTGTCAATGTTGCGATACTTTATTTGCATTTGTTTCCGATTTCCATTTGGACTAATTGTTAATGTTGCAATAAATACTTTACTTGGATATAGCTTTCCATAGGGTAACCATCAACTTCATATCAAGTGAGGTCACGATTTGACAAACATCAAAAAGACCCCTGCAAACTGAAATAATACTTCCATTCAATGTCTATTGATAAAAGGCATATAGAGAAATTCTTCTAGATATCAAGTTCATTAAAAATGAAAGCATTTAAATGCAAATAATAGAACCTTTGTCCTCCATCAGAATACAAATTTCAAAATTAAACTGAACGAATAAAAAATGTTCAATTCTTTCAGTCATTATTTGGAGAACAATTTGTACAGAATATCCAGTATGTAGTCAATTGAATCTTAGGGCTATAACTAGTCGTCAGTCAAGGGGATTTCCCATAACCTCAGACTTCAATAACATACTATGATAACAATGATAAGCTTATCAACTGGTGCTTCAAACTTGTTACTAATTATAGAGGCGGGGGTTACCCTGAGTGATCTCCTGTACTTCCTGTTCTGTGACTTGGTCACTCACTCTCAAGTTGTCCAGAAGTCGCAGAAAGGCCTGTAAACACAATCAGGAAAATCATTAAAGATAAACACAATCACTAATTAAACTTACCACAAAACAATAAGGCTGTAAAGACTATAGCATTGAATCATGATTTTTTGAAGTATACACTCTCATAACTGCAGCGGTGTGTGCATACAAATTGAGTAACGCGCGTTAGCGCGTTATGAAAATTTGTATGCACACACCGCTGCAGTTATGAGAGTGTATACTTCAAAAAATCATGATTTAATGCTTATATTTACATTTTTTTTAACTTCTTGCCTTGTATGCAAATGTGATTCATACCTTAAAATTCCTATCTTATCCTAAGGGTAAGTTCATATTTAAATGGAAGAGCCACAGTAACAGCCACAAGTGTGAACTTTGATTTTCGCTTGTGACGTTGCAGTTTACAGCGTTCAACGTTTGTGACGTCATAATAAAACTTGTCGATTTGACCTTTGACTACTTGTTGCATTTAGAGGCATTTAAAGATCACAGAATTTAATGGAAAAACACAGTAGAATGTAAATATTTGCATGTGAACACAACTTGGCAATGAAAACAAACAGTAAAATCCGGAAAAATATAACGAAGGTGGAATAACACACCTGGAAAATATAACGAAGGTGGAATAACACACCTGGAAAATATAACGAAGGTGGAATAACACACCTGGAAAACGACACTCAAACAGGGCTCAAAGTTGCCACTAAATAGGCCACGTCTGAAGCTTAAATACAAGTTTTGCCACTTAAATTAAAAGCCAGTCGCCATTTGGCGACCAAAAATATCCGCCGAGTTTACTTTCAAAAATTTTACATCAAGTTAAAAAATCTTTCGAAATAAACAAAACGGTGTACTATTTAAACAACATGGTATGTTTCAGTCCTATATTAATATATACAAAGAGGAACTTCGTCTAATGGAAGTTTTATATGCAAAACTGCATGAGACAAATATGTTTAGTAATGTTTGTGACACTTTAACATAACAAGATACTTTAACATAACACGAAGGGAAACTTATTTTGTTACACCAATGTGAAAGAACTTTGTATGAGATATTCCTTTTACGTATCCACTCAGAACAATCAAATTTGGAGATTTAGTCATGCGCGGATCTAGAGGGGGGGTCGGGGGGGTCCCGACCCCCCCTGGAAAATGAAAATTTATTAAATTTACATAGTAAAATTATCGCGAAAATATGCCTCGGACCCCCCCTGGCAAACACAACTAGAACTGTCCTAATGGGACTAATACCCCCGCTAGGCTAATTTCAAATGGGACAAATAATTGAATTGAATAATAATTAAGGTTTGGAACACATAAAAAAAAAAAAATTCTAGAATTGTAAAAAAAAAAAAAAAGTTAACAAAGAAAAATTAAAATCAAAATTGTCAGAATTTCACTGTAAAAACATATCTATAACAGCAATACATTTACAAATGTATGTATTTGATGATACATTTTTTTAATTTAATTGATTTAAGGAAAAACCAACAAAATGACAATAACCCCTCCCTTTGCAGTGAATAGAAATACCGGTAGCCAAGCAATGCTCTTCTGTTGATAAAACTTTCAATATCTTTCTAATAAGAGTCTTGACAGATGCAATTAGTTGTTTCAAATTTTCCTCACTTTCTCCTATGGCACAATTGAACTCCATATCAGAAAATTGATCCCATAGGACTATGATTTTCTTTGATGAGTTTGTTAAATTTAATAAACTCCCAAAACATTACCATAATTACCATACTATGTAAAAATATGTAAAAAAGAAAATTTAATATTACAAACAATTTTAAAATTGCCAAAACACTACAATCATATCAGTAATTTTGAATTTCATTTAAATTAATGCCCAATAGGGTCACTTCATCAAATTACTTGACAAATAAATTTCAACAACCTCTAAAAATAGTTTAACTTCTTTATTAATAATTATATTATTTATTTCCTTATAATGATAGACCTTTTGGTTTACATGAAACAGTTTTAAAATAGCCCCAAAACCATCACCCATTTTACAGATTATCAATTTCCCCTAAACACATGCTCCATCTGAGCCATGGCTCAGATAATGGCTCCCTTGGGACAAATGAATTCAGCCACACTTGTCTTTGATGTTCTCATTAGCTCCTAAGAATTTATCATTGACAAACAAAAACTTTGCATTGTCAGTTGATAGAATACTTATAAAAAATAATTTTTTTTTTATTAATTAAGACATAAAGACAAAAAACTCCATCTGGATGTATTTATATAAATATATTTTAGAGTGTTTTCTATTAATTAATTAATAAATCTGTAAGGATTACCTCCCTTACTTTTCAACATTAGTGTACAATATATAGAATAAGGAAAATGAAAACTGTCATAAAATCATTAAATCTTGTCTGATCTTAAAAAAAATTGCAGGTGCACATCTTCAGATGGTGTTCAACATATGTACAAATTTTCAAACTGTTCCATGCAGTAATAAAAAATTCTATAGGGGGGACAAAGTTGCGTCTACAGACAGACGGACAGACGGACAGGGTGAAACCAATATACCCCCCTAAACTTCGTTTGCGGGGGTATAATTATCCTTTGGACCCCCCCTGGAAAAATTTTCTGGATCCGCGCATGTTAGTAGACCTGTCTTCTAAGAATCAATGTAAAAGAAAACTTCTAGTGCCAGAAAATATTATAATAATGAGTATGATGTGTCATTTTTGATTGGATTGAAATTATTTCTTTTTTGCCAGACATGAAATGTGCAATGAATATCAAAAACCTTTTCAACAATACATTCCTTTTAATATTTTCTACAGTATATTTAATCAGAGAAAATATGCAGATATCTTAATGCTTCACAAAGTTTTACTACTAGTGACCTGAATTTGAAACTGGCGAGTTAAATTCAAAGTACCGTAGGATGCCATTTGGCGACTTTGTCAAAAAGTCTACTTTGAGCCCTGTCAAAAAAAACATTTAATTGATAATGAAAGTTATAATGATAAATAAACTGTACATATGTCAAATAAGTGAAAAAATTGCGGTTTGGGGATAAAAAGGAATATCTAAACAAATTTAATTCAAGAGTCTAAGCTGGATTCGAACTCGAGATATACAGATCACAGTTCTGACACTTTTTCCACTTGGCTATGTAGTAAGTTACAGATTGCCATCGATAAAATCCTGAAATGTTGTTTCGATCAGAGGTCAGCCATTTTGTGATGATGAGTTATTTCACCTTAAGAATTAGACACAGGTGAAAAAGTTCATTGGGATATGAACTTAGTTGGTCACATGATCAAATCCTGTGAAGCCTGAAGTTATGTTTCATAAAATGAATATTTTTCACAAAAGTTATACACATTTTTACACTATTACATACAGTGATTTACACACAAACTTACTACGAATGCTCTTTTATTAAAATTTTATTATGAGGTTAATAGAACTCTTAACTTTGTGTAATATTATAGGTACATAGATATATATCTACAGGTATTAAACTGGATGACTACCTTTTTAACAAAGAGCAAGGAAGAAAAGTTATACAGTTTTTTCAAAATTCTCCATCTGATCATGAGAAGTTTATGATATTTGATATTGATGGCATATAAACTTTTTCTCCATTTAAAAAAAGCAGATATGGAAATCTCTATTTAACTCAAAAAATACAGTGAAATAATACAAGATTCCTAGTTATGAACATATCAACGATGTATTACTCTAGTGCTCAGCTTGTCATTTGACATAAAAAACCAATAGACTGTCATTTTTTTCCTAGAACTTTACATAATCATTCAAAAGTGGGTTATATGTAATTGTCTGTGTTTCTGACAAGCGAGTGACCTGGATTTTACAAAATGCTCATTTCATATGTAAAAATAAATGAAACTCCCAGTCAGCAACTACTTTATAACAAGCTTTCATTTCCTGTAAAATTGGGATATCTTATATATCATTAATAACAACCCAATGAATATTTAATAAGTATGCTTAATGAACTCTCAAGTTTTAAGGATGGATTCTATTTTAAAAATCCATGTATTTGCAGCAAAAATTATAAGGAAAAAGAATTAAACATTGTTTAAATTTTCCATAGGGACATGTCACTTAAAATAAAACACTTACTCCCTGACTATTATACATCCAGGATATTGTGCACAACAAAATTAAAGCCTTCAGATTTTTATAAGCTGAATAATAACCAGTACTATTGATTGATTGACATCATTTTTCAAATTTTATTCTGAAAATAAACTCCTCAGGTACACATAGGTAGCCCCCAGGTAAAAATCCCCATCTACAGGTGCTTC
Source organism: Magallana angulata (assembly GCF_025612915.1). NCBI lineage: Eukaryota > Metazoa > Mollusca > Bivalvia > Ostreida > Ostreidae > Magallana > Magallana angulata. The sequence continues at coordinate 60,091,622 of NC_069117.1, forward strand.
ATACCAGGAAGTCAGGAACAGAGGCTTTCACCTGAAATATCTTATCTCAAAGGACAGTATTCAATTTCTAGGTACAATTTATTTCAGTTGAATATATTTTTAAAAACTAAATTCCTAAAATTTCACTCTATAGTGATAAATACACTAAAAAAACCTGACACAGCCACATAAGGTACCGTATATCCATTTATTTATTTTTTTGTGTGTATGTCACAAAATTTGTGAAAATGTGTAATTTTTAAATTTATGTAAGTCTTTTTTTGTGAGTTAAAAAGTTTCTTTACACAACAAATACCAGATAAATATTATGCATATTGGACATTTTGCGATGTAAAAGTGATTGTGAAAGGCGAAAATTAGATCACTGCAAAATAACTGGATCTAAGTTAGTTTATAAAATAAACTCAGGTGATACTTTAACTGGAAAGTCACCCACCCCTTACATACTGGTACACAAACCTTATCATTTAGGGCTTCTTTGAGCCTCTTTTGCCTGATTAAGTGCACTACACAATTTTTTATGGCACTGTTTATCAGAGTACTTACCACTTTGTAATGGTACTCACCACTTGTAATGAGTGGGTTTTCTTGAAGAGGTTGGACAACGGCACAGACAAACAACTCAGCAGTTCCTGATATAGCTCACCACTGACCTAGATAAACAGAGCAGATGACGTAATACTGGCAATTATAGTGAGGTGATGAAGATGGAACAATTCATCAATGACCTAGATAAACAGAGCAGATGACGTAATACTGGCAATTATAGTGAGGTGATGAAGATGGAACAATTCATCAATGACCTAGAAAAAAGGACAGATGATGATGTAATGCTGGTAAATAAAGTACATATTATGATGAAAGCAAGAGAACATCAAAACAGATGATGTGATGCTGGCGTTTGTTGAACTTACAATATTTTAGATAATAAAAAAAATATTGCAACACGTACAGTTCTCCATTTTATATACTTTTAAGCAGTTAATGCACCTTATTACTAATTCTAAATACTGTAAGTCGTTTTAATTCCACGGTGTTAAAATTTCACAATTTTATTAAAGTACCAATCGCGATGGTTTTGATTTCATACAGCTTAAAAATCAATTGATCAGAATATAAGCATTGAAACTTTTGATAACTCATGATAGTATTCACGATGGGTTTAATTTTGCAGGAAAATATTAAATTATGCACATAGTGAAAATCAAACCATCGTGATTATTTGCCAATCTACAGTATGTACTTTAAAATTTCTCTCTGACATCTAAAAATGTTACTTTTCAAAACTGTTATTACCCCAATATGGAAAGACATTCTAAAGTATTTGGATGTGCATATTGATAATATTAACATCAACTTAGAACATTTCTGTTTCCTGAAAAAAAATGATCATGCTCATAATTATCATGTTTATATAGCTTAATAAAGCTGACAAAGCTGAATCATGCACAGTTTAATTCGCAGTCATTGCAATTTTTTATATAACACATCATGTATCTTTTCTGCAATGTTACTACCTTAATTCATACCCACATAAAATGTCAAAGAAATTAATTCACTGCATTTTAAAATAACAAAATACTGTTAAAAGCTACATAGTGGTATGTTAACATACAGTTGTATTGTAAAACAGAAATACCAAACCAAAATTTTTATAAAAGACCATAAACCAAAGTAAAATGATCTTTAAAAAAAAATGCATAATTATGATTTTCCCAATATTCCACAAATAATCCTAAATAATCCAACTTTGACCACATTCACACCAGCACTAGAGAGTAGTTGCAGCCTGTTGCTGTAAAACCACTGACCGTGTTAGATAAAAAAAGAAAAGAAAATAATGCACCTCAACACTAGCCAACGGTTTTGAATTGATGTATTCTTCTCATTTCATCTCTAAAAGTTAATATCATCCTACCTATAAATATTGGATGTAATTTCACCGGCAGTATCTGTTTATTATTTTTTTTAGGATGCAAGGAATGATGCTAATGGTTACAGCAAGTTCCATACTGACCTAGAACAATTCTGATGATGATGATGGAGATGATGATGATGTAGATTGAGATGATTTTAGAATGTAATTTAATACTGCCATAGTGAATTAAAAAAAATTAAATGATGACCTGATTATTAACTTAATTGAGGCTAAGGTATAAGTGTACCAGTATATCAATTTGAAAATTACCTATGACAGTAAATTATTTCATTTGTGCATAATCTGACCGTAGATATTCTACCAAGCCTACTCAATCTCATGCTATCCAATAAGATAGCTGAAAACCTTGATTTGGGATATCCACTCCCACGACAAGGTTTTTTTAATTTTGGGAGGGGATTGTTCTTTCTAAATACACAGAAGGCAGAGAAATCCAGGCCTTCAATGCATGAAGAACAAAAATCAATAAAGGATTTTCTGCAAACGTTTTCAGTGCCCTGCATACATATATTATTGTTAAAAACGCATGGCTCGATAGCTCATGCATATGACCCAATTATCTTTACAAACAGCTAAAATTTGGAAATTCCCTTGTGACGTTTAAAAGGATCTAACGTTTACAGAAAATAGCTGGGTCGTGGAGCATTAGGAAACTCTGGGAATCGAGCTTTTAAATGAACTCAAAGTGTCAAGTTCTTCAGTAGTCCCATAAGGGTGGAAGTGACTTTATACCGGTATATATATATACATAGCCTGCTATCGACCAGATGTGCAGATGTGTATTGGCAAACAACTGAATGCGTTGGGACTTTGTTAGGATAGGTAAGCATGCTTTTGATCCTACAATAGTACTGGGGGTAATTTTTATCTTCATGAAATAAGTCATACACTAGTTCATAGAGCAAGCAAGTATGTCTCATGAGGCATATCAAATCATAGTTTGTGGGACTACATGGCTGACTGGCTGTGCGTAAGTTAATTAGCTGTTTGACACGTCTTCTACAAGTCATTCAAGTAGTGAGTTCTTTGACCCGGGAGTTCACCTATGGCCACATGGCATTATAACAAGTATCTACATGCAATATGAATATGGCCTGAATGAACTTCTTATAAATTTTGTGATTTCAGACTGTTATATATACCTACGACAACATGGAGATTTACCAGGCCCGGAAAATCAGCAACATTCCTACAGCTATCTCTCAGCCCTTTGATTTTGTGTGTAGCCACAATGAGAAATTCAAAATCAAGGATATTGGGGTATGTAGACTTTATTCAGGTGCAGACTAAATGAAATTGTTATTAACTTCTCGGGTACAATCACAAAAGTTTGGCAAAACATTAACAAATGTCTGATAAAAAAATAAAATAAAAACAACCGGAGAGCTTGTAGCTGTGAACTTTTCTATTTATTGAAGGGGGGGGGGGGGGGGGGTGTTAGGGTTGTTTACAACCGAGGAGACAGGTTTCCTACATTGTAACATGTTCACTTCTGCCATTGTTTGAGTATCAGCGGGTGCCCGACCCAATCTGACCCCAAACAGAGTGGCCGATCTGATAACATTCAGTCCCCCTTTTAATCTGCGATATATCTAATCAAAAACAAACTATATACCATTGATCAAATATCTACACTCAAAGTCAATACCTACACAGGGCACAGTTTGTGCTCAAGTTAAATTAAGGAGACGGCTAGGGAACTCTAAAACTTTTTATTGAAACATTCATATTCTATATTTGAAGTCATAAAAAATAAAAAAAACTTGATGTATTTGTACATAAATTCAATAGCTGAAATTTTAGATTTAATTTGCAGGGGAAAACACTCACTTATTAATTTTTATTCTTCTGTAAGATAAAACCTTAACCATAGGTCTAAGGAACATGGTTTGAATTCAAATGAGCTGTAATTTAGTGCCAACATGACAGTGACTGATTCATATACTTTAAATTCGCCTGTACATGACAATGAACATCTGTTTATACTTTAAATATAGAAAACATTTGCTGATAATGAATGAACATTCTGTGTTACAGTTAACAGAAACTCAGTATGTTTTGATTTCAGTCTCTATCAATGGACAAAAAAAAACTGGAAAATCTCACGTTATGGTACTGTAACAGTACTAGTATATATTATATGGCCCAAACCTACTGTTCCTCCTTGAAGGAGAGCATTCTCTGTAATGTGTGTTTATTGGATGGTCTGTTATCATGAGGTGTAAGACACTGCAGGAATTACATAACATTTCCATGGTATATTTATAACTGAAAGCTCTGAAAGAAATGACAAAGCACCACCAATCCGGTGCATTTATACTGGTACTATTGATAACATACTGGTACTATTGACATAACATACTGGTACTATTGACATGGCATACCGGTGCATGTATAAGAAATCAATTAAACATGGCTCCAACTTACTATTACCGTAATAGTTCAGTCTGATTTTTTGTGACCCGCTTTCAATCCTATATCCTATATACTCCTTTGCACTACTTTCTTTAATGTGAACTGGAAGCTTCCTCTGAATATGTGTTAATTAAGGACCATTAATTTCGTCCATTCACTTCATACAGTTACAAGGGGATATTTTTTTAACATGTGTAGAATTTCTCTCTGAAATATATGTACTTCACGGAATAGTAAAGTTTTCTTGTTAACTGTTATTTTGGAGGTCACCTAAACTTAACAAATTCAGAGAAATTATCCTGTTTAGTCAAATCATTTACATACATTATACTGATAATAGCCAATCATTCCTCTAAAAGGAACACCTATTGTTTTATTAACTAAAAAAAATTAAACTAGAAAAAAAGAATTATTGCAAGAATCTTCAAATTCAGTCATGTTCGTAAACAATGCTGTTAGTGCATATCTGTGTGAACTAATATAAAACACAATCATAATGCTCCAAGTTTTCTAATTACTCCCTCCCTCCAGTATCTCTCTCCCACAACTTCACCAACTTCCTAACCACACCAATTAAAGACCAGTCAATCTTATTTCTTGTCAAGAAAAACTTGGGAAATTTAACCGTCTCTACAAAATTCAAACTCTGTTATAATTCATGATATCGTAACTGTCCATATATGCCTTATATGAAGACATTTCCGTCAAACACATGCATATAGTGCTAAGTTCATCTATTATTGATTGACAGGTCACTGAGGTTAAGACAAAGAGCGACCTTTTACGTGTGACATCCCAGGACAAGCCGGACATCCACACACAAGACTATGTACTACAGCTCCAGTACCACATCAACGGCACGCGCGGACACTTCCTGTTGGTGGACGGCTCTGGGGAGGTCAAGGCCAATGGACAATGCAGAGACCAACGCAGTGAGTGTTTAACCCCTGTACAAATGGTAGGGAATTCCCGGTTTAATTTGCAAGAGCCAATTATTTTCGGGATTGTCGGTTTTTTAAATGGCCATTGGGATTAAATGTCATGAGTTCTGTTGAAATGTTAACATGAAATAAAAACTTGCATTTTATAATTTGTTGGGGAGGTGAACTCATGGGTAAGGAATACCCTTAAATCACTGAAAACTGAGCCATCCTGACTAACATATTCCCCTCCATACTGTAAACCAACTATTATTCATGACAGCTTTATTTTGCGATTTACCAGAGATTAACTGGTTCGCAACGACAATTTTTTGCGACTACAATTTATCCACACTCGTTTTGATATAACAACATTACGGCAAAGACAAGTTCGCAGGAAGAAATATTCGCAATGAAAAGGCTCTCGTGAATCTTTCGGAAATTTCTTGCATACGAATAAAAGTTTTTTTACAGTATCAGTTCCCTAACATAGAATCACTAACCATGTCTTGTAAAATTGAATATATGTACTGTGCATGTGTTCTCGATACATGAACAACTATTTATAGCTCAATTAAATAAGACTCTATGTCTGTCAAGAGACAGAGTTGACATACCAACCTAATCTATATTATCCTCTAAAGTAAGAGTTTATCAGAGAATTTTTTTTATAGTCATATTAAAATCTTGTGTACAAGAGATTTAGTTTGCTTGTTATTAAAGAACTATATATGATATTAGTCAAATTTGGCCCCCAAAATTCGCTATTTTTAAAATGATTCAGGTACATATACTTGTTGTGTTATCTTATAAACGAGTTGACTTAAAATATGTTTTTCACCAATTTATTTGATTTATATGCACTCACTGGCAGTATATGACGTCAGAAGTGACGCTATTTTTATAATTCAATCAAAATCAACCAAAAATTGACATTTTTCTTATCATTTTTCGAATGGGAAATATAGAGCGACTCTTTGAACAAGAATGAACTTTTTGTCACTTAAAAGTACTGGTAAGATACATCTTTGGTGAAAATATTTTGTTTGTTCAAGTAGTCGCTCAATGTTTCCTTAAAGAAAAACTGCCTCAAACCAAACCGTTTTATGCTAAAAATGAGAAAATGGCGGGAAAAGGTAAACTTTATGATGTCATATTTTTAAATTGTGGGCTCTAAAATCAAAATGAAAATTATGAAAAAACTTCAAATGTATATTTGTACAAATAAAACAAAGAATTACAGTAAAATGACAATGTTCATTTTAGGGGGCCATTTTAGGCTCAAACCATATATAGTCCTTTTAAAGATAATTTCATTGTTGTTACAGCTCTGCTGACGGTCATCCATAACTTCACACAGAGACGGGAGTCTTGCTACCAGATCATTGGCTGGGGGGACAAATTCAACCAGAAAATCCTTTACATGGATGGCACAGAGCTTAAAACTAGGGTAGGTATCAAAATACAAAATATTATAGTATTTCACAAGAAGGACTACATAGAAGTTTTGTACATCTTTTTTCTGTTGTTGGAAAAGAAAAAAAAAAGAAAAAAAAATTGAATCATTACAGTGAACATGTTGATCTTTGTTGATTTAATATAAAAGAGAAATTATTATAGTAATTAAATATTGTGTGGTTTCACCAATATTCATTGAATATCAATTTTCATGGGTTTTGTTGTTAACTTGATCCACAAAATCTATAGTTCATTGAAGTACAATTTTTAATAACAAATTGTATTGAAAAGATCCTAGTCAATGAATTTATACATTCATCCTTAAAATAGTGTTTTTTGATAAATCCACCAAAATTGATTTTCACTAATACACGTATTATTAAAACACAGAAGCAGAATTTATCTTAACTTCGTTACTAAACAACAAATGTGTCTTGACTTCAGCCATACAAGCAATCTAAGGGAGACAACAACGACGACACATTTTTTTCATTCCGAACCAAAGGAAACAGTGAGGATGGACATTTTGCCATTGTGTCGTGGACGGGAAACTCCCTAGTGTTTGACACCCAGGGGAACTACCTGGCCCCCAACAATCTGTCGCGACGGTCGGACACCTCATACTTGTTCAAACTACAGACAGTCGACTGGATGAAAGTGACCACTGTATAAAATCTCCCAACCTGGATCAAAATCTTTTACATGTACCAGTAGTTATAATAGAATTACCTTGTTATTTCAATACTAAATCTATAGATTTTTTAAGTTTAAATAAGTAGATAATTATTCAATGTATTTTGTAAAAAGGAATTGTAAACAAAGTGTTTATTTAAATATCCTATAACACGATACCATATAGCTCCCAGGTAACATTATCAGAACCTGTTTGGCTATTATGAACATCAATCCTTCAATGTGATCTCAATCTGTGAACAATATTCCAATACTGAACTAGAGTAACAAATGGCTGAACCTTGAACCTTATCAATGTCTGAACATTGAACTTGAACCTTATCAATGTCTGAACATTGAACTTGAACCTTATCAATGTCTGAACATTGAACTTGAACCTGACAATATTTGAACACTAAACTTGAGCCTTACAGATGAACATAGAAGTTGAACCTAAACAATGTCTGAACAAAGAACTTAAACCTAAACAATGTCTGAACAAAACTTGAACCAGATGTCTGAGCTCTGAACTTCAACCTAAACATCTGAACTTTGAACTAGAACCTTCACTATCTTTGAACATTGATCGTGTCAATATGTAAATTGTACTAAACTTTCCACTGATCTCAGTTTACAGCAGATCTTAGAATTTTAGGGCTCTGTGCTCTTTGAAGTAATGAACAATTAAAAGTGAGCTGACATTGGAAGAGCCGGCCCCTGGGAATGGAGTTATTGGAGAGACTGTGTTAACAAACTGTATACATATTATATTTAGCATGTGCAGTATTTGGCAGAAAATGATTTTTTCAAAAAGTTAGTGTGGATTAAAATTTCTTAATGTGCCTATTACATATATTATGCATGGCATTTAGCTATGTACTTGAAAAAGCGGAAGAAAGCTTTCCGTCAAAAATGCTAAAAAGAATACACAGCTGAATGTAATATGATTACAGTACGTGATGAGATTATCCCTTCTAGTCAATACACTTACATGACACACAGTACTTTACTAACCTACTTGCCATTCATAATCAAATTTATATTGTATTCTTTATGTAAATCAGTTTTATTCATTATTGTCATTGTACGTAATTATAAAGTTTATGTAGTGGTGTCTATAGTAAAATGAATTCCACTTAAATTAATGCCTGATGTTACAACAATAACCCGCTTCTAGCCAATTTCTGGCCAAAATAAGATTGATTTTGCTACTCTTTTGATAGTTATCAAACCTGATACTTACTGAATTTGTTAACCATACAAGATTTAAGTATTGCATCATTTCAAGTTGTGAATAATTATATAGATAAAACAAACTGTAATCACCATTCTACAGGTCCATTGTGTGTGAAAGCGGAACATCAATAGTATATCACTTACTTAAAGTAGTAGTATTCTTCTAGGTTTATGAAAGCAGACAATTTACATTGTACAATATAGAAAATAAATTCAACAAATTCAATAGAACTGTACAGTTTACAGCTGAGTGTAAATTGTGTCCAAATACCACTATTTCATCGATACTTTTGAGTCCTTTGTATATAGAGTTATCTTGTTTATTATGTGTTTATTATGATGAAATTATATTTTTACAAAAGAAAATCAAAATTACTTGTATTATTTGTGTAATAGATTTTTTTCGTGTAAATATTTTGTGTAACAGTGGGTATTTGAACTGTTCTTGTAAACCTACATGACCTTAGTGTCAAGGTTTCTTGATTTCCCCACACATATTGTGATAAAGAGCTTTATCTTGAAAGCTTTAGTTGTAGTGCCAAGGGAGATAATAAAGTCTAAAACACTGGTAGCATCTGCATTTTTCATTGTCTACACCATATAACAAGGTAATACGTTATCTGCTTAAATTTTTACGAATTTAAAGGCATGCAAACTTAATGCTTTAAATTTTTACATGTTAATTTTGCGAATTTTTGTACCAGTAAAATAAAATATGTGTCAAAGTTGAAATCAATCAGCAATATTAATTCATTAAACAATATCGTTGTTAAATATTTACTGATACATGTACAACTAGAACTGTCCTAATGGGACTTATACCCCAGCAAGGCTAATTTCAAATGGGACAAATAATAAAATTGAATATTAAAGGATTGCAACACACAATTACAATAAATTCTAGAATTGTAAAATAAAAATTCAGTGAACAAAGAAAAAAAATCAAAATTGTAAGAACTTCACTGTAAATACATATGTATACATTTACAAAATTATGTATCTGATATATTTTTCTTTTATTTAATTGTTTTAAAGAAAAACCAACAAAATGACAATAACCCCTCCCTTTGCAGTAAATGAAAATACCGGCAGCCAGGCAAATGCTCTTCTGTTGATAAAACTTTGAATATTTTTCTGATAAGAGTCTTGACAGATGCAATTAGTTGTTTCAAATTTTCCTCCCTTTCTTCTATGGTACAATGGAACTCCATATCAGAAAATTGATCCCATAGGACTATGATTTTCTTTGATGAGCTTGTTAAATTTATTAAACTCCCAAAACATTACCATTTTACCATACTATGTAAAACTAGAGCAGAGCTCGTGGCAAAGCCCCGAGTAGGTCTTCCGTTGTTGCTGCGAGTTGAAAATATATGTTACGATTATAATGACTATACTTTCAGTTCTGCTTTTGTTATAAAAATGTGTTGTAATTGAAAGTCTGTATATAAAACGTGTTTTGAAAAAAGAAAGGAAGAAAATATTTTAGGAAAACTATTTGTCGAGCAGAGTTTATGTAATCGTTTCAAACATTGTTTAAAAAATGAGATCATGTTTAATGGCGAGTTAAATTTTCAAAGGGTAGCAAGCATTGTTATAAACATTAAACAGTATGTACTCATGATTCATGTCAGGAATTGTATTTCTTTTTTAAACTGAACTCGCCTACAAAACACGTAAACTTTTCTCAAAGATAACTTCTATATTAAAATATTTCTAAATTTTAGAAGACTATGTGCAAGTTTAGAATTGCGTGCTGACAAAATTTACAGACCCTAAAACGTACTACTACACCAAAAAAGCGTGCGGCCAACGTGCGAGAAACGTTTCGTGTAAACCTTTTAGAGTTTCATGTAAACCGTTTAGCGTTTCGGGCAAAGCGTGTAAATCGTTTCGAGCAAAGCGTGCGAGAACCGTTTGAAACGTTCATCAGATTTCATTCGGAACTCTCTGACAAGTTAATTGTTTCAAAATGGCGCGCGTTTTACATTACTTTAACAAAATTGAACGAATTTTTAACAAACAAAAGAAAGGTATATGTATTAAAAGACGACTAGTTACAGAGTACATGTATATTTAACGTTTTCATGCGATGTTTCAGTACTGAAACAATATTAAAATTCGCTATACAATACAGTAAGCGAAACATGATTTCTATTGGAACAAACCTAAATCAACTTTAACTTGCACGATCATGTTTTGATAAGCATGTATTTTTATTATCTATTTACATCGATAACTCTTACTGAGACCATTCGGCTGTGTACAAGCAGCACACATTACCTCGGACATCGGGCGAGACCTGCACCTGGCTGAACCTGTCAATCAAACTCTGTGTATTTGTTTTCATTGGATGGTCAGGCGTCTCTCTTTTGTCAAAAGCCAATGGAAAATTAATGAATTCAAGGTAATCGGAATCAGAATTTGATAAAGCACACAATTTAAATGATAGAAAATTTATTAATTATTTGAACAAAATTAAATGTAAACATTGAAAGGAAATAAAAAAATTAATTATTATGGGAATCTATACGCATGGTACTCAATTAAAATAGATTATATTATGATTTTATTATTTTATGTAGTAAAATCACCCTTCCAACTGTTACTCAAATACATAACAATTGATGACCTGGGGCTATAAATGTTCTGAGCTGTGTGCGCTGAAGCGGCACAAGATTCTCGATCGCATGCGGCAATTGAATTAACACAGACTGGCCGAATAAACAAAGGGGTGGGAAAGTGAAACAAAATGTTACACATAAGAAGAAACCACCAAAAATGTTTTTCGACAGATCTTGATATCTTTTCTCCAATTAAAAAAATCCAGCGCGAGCACCTGTCAGCGGGGCGGGAGGAGTGGGGGGGGGGGGGGGGGGGGGCAGCAATGAGTTCGCTTCCACAATGAAACTACAGAAGTGATTAATATGTGACCGATAGAATCTAATCTAAAGTTGTTTAAACTCATGTGAATATTTTCTAAAATAATCATCGAATGCCTCAATTCAGGGCATTCCTTTATCGTGCTAGCACCTACCGCAAACATGTAACATGGAACTTTGATTATAATTTGATTTGATTTTTAAACTACCTTGTACGCTATCGTATAAATCAATGCTTCATCAACTGTAAAAGTAAAATAACTTTATCTTAAACCAATATAATAGTTGAAAACATAATAAAATAAAGTTGTGTCCGTGCAAAATATGAAACATAAACGCGTCATAAGGTACATGTAGAAGAACACGAACCGACCGCGGATCACTTAACCACTCGCGCCGGATCTCCTCAGCCATGTGCGAGGGATGATCATTATTTAAAGGTTTAATATTTGAGGGGGGTGGGGTGGGGGTGTTGATTTAAAACATTAATTGTACAGTTTTTAAAGTAGTTTACATAAACCAACCAACCATTAGTTTATGTCTAACGATTTTTCCGATATGGAGTAATATCGTTCATTAATATTCATTTACACTCAAATATTTAATTAAATATATACAAGTAGGACAAACCTTTATAACATAAAACTAAAACAGTTCTTGTATATACGGCTATATTAACTCAAACACGTTCATATGCATGCAAGTGTAAGTCGCGGTGTGCGAATCTTGTGTATTAAATAACCGCTTACCGCTAGGTAATGCAGCCGTGGCTGATCTCCTCGGCCGTGGGCGAAGGATAGATTACGTAAAGGTACAACGCACAGAAACGCACAGCTCAGAACCAAGGAAGATTTGAAAAGTTTGCAGTATAATGACCTTACTCTATCAAATAGAAGTTCTTTATTTTAAACTAAAAACCCACAATTGATCTATGTCTATTATTGCTTTAGAGAATGACATTGCTTTCATTAATTAAATGAACTACATGTATTTCTTACTTGACATCCAATCGTTTAATCCACAAAAGATTTTGTGTAATCAAAACTAAAACAATTCTTGAGTTCGCGGCTAAATAAATTCATATATGAGAGACGCAACTCTCGTGTATTAGATAACCACTGACCGCTAGGTAGTCCAGCCGCGACCACGGTGACCGACTTTCTCGGCCGCGGGCGAGGGAGAGCTTACGTAATGGTACACACACAGCTCTGATTCAAGGTAGATTTTGAATGCATGATGTTTATATTAAAAAGGTAATGCATATATTTTTTCATTCCATATTTTGTGTTTTACTAGAAAAAAAAGAGAATGTTTTGTTTTCCAATTCCCGTTTTTAAGGATTGTGCACTATAAGAACTTAACAACGACTTAAACTCCTAAAAAAAAGCATGTATTCTAAAAAAAAAAAATTCTTATGAATTAATGCCTCCTGTATAAACCAGCATACTTTCTGCGGTAACTTCATGCCAGTTGTACGCACAAAGTCTTTCGTTAAACAGGTACATGCTAACATGTAAAGCTTTTTACACTCATACTACACAAACCACTTACAAAATAACATTGAAACGACCTTCATGAGATCCCAACAAACAACTTTTCCAGCGACAGCCATGTCAAAATCCTAACCGTTTTTGAGTTATTAAGCAAAATGTTTTAGGGGCCATTGGCCCTTAATTTAAGGGGCCAGCCCCTTTTTATTGGTGTCAAATGAAAGCCCTTGTTATTTTGCACAACTTTTATTCTACATGTCTTTACAAAAATTTTTTCGTTCAAAAGATATAAAGGAAAACATGTCTAAATTTTTGCACTTTTTTGAATCCTGTTTTTTGACCCCCTACCTTTTCCTAAATAAAAAACGTAATCTAAAAACATAAACAGATGTGCACAACTACAATGTCTCTGTTATTCAAATTCGTTGGATTCCCATTCCCTGCTATCATAGTCTCGCAGCCTTTGTCTGGAAACAAAAGGCCCTAAAAAAATTTAAAAGGGGAATAACTCTTTAACGGAAAGGGAATTCTACATTTTATGAATTGCTTAAGATATTGTTTTGTAAAGTACATTAGCCCTGAAAATTTGAGCAAAAACCGTTTAGAAATGAGCAAGATATGAAGCCTCAAAGTTCGCGTCTAGGAAACAAAAAAAAAAAAAGAAAAATAAGAATAATCTTAATTTTTTTCCCGCACAATAATAGAAAGGTCTTCCGTTGGAAACGGAAGACCTTAAATATGTAAAAAAGATTGCCAAAACACTTCAATCATATCAGTAGTTTTGAATTTCATTTAAATTAATGCCCTATAGGGTCACTTCATCAATTTAGTTGACTAATAAATTTAAACAACTTCTAAACATAGTTAAATTCTTTATTAATAATGATATTATTTATTTCCTTATATTAGGCGAGAGAAATTAAATTTTTAGTTTTACGGATCCGCCGACCCAATTTTTCCGATTTTGTAAAAAAAAAATAATGAAAAAAAATTCGTATCTTCGGAAATTTTTCCGGAATTTTCAAGTTTGACCGATCTTAGTTTTAAAATTACTTTATTTGATTTGAAATCTGCAAAACGTTTGACAAAGGGAGCTTTTAAAATCAAGTGTAAGCGTCTCTATAACATGGAGTATTTAAGATGGAGGTCAGCCATGCATGGTTTGGCTTAAAAGTTTTTATGAAAAGCAAAGAAAATGTTATCCTGAACAAGTTTTAAGGTTAATACCAATGATCTTGAAACAAACACAAAGTACACAGTGGATAGTGGACAAATTAAACTTAATATCATAAGTTCAAGCAAATAATATGTAATTTTGATTAATAAAAGTTTGCCCACTTTTTTTTTTTTTTTTTATTTTCCCTCCTCCGACCCAAATTTTTTACAACAAAATCCGTAAAACTAAAAATTAAATTTCTCTCGCCTAATGATAGAAATTTTTGGTTTACATAAAACAGTTTTAAAATAACCCAAAACCACCATTATCAATTTTCCTTAAACACATGCTCCATCTAAACCATGGCTCAGATAATGGCCCCCTTGGGACAAATGAATTCAGTCACACTTGTCTTTGATGACAAAATTTTGCATTGTCAGTTGATAGAATACTTATAAAAAAAACAAGAGATGTTTTTGAAACACGTATGCCCCCCTCCCTTGGAAACATCCACAAAGAAAATGAACGTAAACTTCAAATAACTGGAATTTTTGTAAGTTCAAGGGCCATAACTCTGTCGAAAATTACTCGATCGAACCCAAAATCAAACTTGACCTAGATATTATCATGATAAACCTGTATACCAAATTTCATTTCAATATGTTCATCCTCTGCGTAGAAAATGAGTAGAAACTGCAAAAAACTAGAATTTTCCTTGGTCCAAGGGCCATAACATTGTCGAAAATTGCTCGATCATACCCAATATCGAACTTGGCCTAGATATTATTATGATAAACCTGTATACCAAATTTCATTTCAATATGTTCATCCTCTGCGAAGAAAATGAACGGAAACTGTTGGTGGACCAACCGACAGCAGCAAAGCAATATTGCCCTCCCTTCTTCGAAGGGGGGCATTATAAATTCAGTTAAGAAATAAAGACAATAAACCTCCATCTGGATGTATTAATATAAATATATTTTAGAGTGTTTTAATACTATTAATTAATTAATAAAATCTGTAAGGATGACCTCCCTTACTTTTCAGCATCAGTGTACACTATATAGAATAAGAAAAATGAAGATTGTCATAAAATCATTAAATCTTGTCTGATCTTAAAAAATTGCAGGTGCACATCTTCAGATGGTGTTCAACATATGTACAAATTTTCAGACTGTTCCATGCAGTAATAAAAAAATTCTATAGGGGGGACAAAGTTGCATCTACAGACAGACGGACAGGGTGAAACCAATATACCCCCCTAAACTTTGTTTGCGGGGGTATAATTGTGTCAAAAATGAAACTCTATGCAAGAAAATTGATCCTATAGGACTATGATTTTCTTTAATGAGCTTGTTAAACTTGGATAAACTCCCAAAACATTATCATAATTAGCATACTCAGGGTTGTCTCCAAGACCCGGGAGGCGGGGAATTTCCCCGCCTAAAGTGACGTGATTACCCGGCTATCATTGCATTTCAAACACAATCTATAGCTATAAGGTAGACCTCCAGATCCCCTTCTACTTTTTTATTTCTCCCTTCTACTTCAATTTTTAAAGACAACCCTGATACTAAGTAAAAATATGAATAAAAGGAGAATTTAATATTACAAACAATTTTAAAAGTTGCCATACACTAAAATCATATCAATAATTTTTAAATTTCATTAACATTAATGCCTTATAGGATCACTTCATCAATAAACTTGACTAACAAATTAAAACAGCTTCTAAAAATAGTAAAAATCTTTATAAATAATGATATTTTATATTTCCTTATAATGATAGAAATTTTTGGTTTATATGAAACAGTATTAAAATAACCCACAAACCACTGCCCCTTTTACAAATTATTAATTTTCCCTAAACACATGCTCAATCTAAACCATGGCTCAGATAATGGCCCCCTTGGGACAAATTAATTCAGCCACTCTTGTCTTTGATGTTCATATTTGCTCCTATGAATTTATCATTGACAAACAAAAAGTTTGCATTGTCAGTTGAAAGAAAACTTATAAAACATAAATTCAGTTAAGAAATAAAGACAATAAACCTCCATCTGGATATATCTATAATAATATATCAAAGAGTTTTTACTATATTAGTTAATTAATAGAATCTGTATGGATTACCTCCCTTACTTTTCAACATCAGTGTATCATATATAGGAAAATGAAAATTGTCATAAAATCTTGTTTGATCTTTATAAAATTACAGGTGCACTTAACATATGTACAAATTTTCAGACTGTTCCATGCAGTAGTAAAAAATTCTAAAGGGAGGGGGGGATAATATAACTTATTAGGTTTGTTACTGGCTGTTTACAGAAATTTGTGGTGTCGGTAAAGTCCATAGAAGGCGAGGTGGAGTCGAGCCTTCTATGGATTTTACCGACACCACAAATTTCTGTAAACAGTCAGTTACAAATCTAATAAGTGTTTTGTTTTGTCGACAACAATTAAATTCATAGCTTAATTCTATTATTTTTTACCTTACTCGTCAGTCGTTTGTGCTAACATGGATGCTATTGTAGAATCATAATATTACGTCATGGGCAAAGGGGGGTCACTCTAAATATTTTGGGGCTTAAAAATTAAAGGCATGGTTGAACGTTTAGGTAAAAAATCTGCTCAAATAAAGTCACGTCCGCCATGTTGCCGTGTAAATTTTGATGCTTGCCGTGTAAAGAAATTTATAAGGCAACCATGTGACGCGATTCATCCAATGACGTCGCGACATTCTAGTCCGAGGCAAAACAAAATTGGACAGGGTGAATCCAATATACCCCTAGGCCTCTAAACTTTGTCTGTGGGGGTATAAAGATGAACATATCTCATACGATAGAACTACATTGAATGTGACATCAGGGAGATGAGATATACCTAATATACTTGGATGTAATTAAAATATCTAAAAGATATATGTAATTATTATACCTCTGTTGATATTTTCTATGTAAAATAACTACAGATAAAAATGCTATTTTATCTAACTGTGATTTAGTTTCCATGCTATCTACCCATGGTGAATAGTCATCAAAACTTTTCACCAGCGGCATTTTATTTCCCTCAGTTTTAAACTCAGAACACCTCTGACATTATCCGATCGCTACATTAAATTTAAAGTCCGATAACTCTAATTTGTTTATCATCAAGAAATTCTGCATAGCCGAAGTTTTCTTCGGTATAATAAAATACCTATTCGGACGTAAGCAATTTTATTGTCCCCCAAGACAGCAACTATTTTGCAAGGCGAAGCCAAGGTAAATAGTTGTTGACGAGGGGACAATAAACTTGCTATCGTCCTCATAGCCAGTCAATAGGTATATAATATCTAAGTGTTATATAATAATCGATTTGTAGATATGATCTATAGTTCGCCAGAATATCTTTTTCTGGCAGCAAATACATCTTTTTAGAATGCTTTGCTCGGCATCATTATATATGGCACTAAATTTTTATCCTGAATATTCGTTTAAAATATTTAAAAAAGAAATCAAGGTACATTTATAAACATCATTTATGAAGACAGTTTATTAAATCAGAAACAACAAGAATAGAATTCCTGGGTCCCCCGCCGGTCAAGCAGTATACTAGTATTGAGTCTATCGACCAAGGCTGATTTTCGAACTTGACCAAGGTATTAGTGGTATAAACATTTGGTATAAATTTAATGAAAATCCGTCAAAGTTTGAAGGCATGAGAGCGCTTACAAGGTCAATTTTTGGATAAAACGGAGTCATTATTGTGGTCAAAGTCCCATAACTCCAACAAAAAGTATCGACCAATGCTGATTTTCGAACTTGACCAAGGTATTAGTGGTATAAACATTTGGTATAAATTTAATGAAAATCCGGCAAAGTTTGTAGGCATGAGAGCGCTTACAAGGTCAATTTTTTGATAAAACAGAGTCATTATTGTGGTCATAGTCCCATAACTCCAACAAAAAGTATCGACCAATGCTGATTTTCGAACTTGACCAAGGTATTAGTGGTATAAACATTTGGAATAAATTTAATGAAAATCCGTCAAAATTTGTAGGCATGAGAGCGCTTACAAGGTCAATTTTTGGATAAAACGGAGTCACTATTGTGGTCAAAGTTCGATAACTCCAACAAAAAGTATCGACCAATGCTGATTTTCGAACTTGACCAAGATAATAGTGGTATAAACATTTGGTATAAATTTAATGAAAATCCGTCAAAATTTGTAGGCATGAGAGCGCTTACAAAAAAGTGTGACGGACGGATGCACGGACACACAGACCCACGGACCCACAGACACACGGACCCACGGACACACGGACGGACGCCCGGCATTTCTATGTCCCCGCACCGGGTTGCGGCGGGGGACAATAAAAGGACACTTGTCACCTAACATAAAACACCCCAATTACATACTGGTATGTGGAGAAGTTGATTACTTTTCTAAGCGGTATAAGCAAGATTCACTGTTTAACGATCCCCAATCCTTAGCAATGTTCATAACTCTAAATTATTCGGAATTCTTTTTATTCGTACTTTAAAACTGCCTTTTATAAAGACAAAGAGCTAGAGCCACGAAGCATCAAAAAATGCCCTATCATTAAAAATTACCATGTTTTGGTAAAATATAGGGTAGGATCTTAGCTTTGCATAACTCTTTTTCTTTTTTCGATATCTATCATACTTTTTTATAAACGGAGTTTACAATATGGCATTGTTTTGATGAAAAATGTAGAACAGACGTCATTTTTGTTAAGTAACGTCATGAAATGATAAAACTACGTATGACTTGAATCTAATAAAATAAACAAAAAAATAAAATAAAATTATCATGTAGACATAATTAATTTATGAAAATAAATTTATTGATGAAAATAGCATGAAAAGCTTATTTACAATATAGTTTAAAACATATTACAGGGACCAGTGCTGAAGGTCAATATAACGGCGGTACATTTATACATGTCAGTGTCTTAAAAGTTCTTTTTTCTGCAATCTGAAACTGCATGTCATTGAAGTAATGCTGATGATGCGCAATGTATAACTGAGGATTAATCATTGAATTCTACCAATGTAATCACAAATTATTAAAAATAAATATATAAATATGTCAGAGATACGGTAATTGAATTTAATAGAGATATATGTAATCTCGAATTTTGATGCATTACTGTAACAGTCTGTGTACATTATTCTACATGATTATTTTACTTGTTTCAAGGCTTCGATATTTTCACCCAATCATGGCGCTTTACAGCAGTTAGATGCCACGGTTCAGTTCTTTGAAATGTTTTATTTTCCCAGTTTCCCGTGGGCTCACCGTGCGTTCATGTGCGCTCTCCGCTCCGCTCCGTTCCCACTCATCGTGCACAAATCGCCCACCGTGCGTTCACAAAGATTTCGCCTTGCATGCGTCAGATAATATTATATAAAGGCTTATAACAACACAAACATGTAGTTTATTGTTATTATTTCCTGATTACCAATGAAACACAATGTAACAATACCGGCCGGGGCTCTCCGAATAAATCGTTCATCTTGCGTTCACATAGAGTACATATATCGTTCAACGTTCACTTTGCGCTCTGCGTTCGCTCTCAGTTCACCGTTCATAAGCGCTATCCAAATTCGGCTCAGCGTGCACTTGCCGTCGTTTAGAGCGCAATCACTGTGCGCTCACCGTTCACGAACTGTTCAAGTGAAAAATAAAACCTTTTAGCGACTGTGTTTATGTAATGGATGTACTAGTATGCCGAAAGCAGTTCTGTATGAAATAATATAAAACAGTTTCGAGGCCCGTTATAGGGCCGAGAACAGTGATATTTTTTCATACAGAAGTGTTTGAGGCATTTATAGCCATTGAATATCATTGTTGATTCCTGAGACAGCCTGATTTTAAAGAATAACAGTGTTGTAACCACTGATAATGGTCTGATATCAAGAAGCTCTCTAATATATCGGACTGTCACAAGTAAAATTTTTGACTGCTGGAACAAAGGAATGACATTCCAGCAGTGTTTTAATTTTTATTAATTAAATGAAAAAAGAATATCGATTTCTTTAAAAATATTCTTATGAGTTAATTATTCCTTATAAATGCCATAATGTCTATTCATTTACATTTCATTTTTTCTAGTGTTATACATGTCCTTTGAGAATTGTTACAAGTGGTTAGCTATCCGTAAATGTCTTGAGAATTAAGATCATATTTCAGAGAGAGAGAGAGAGAATGTGGGTTTACTATTTCGGAGCGAAGATAGGTTAAAATGAACATTTTTATTTAAACATCATGCAGTAGCACATAAATAATGTTGTAAAATTGTCTTGAAAAGTCGAATTCATAGCAAGCATGTAGAATTTGTGTTATCATACATGTATTATCATATCTATAGATTTGTAGTGAATCTGATTTATTTCTATAGTCCATACAAGAAAAACTTTAATTAGATTTAATACGCATAAAATAATCAAAGATGATTTCAATCGAGAATTTTATAGGCAAAAGTAAGTGACCGATGTACACACATTTAGGGTGATTTTTTATTTTATTGGACAAATTATGAACAAAGACATCGCAATTAGGATTAGACTTCTATATAGAGCACATGCTGATAATGTATTCTAAGCTGTTTATACCAAAAGCCGTCTTCATCGAAGGACACAATCGATCTTTTAAGAAAGGAGTGTAACTGCATGTAACGGTTCACCGGAAATACATTGACCACGCGACGAATCAACACTGATCAACAGGTGGCTGATAAAGAAAAGACGTATGCATTTGCAACAAATTTTTATGCAAGGGACGATGGCTTAATATTCAATTACAGCTGTACTTAGGAATTAAATAATCAAGTTTTTTGACGGAATAAGTTAAGTTTATCATATATGTACATGTTTTCATGTGATGTCGACTGTCTTTCTCCCGCGTTATTCAGGAGCACGTACTTGTGTGAAAAAAATCGCTTGCATCTTTCCTTTCGTTTAATGCATTTCACCGTTTGACAAAAAACCCACAACTAGCTACGTATACATGCTATCGCTTATTCTACATAAAGGTATAGGAATATATATTTACTTACGTACGTACAATGTTAACTTCGCCAATTAATTTTTTTTCTGTTTATAGCAATGTTCATGTATCTCATATTCTACTGCAATTGAATAATACCGTGGTACATAGAAATAATGCTTTTTAAAAATGCATACTTTACTGGTCAATTCTATTGGCAAAATACTGAAAGAACTCAAGATTCCATGTACAGATTCAACTGACGTCGCAAACGTCAAACTATGACGTCATTGATGATGCACGATGTAAGCATGAATACACAGTATAAAATTACTAGATAAAACATGTTAAAGTTCAGTTTATATACATTTCTTCCACAAATATTTAATAAAATGATGATTTTGTAAATAATCACAAATAATTCTTTATCATTATTAATTAAATTCTGCTATTTCAATAAAAAGGAAGCAAATAATTACCCTAAAATAGAGTGGTCAGTGTTATTTTCTGATATCAAAATTTTCAAAATTTGTAAAATACACATTGGCCACACTTGAGTACCTCTACGAAATTTTGCAGGCGGAAGCATTTATGCAATATCTCTCAGTTTTAAAAGTTTCAAAGAGGTACTCAAGTGTGGCCACATTCAAATTTGGGAAATACTGCAGTAAAATCTACAATTTTCAGCTATTTTTAACGATCATAGTATGTTTGATGATGCGCATTCGCTAAACGGTGGGGCCGAAGTGAAAAAAATTCATATGCATAGAAGCAGAATATTGTGCCCTACATTATAAATAATTACAATTTGTATTGTTTCAAACTTGAGTTTTGTGAAAATTTTAAGGCACATTTTGATGCTTCGTGGCTCTAGCTCTTTAATAAGTGTTGTAGTATCAATTTTACGATATGTTCGTCAAAAAACTGCTTGGCTTATAATGGTTCCACAGAGACCTACTATATAATTTAAAAGGTAAAAGGGTTCGAGCCACTGATGCAGAATTTTTTTTTTCTAATTTGATCTTGTTTTATTCCATCATATCCAACATGGCCAAAATTGCAATATCTTTGTAAAATGCATGGATACCATCAGAAAAAGTCTACTTTGAGCCCTGATGTCTATTTTTTGTTGTTGTGAATAATTACCTGTTGCATTTCATAAATTTATAAAACTAGCAAAAATTAACAGAATGCAAAAAATACTCATCAATATAAACATATCGATTTTCTTCCGTTTGTGATTTTAAAAAATGATGAACCTATAAATACATGCGGACGTAACCTTGATCTAGGGTACAACTTGCAATCACGTTTCTGGCCTACATTTTCTGTTATTGCTATCAATATTTCCTACTTTAGACCAAATATAACATTTTGGGCACAGACTCAAATAAACATTTTTCCTGTAAACAAAATTTGAAGAGGAAAGAGGAATAAACTCTACTTTTAAATATTTTGATATCTATTTCCAAACTTTTGGTCTCAAAACCAATATTTTTCATAACCTATATTTAAGACTGTTGAGCTCACCTTGCAGTGTCCATACGCTCCTCTCAGGAAGTGAATGGTTCCTCTGGGCAGGGAGTGAAGGCAGCTCCACTCTAGTGGCATGTTCCCAGTCTGCATGTGACAAACACAGGTTTCCAGAAACTCAGACAGATCCACCAAACTCTAAAACAAAAGACACAGAAAGGTTACACAAACTTAGACAGATCCACAAAGGTTACACAAACTTAGACAGATCTACAAACTCTGAAACAAAAGACACAGAAAGGTTACACAAACTTAGACAGATCCACAAACTCTGAAACAAAAGACACAGAAAGGTTACACAAACTTAGACAGATCCACCAAACTCTGAAACAAGACACAGAGAGGTTACACAAACTCAGACAGATCCACAAACTCTAAAACAAGACACAGAGAGGTTACACAAACTCAGACAGATCCACAAACTCTAAAACAAGACACAGAGAGGTTACACAAACTCAGACAGATCCACCAAACTCTAAAACAAGACACAGAGAGGTTACACAAACTTAGACAGATCCACAAACTCTGAAACAAGACACAGAATGGTTACACAAACTCAGACAGATCCACCAAACTCTAAAACAAGACACAGAGAGGTTACACAAACTTAGACAGATCCACAAAGGTTACACAAACTTAGACAGATCTACAAACTCTGAAACAAAAGACACAGAAAGGTTACACAAACTTAGACAGATCCACAAACTCTGAAACAAAAGACACAGAAAGGTTACACAAACTTAGACAGATCCACAAACTCTGAAACAAGACACAGAGAGGTTACACAAACTCAGACAGATCCACCAAACTCTGAAACAAGACACAGAATGGTTACACAAACTTAGACAGATCCACAAACTCTGAAACAAGACACAGAATGGTTACACAAACTTAGACAGATCCATCAAACTCTAAAACAAGACACAGAGAGGTTACACAAACTTAGACAGATCCACAAACTCTAAAACAAGACACAGAATGGTTACACAAACTTAGACAGATCCACAAACTCTAAAACAAGACACAGAATGGTTACACAAACTTAGACAGATCCACCAAACTCTAAAACAAGACACAGAGAGGTTACACAAACTTAGACAGATCCACAAACTCTGAAACAAGACACAGAATGGTTACACAAACTTAGACAGATCCACCAAACTCTGAAACAAGACACAGAGAGGTTGCACAAACTCTGACTGATCCACAAACTCTGAAACAAGACACAGAATGGTTACACAAACTTAGACAGATCCACCAAACTCTGCAACAAGACACAGAGAGGTTGCACAAACTCTGACTGATCCACCAAACTCTGAAACAAGACACAGAAAGGTTACACAAACTCAGACAGATCCACCAAACTCTGAAACAAGACACAGAGAGGTTACACAAACTCAGACAGATCCATCAAAATCTTAAACAAGACACAGAGAGGTTACACAAACTTAGACAGATCCATCAAACTCTAAAACAAGACACAGAGAGGTTACACAAACTCAGACAGATCCACCAAACTCTGAAACAAGACACAGAGAGGTTACACAAACTCTGACTGATCCACCAAACTCTGAAACAAGACACAGAAAGGTTACAAAAACTTAGACAGATCCATCAAACTCTGAAACAAGACACACAGAGGTTACACAAACTTAGACAGATCCATCAAACTCTAAAACAAGACACAGAGGTTACACAAACTCTAAAAGATGACACAGAAAGATTACACAAACTCTAAAACAAAACACAGAAAGATTACAAAAACTTAGACAGATCCTCCAAACTCTGAAACAAGACACAGAGAGGTTACACAAACTCAGACAGATCCATCAAACTCTAAAACAAGACACAGAGAGGTTACAGATTGTGAAAGAAAAGATTTATAAAATTATACTTGAATTTATTGTTTATTTTGATCTGAAATATGTCACAATATGGAGGTGTCCCATACCACCTAAGTCATAATTAAAATTATTATACTTTCATGTTAAATACTGAAATCTGATTGGTTTAGACGCAGTTGGTAATCTGTTCTATTACCCTCAGTGTTAACAACACACTTGGCATCAGGTAACACAACGAATTGTTACATGCGTGTAAATTATGCGCGTACCGTTCGCCGTAGTGTTCACCTCATTTCTATATGAAAGCAGTAAAATTTCCTTAAAAAATAAGACATTCAGTATAATAAAACATATAGTGCCTGTTTAGGAGGGTAACTGTTGAATTTGACACCCCTCGAAAACCGTTGTCAACCTCCACTTCGCGTCGGTTGATAATGGTTTTCTCGGGGTGACAATTTCAACAGTTACCCTCCCAAACAGGCACTATTTATATTAGAGCACATTTAGATATCTTAAGGCTCGACACTAACAATTGTCCACTTGTCTAGTACCAGTTAAAATGAAATACGGACAAGTTAATATTGCTGGCCACTTGTCCGACTGTACAAGTGTACTTTTATGTAAAGAAGTCTCCAAAATTAAAAAAAAGAAGGTATAGGTACATCCCGAGTTCGAATCTTGCAGAGGCTTTTGTTGTTACTTACTGGAATAATTATTTTAGATATTCAATTTTTATTCCCAAACTGCAAATTTTTCGCTTATTTGACATTTGTACAGTTTATTTATCATTGTATCTTTCATTATCAAAAAATTTCCTGTTAATTTGAGTGACTTTTTCCAGGTGTGTTATTCCACCTTAAGCTTGGCTATAAACAAGGAGGCATCAGGTCATTCTATATCAGGTCATTACACAGTCATTTTAATAAAACCCATACAAAACGGTAAATATTTAATTAACACATAGTATGTGAAACATTTAATAAAATTGGAGATAATACTAAATAAAAAAGAATATTTGTTTATCACGACATTACACGAAATATCATGTCATTACACAGTGTGGAATCAATAAATGTCTCATAAAACAATTTCTGAACAATAAATATACTGATAAAATAATAAGTTTGAAGTGTAGAAATATCACAAATGAATCAATTACAAAAGAAAATGTTGATGAGAAACATAAAATTATTCAATTTTGCAAAATATATCTCATCAGGTTGATCAGGACATTACACACATCAGGTGACTACATATTACCCTCAGTGATAGCAATTTACTTGGCAACGGGTAAGACAACAAATTGTTACATGAACATAAATCATGCGCATACGGTTTACCATAGAATTCACGTCATTCGTATATAAAAGCAGTGAAGTTTTCTTTATAATTAAGACATTCAGTATAATAAAATAAATAGTGCCTGTTTGGGAAGGAAAGAGTTAAAATTGACACCCCTCAAAAACCATTGTCAACCAACGTGAAGCAGAGGTTGACAATAGTTTTCGAGGGGTGTCAATTTAAACTCTTACCCTCCCAAACAGGCACTATTTATATAATACTATTATTAATTAAGGAGGCTTGATGGTCAACAAACTTAACCAACAGATCTGCCTTAAACTTCAACATATGATACTTTTTGCCATAAACAAACATTTAGTAAAGAATTTTTTTTAGAAAAGTTAACTTTGAAATTTGACCTTTTTTTCTATCCTTATACAGAGCTCTTCTTCATTTGGAGGTAAATATAACCTAATAAAGGCCACGACCATCCAGCCCTCTTAAAGAAGCTTAAATTTTCTTTAAAAATGCAAATGCAGGATTTCCTTTATAACTCACATTCTCTGACAGGTTTACTATAATTTAAAACAAGCTAATTCAGAGAATGTGTGTCCTCCCCTTAAGTGAAAAAGAAAAGGGTGTGAGACCAGAAAAATAGTTTTCTTTAAACATATAGTCTGTTTATTGTGTTCCATAATTGTAAACTCGTATATAAAGCTGGAGATGTATTTACTCAATTTTTTATTTGGATCTTTTGAAGTGTAAATTAAGGTTTTACCTATTAGAAGTATGCTATGATTTATGTTTGTATATTTTCGAGTGCTGAGTTTGTCTTCATTTAGACTATCTTTTACACATACACAAACCCACATATAACTCAATTTGTCTATCATAAACTGATGATTTTACGCATACATTATGATGTAACTTGACTACATGAGCTCGAGAAATTTAACAACAAATAGAACCATGAAAATAATAACTTGACCAAATCAGGTCTGGATGCCGTATGGTATAAGCTCCCCCTGACTTCGTCTCGGTGAGCTAAAAACTAACAAGGGATGTTCTAAATGTCTATTTTTCTACAGACAATATAGTGATATTCAGACAATAGTGTATGTTATATGCAGACTGTGTAAATAACGATAGACTTTCTTTGAACTTATCGTGCAGAAACGAAAGTGTAATTACACACAAAGAGAATGTAGAAATTTATTATCATGATTGACCTTTTGACCTCAAAATAAATGGGGGTCTTCTTAATGTGCAACAATTAACTGTGAGATGATATATCACAGTAAAATTATGCTATCGTTCGATCCACGAAAACTTCACACTATACTATGGTTAAGCATTCTTGATCCAAAAAAATGTTTTTCGTCCCATTTGGTTTTAAAATCATATTTCAAATATGGCTTTCTTAGTTGAAAAACATGGTGCATACATCTAATTTTGTCTTCTGGTCACAAGATATTAATGTGCAAAATTAAAGTTAAAAGGTCTGTAATCTCACCCCATTAATAGAAATTTTTGCTTTCAATTGGAAAATTCATTACATCTCATTTGAGACAATATATTACTGAACTGTTGAGAGTGCAGAAATCACAAGATATATGATACATCAAGAGTATCACAATATGTATCGTATCATATTTTCTGTATCAAGGTACATATCTTATCGTAAGACCAGTGTATCATTGAAATTTAGGGTCTTCTCTATGCCACAGGGTGTTAAGATAATAAAGTTCATACAGAGATTTTTAAGATATCATCTAGAAACAATTGTTTTACACACATACAGAATGACAGACAGATGGACAGACTCAAATTAATATTCCCCCCTCTCAGGGAAAGCTGGAGACAACAAGACACAGCAAGTTTAAACAAAACCGGACAGCTTTGCTAACAGAAACTAATTAAAGTTGTTAAGCATGCTTCAAAAATTCAAATTTCACTCTAAAACATGACTTGTATAGCTATGATATTAAATTACTTGAAGACATAATGGACAGAAAAAAAGTCAGCCTGAGAACAACAACTTTATTTCCCAGCTTGAGAGTTTGTATATATTTAAGAGGTGGGGGGGGGGGGGGGTCTCAACTTTAACATCAAATATGCCTTAAAGTTTTAAACATTTTGCTATAAAATGTCATTCAGTAATAAAAAAAAAAACCCAATTATTTCAGCTTTAGAATTTAAACAATTTTGTAAATCTCTATGTACAGAGCTCATCTAAAAGAGGTATTCCCTAAAATCCTTAACATCCAATCATCAAATATCAACCTTAGGGTTAATGCATATGCAATAACTTAATTAGCCTCTAACAAATCAGAGACAATAAAATAGACACAATGCAATCAGAAATAAAAATTTCCACACCCAAAATAGCATATAAATGTCCACAGATATGTTCATGTAGTTTACTTCCACAATGGAGCCCTTTCTCCAAAGAACGTACCGGTAAGTAAATATTATTAATTTTGATTTGTTACAATACTGTGTAATAATACAAGATAGATGGAATTTTTAAGCTGTCTTCATAGTTTTACATGTACATGTTTATAATACCTCTGTAAATATTTTCTATGTAAAATTAAATTGAATTTACAAGCTATTCTATCTAACTGTGAAATAGTTTCTGTGCTATCAGCCCATGGTGAATACCGTAATGTCGCGTGTATAACACGCACTTTTTTTTCAGCCAAAATTTGATCAAAAGTGGGGGGTGCGTGTTATACATAGGACCAAAATTGTACCCCATTTTTTCAAACCGTGATTCTTGATACCACGGGAGTAGTGACTGCCGATTTAGCGTGTTATGCAAATTGAATGAGTGTATACTAAATTTACTGCATCAGAAATACCTTATTCTTAATTCCCCCCCCCCCCCATGTATTGAAATATTTATCCTCTTTTAACACTATTTCTTGCATCTAACAAGTTTAAATATCGCCAGTGTATTCGCCATTACGTAAGCAGCCACCTGTTGACTTGGCGCGTGGTCAATGTTTGTTTAACAATTTCCGGTGTCAGAAGCATGCACCTCTCTCGTGTCGGACTTCACAGGGTGTTTTCAAGTGCACGTAGATAAGCAATTATTCTGATTTTATTAAACTTAATTACTTTGTGTCCCGTTATGCAGTTAAACGTTATTGCTTTAAATTACATAGACACTGCTAAAATTACATCGATCATTTGTACGACTTGATAATGACGATATACGACATACGTACGTTTCTTCACAATGTTTATTTAAACAACAATCATAGGGTTTGACTATAATTAATCAATTAAATCATTTCTGATTTATGTCTGCAAACATTATAACTTTTAAGCACTAAGCTCGGTTGCCGTTCTTCTCTACGTATGATGATCTTCTACTTCTCCGATGTTGTAAAAAACTCTTTACGAAGTGTCAAATGATATTTGATACCGTCCATGTAAATCGTGCCGTCCTTTTTAATTAAAAGTATAAGAACTTTGACTCTAATATCGCTTAGGCCATGTTCCGATCACAAAATTACAGTAATTACGCTTGGGTTAAAAAATCATCATTAAACATCGATAGTTATTTGGGAAAATGGCGGCCGTCGATTTTCATCGTCTGTGCTATGTTCCGATCTCAAAATTAAAGAAATTGCGCATGGATTATAAAATTACTATGAAACATCGATAGTTTGGGGGGAAATGGCGGCCGTTGATTTCGCCATTTTTTGGGTGCGTGTTATACATAGGACCTGCTGTTTTTTCGCCATTTTTTGGTCAACTTTGGGGGTGCGTATTATACACGAGTGCGTATTATACACGAGACATTACGGTAGTCATCAAGAATATCGTGAATAGTCATCAAGACTATTCACAGGCGGCATTTGTTTCCTTAATTTTTAAACTCGGAACACCTGTGATGTGATCTGAGTCTACACTGAATTCAAGTTCGCGATAAATCTAAATTGTTTATTACCAAGAAAATCTGCATCGCCAACAAATAAATATTTATTTGTTTAATAAAATACCTATTTACTGACTATTTGGTGGTTAACATTAGTTTATTGTCCCCCTCGACAATATTTTTTTTTAACTTTGCCTTGTAAAATAGTTGCTGTGTCAGGGGACAATAAACTTGCTATTGTCCTCATAGCCACTGTGTAAAGGTATATGATATATCCCAGTAGACCAGATGTACGCTTCCCTTAGTGGTCTATCAACTCCCAGCGTTTTTTTCAATCCATTAACACCCCCCCCCCCCCCATCGTTTTCAAAAAAAATAATTATAAGTTACAGTACATAAGCCCTGAAGAAAACACTTAGGTGCACCTATTGTAATAAGGTAGTTCTTAGGTTTGCCTACATCACGATAGGAATCAACGTTGAAAGTTGACTGTCTTGGCAAAATCATCAATTTTTAAACAAGAGAAAATCTGTCCATGTGACAGCAAACTAGGTTGTCTTATGTGTGAACAGCTTCCATAACCATTTGTCAACCCTGATGATGAACACTACCTATCCAGAGAAGCTGGGTCTCTATATGCGATATTTTTGCCAAAAAATGACTAAGTTTAACAATCGGTATTCTTTTCAATAATTATCAGAAATCAAAATTCTTGCAATATGCAAACCTCCGATATACATGTATGTCCAATTGATCTGAATAAGAACAACTTCCTATCTTGAAAACTGTAGAGGGAGTTCCTTTGGTAAACCTGGTTAAAATTACCAATAAAATAACCTTTAACACTAGACTTTGACCCGTGCGTGCACAGGTTGACATTGCATATGATATCGGACAATTAACAAATAGACACATCAACACACTGTATTGTTAACATTTACATAACCAAGCTTTAAGCCTACAATAATGCTATTCATTTCACTACACTCTGCTTAGTTAGAATAATTTAACTGTGTCTCAGGACAGGCCTTCACCACAGTTTAAATACCTCCAATGTACCTGTAATGTAGCAGAAAATTGCAGAATCCCTCTAAAATGATTTTGGAGAAAATTAATGAAGTTGCATAGAAAATATCAATCAAATTATTCATAACAAACCATTTAGAGGCTGTAAATACTTTCATTTTTAAATTAATTCATATTATTGAAGATTCCTTCACTGTTTCACCAACGTTTTTTACTCCCTTCGAATGTACACACCATGTTGACATTTGGAACTCTTGGGATTTTTCATAGTATATGCACTTTGTTAGAGTTATCTCCCATATTTTCTACAATGAACAGAATATATAGCAAATTTCCAATGAAAATTTACACATTTTTGCATAATCCTCTCTGAGATCCATTCAAATGTGATATTGGGGACACATAAACTAAAGAGCCTAACATGATTTAGCCTAAATGTAATGCGCATGCGCAAGATTGTAAAATCCAGATGATTTGTGGAATTTTTCTAGGAAATTTTGTTTTAATATTAACTAGCTAAGCTTGATTGCAAACAATTAAGCTGGCTCTTCCAATTCTTGCTAAAAAAAAATAAAAAGTTGCAAATCTTTTAATATTGTTCCAAATCTACTTGATGCATTTACTGCTTCAATGACTTAATATGAGTGACTCAGGTGACCTAAAAACTAAAAACAAGTTGGTACTGTAATGTCGCGTGTATAACACGTTTTTTTTCAGCCAAAATTTGATCAAAAGTGGGGGTGCGGGTTCACTGTACAAAGGACTAAAATTTTACCCCATTTTTTAAAACCGTGATTCTGGATACCATGGGAGTAGTTACTGTCGATATATATAGTGTA
This sequence comes from Magallana angulata, assembly GCF_025612915.1. NCBI lineage: Eukaryota > Metazoa > Mollusca > Bivalvia > Ostreida > Ostreidae > Magallana > Magallana angulata. The sequence continues at coordinate 60,123,195 of NC_069117.1, forward strand.
TTATGCAAGTTGTATGAGTGTATACTAAATTTACTGCATCAGAAATACCTTATTTATAGTTTTATTTCCATGTATTGAAATATTTATCCTCTTTCAACACTATTTCTTGCATCATCGCCAGTGTATTCAGCATTACGTAAACAGCTACCTGTTGACTTGGCGCGTGGTCAATGTTTGTTTAACAATTTCCAGTGTCAGAAGCATGCACCTGTCTTGGGTCGGACTTCACAGGGTGTTTTCAAGTGCAGTACGATTAGCAATTATTCTGATTTTATTAAACTATATAACTTCATTTCCAGTTACGTAGTCAAACGTTATTGCTTTACATAGACACTGATGTAGACACCGATAAAATACATCGATCATTTGTACGACTTGATAATGATGATATATGACATACATACGTTTCTTTAACAACAATCAAAGGGTTTGACTATTAATAATCAATTAATTCAATAAAATCATTTCCTTTGATGTTGTTTTGGTTTATATCTGCAAACATTATTACTTTTAAGCACTAAGTTGGGCTGCTGTTCTTCTCTACGTATGAAGATCTTCAACTTCTACGATGTTGTATAAGAAACTCTTAACGAAGTGTCAAATGATATTTGATACCGCCCATGTAAATCATTCCGTCCTTTTTAAGTAAAATTGTAAGAACTTTGACTCTAATATCGCTTGGGCCATGGTCGATCAGGAATGGGTTATAAAATTATCATTAAACATCAATAGTTATTTGGAAAAATGGCGGCCCTCAATTTTCATCATCTGTACTATTTTCCGATCACAAAATTATAGAAATTACGCATGGATTATAAAATTATTATGAAACATTGATAGTTTGGAGGGAAATGGCAGCTGTTGATTTCGCCATTTTTTGGGATGCGTGTTATAAATAGGACCTGCCGTTTTTTCGCCAATTTTTGGTCATCTTTGGGGATGTGTATTATACACGAGTGGGTATTATACACAAAACATTATGGTATTCTTCAAGTACGAAAGATGTTTAAAATATATAAAACAAAAGACTGTCACAGTACTCTTCTGATTTATCAGTATTAAAGACCAAGAATTTGAGTCTATTATTTTCATATAGTAGTATAGATACAAAACTCTGAAGGCAGTTTATTATTTTTTTTCATGTAATTATCAAAATTTCGACATGTAAAATATTGTTCTTAAAAATGTCATTATGTTTGATCTGTCAGTTTTCACCATATATTAAATACTCGTAAATTTTTGCATAGTATACAAAGGGTTTACATAGTGCAGAATAAAATGCTGAAATATAGCATGGTAAATGTTCATTAGATAAATCGTAAGATCACCGTTACCTGGTATCAGACTCTCCACCCCAAAATCTTTAGCCATAAGAACAGTAGCACTATCATTACTATGCGCTATCATTACTATCCTATGCTGCAAAATGATTTAGTTAAAAAGAAAGAAAACAAAAAATTTTTTGCGTTATCTCTGACATGAAGAGGCACAAATGGCATGTGGATTTTAAACAAATTCGTGTATTCATAATCAGATGAGGATATAAAGAGCACATCTCAAATGGTTTTAAGATTGTTATTAATTGGAAGTTTTGTAATATTCTATTTGTCAATGATAACATAATAGATACCAATAATTGAAGCTAAAATTGACCTACAACATCAGATAAAACATTCGTTTCTAAATGTATATTTGACGTGTATAATATTTATGAGAAAATAGTTTTTTAACAAGTTGACTTGGATTTAAAGTAGGTCCTATTCATTTTCAGGTATTTATATGGATGGCATTTGGCTATACTTGATTTAGTGGAAGCTGCATTCCACCAAAAGCGCTAAATAGAAAACACAGCTAAATGTAATACATTTACAGTAACAAACATCAATATCACTGTTCCTTTTCTTCATCTGAAATCTTACTTTAATTAGCTAGCTGGAAACAACAGTTTAATTTTTACTTAAAAACTTTTTTTCAATATTTCCCTTTTGATTGTGATAGATGTGAGGGAATTCAGCACATGTCTGAGTCAGTGTTTGTGGGACTGTGTAAGATGGTTGGAACCTCACAACAGGTGGCCCTCAGGAGGGAGACAAGTGACATCATGGAGATGGTGGCGAGACGAATGATACATGATAATTGGGGCATTAGGATGGTGAGTGGAAGTCACAGAGAAGGCTTCAGATTGGTGGAATCAGATGTGGACTCTATGTACTGGCCAAACAATCACCGAGTGATCATGGACATGTCCCAGTCTGAGTCTTACAACACAGCCAATACAACCTTGATTCTCTCTGACAGTACTGAGAGTCCACCAGGATTCACTCTACTTCAGTTACTGACACCAACAACAAACAGATATGTCCGATCAGCATGTGTCACCATGAATGACAAAGTTTATATATCTAGTTCTTTATGGAGACAGTTAACTTGTTCTTTTATAATTCCTAATGCTACTATACATGGACCATGTGGTAGTGGTGTATATCGTAGGACAGAATATGACGATGCCGTCTGTTTTGTTTGTGACTTTTGGCCTCCATCTGCCTTTTCATGGATAGACAGATGTCACACATGGCCTGATCCTGAAGTTGTCAATGACATTGTCAGAAATGAATGCCATTTTGTAGCAATAGGACACCCATTAGGACCCCATGAGCATAGAGAATGGAGAGTGTCTTTTTCTAAGGCAGAATATAAACTTGTTTCTTCAATGAACCACAGCCAGTTTTTGACATATGGATTGTTAAAAGTTTTTTTAAAAGAAGTAATGAATCAACAATCAGAAGAAACCAATGAACTGCTGTGTTCCTATCACATGAAGACAACAGTTTTCTGGGCGATTCAACAAAACACACTACCTCACTGGTGTCCACAAAATCTGCTGGCCGGTTTCTGGGTCTGCTTTAAACTCCTCCTTAGATGGGTGTATGAGGGAGTTTGTCCAAACTTTTTCATCCCACAAAACAACCTGTTTCTGACAAAGGTCCATGGATCAGCACAAAACAGATTGTTCCTACAGTTACATGAATTGTACAAGAAAGGTCTGGCCTGTCTGTTACAGAGTTCCTCTATCAGGATCATCATTGATACCCTGTACAATCCTAGACTTTCTATTTGTACAGATGAAAGCATAATGAGGCGTGAAGTTGATTATGATGTAGAACTTGTAAATCAGTCCTCATTTGGCATGCTTCCAAAAGATCTATGTGATCTTATCAAAATCATACACATAATAGAACAGTTGCTGGAGTCACCCCTGACACACTATCAAGTTGTTACATTACACACACTTACAGCTTCTTTATTTCAGTGTATTGCATTTCAATTACACAACATGTACACTAACATAGGTTCCAACAAACAGATGTATATTGCAGACAAAATGTCCTGTCACATGTTGAAATTAGCAGCCAAGTTTGGGTGTGTATCTGACATGTTGTACATTGCCATGTATTATTACAAGACACTCAGATATAGGGAAGCTTTATCTGTTATAGAGATGACAAAGGTCAAGTTAGCACAGCCATATCTGATGTATGAGGGACATGTAGACACAGAGAGGTATACTGAGGCTGTAGGGGGACAGTCCTGGTCTACAAAGAGACAGGCTATGGCAGATGATATAGAACTTAACAACAAAATCTGTTATATCAGTGAACTAATACCAGAACAACAATCTGATGTACAGAACAGATGGCCTGCATTAGATATCCCAGTGTTTGTAATGTTACACTTCCTAGAGTTCTTGTGTTACAGACACATTGATACAACATTATCACAAGCAGCTCTAGATGAGCTACAGGTCCTAGTCCACCATGATCAGGGACTGTATGTAGATGTCAATAAAAGAGACATCTCCTGGGAGATCCTGGGGATCTGTCAACAGATCACAGGGAACCTCCAGGCTGCTCTATACTCATACCAACAGTCACTCACACAGGATCCACACAACGAAATACAAACTGCTACACACAAGAGAATACATGATATAGTAGGAACAACTTCACACCAGTAAATAAATCAGAATTGGAATATCAGTCATTACCGATTCTGTCTCAATATATTTGATTACAAGAATTGACTTATATGAGGTTGAAATGCATTAAGTAATGAATAGCAACATTAGTCAATAATAATAGGTTGAAATAAATATTGAATTATTTCAACTTGTCTCTAGTTTACATGGATACAATATACTGTGCCACAACTATGACTAAGCTCATAGGAACCAGAATGGGTCACATTCAGACTGATAGCCAGTCAGGGGCAAGACTGAAATCCATTACATTGAAAAACGATGATTTCTAATCATAAAACTTATTTTAAGTAATGACTAAAAATCATCATTTCAAAAGTCATACTATTTGGAATTTATTTTTAAAATTTTGAGCGACCTCTGAAATTAAAATAACTATTTCATCATTTTTTAATAAATTGAAAAGTTTTGGTGCACTTAATCATTCCGTTTGATTTACGCGGCTCAATAATTTATTTTGGTTTCAATTGTGGGTCAAGATGTTTCTCTACACATGGGACCATTGCAGGATAGTGTACTTCATCTCATTACTGAAGTAAATGGTTAGAAGAATTAACTTGGGAATGGAATAATGATAAAACAAGTCATATTTACGATAATAATAAAGATATGTACATTGTACATTAAGTAATTAATAGGAATGACAATAATCAGTTATTTTTCAACCTGATGGATTTCAGTCACACCCCTGACTGACAGACAGACCACAGATAGATGGACAGTAGATCTTCAATCAGTCATATTGTCAATTAATCTGATTCATTGGACTAAAATGTGGAGTTATTAAATTTCCTAGGCCCCCCTCACCCACTGAACTGTATATCACATTATTTATTAACATACAAGTACATAAAAAAAATTATATCTTCCCTTGCCAAAAATTCCCTTGCCACTCCACTACCCACAGAACTCCTATCAAGGGGAGAAGAGTAAACTGACAATTCTTGGAAAGGGAAGATGACAAAATTGTGTCCTCATGAACCTTTGAATTTATGAAAATTTGCCGCAAACAAATATGATTCCACATTACACTCTCCAAGTAATTTTCTGCATCACATTTGCAATAACAGAATGTTTGATCATGGTGTGAGCGCTATGAATTTTAGATGACCTATATTCTGAGGCTTATGGTATAAGCCAAGTTTATGTTGGAAAGAGGTATTATATCAGATCTTACATATTCACCATCCCCATTTAAAAATATATCTGATTGGCAGCTTTTTTAAAGTGTAGATTCAGCTACAAGCAGTGCGCTAATTATGGGACTATACAAGGAACATAAGCTATAATTAGCACCTGTAGGCGGTCAGTGATGAGAGGGAGGCTGGATTTCCTGTCTCCTTTCTGTGTGTGCAGCTGTATGTCTTCTAGGGTCAGGTCAAACAGGCCACACACCTGTAATATAAGATCATAGTGAATACACAGGTAACAAATCTTTATACATACACATACTCTAGGGTCAGGTCAAACAGGCCACACACCTGTAATATAAGATCATGGTGAATACACAGGTTACAAATCTATCTACACACACATACTCTAGGGTCAGGTCAAACAGGCCACACACCTGTAATATAAGATCATAGTGAATACACAGGTAACAAATCTATAAAGATGTACTTACAAATAGTCATATTCTTTGAACAATTAAGAGGAAACTTAATCTATAGACTAAAGGTTATTGGGAAAATCTAATCAATTACGTTTGAATTAATTTAAAGACCCAACTGAATTTGCTCTGGCTTGTGACCCTGTCACTTTAATGGATAAAAAATATGAAATTTGTGGGGTTTTCATCAATAGAAAATATGCATAAAATGAAATGAAATACATCAAACAATACTAATTTACTTATCATATGACAATGTTCATTGCCAAAATCTTACTGGTTGAAAGAAAACTTAGTATAACAATCAGAAAGTAACACCCAATGAAAACACAACCTACAAACTATGTATTCACATTACTGTGGAATACTGGCATGACTGCAGTCACATTAACACGCTTATCAAAATATATCTCACTTGGCAAAAAAATTTGCATTTTTTAAAAGTTACATAAATTGAAGTAAGGTACTTCAGGATAAAATACATTTACCAGCTGAAGGAGAAAATAGAACAAAATTGGGCTCATCTTTTTGCAGTATGATTAAACTTTGTTTTAATGTATTAATTTTTTTGTCATAAATAACCAGTTCCATCTCGATCGGTTTTTATTTTGTAGCTCCTCATCTTTAATTTATTTATGTTCAGCCATTAATTAATAGCCAATAAATTTCATAACACTAAGGCCACCCCTAACCCATCATTTGGTTCAAATGCTAACGCCACCTATCAGGGGGTTTCCTCAAACAATCAAAATCACCAATTAATTATTTCAAAAAATAACAAACTCAGTTATCCAATCAACTTTACCCTTAAGTTTGTTGTATTGAATTATCGTCACTTTTGAAATTACAACAAAGCTGCGTCGTACAATTTTATTTTCTACAAAGTGTGTTTTTATTGCATTTGTAATTATAATAACTGCATTGTTGTGACTTATACTTGTGTGTCTGTGTTATTTAATTTGTGTGTGATGCTATATTGCAGTTTACTGGATTTTTATGCTATCTGTGTCATATCTATGACTAATGTGTATGCTCAATAAATCATGGTCATTTGCCAAAACTAGTCTCCTGTTTCTTTGTTGATGAGAGAGAGAGAGAGAGAGAGAGAGAGAGAGAGAGAGAGAGAGAAATCAAAGTACATGCACATTGATTTTTTTGTCCATTAACTGGAGAGAGAGAAAGAGATAGAGACATATCAAAGAACATGCAAAAACAGAAATTAATTTTGTTTGTATATTAACTAGGGGCTGTATTTCTCATCAACCTAGTTTGCCATTTATAGCCCCTTTCACAATTGGCACATAAACACCTGCGATTTATCTTTAAATATGATCTTTTATAATTGTGCATCGCTCTTGAGTACCCATGATGTTGTAAAACGTTCGAACTAATGTTCCTGCATTGCATTGCAATAATTTGGATCGCATTCGTTCGCGTCTGTAAAGGGTGCCTGTCCACTATTTTGAGGAGACTTGATGCGACCACAAAAACGCATGCAACAAATGCAGGACTTCTTGCAATGTAAGCAATAGCTTGTGCAGAGCCAAAAAGTGTTGTAAAGTACTCAAGCGCCAATTGTGAAAAAAAACAAAAACATTTGATCACAGTGACAAACCGGTAGATTAATAACATTTGATCATTGGGACAAACATTGACATACATCATACCTCTGTGAATATTTCCTACATAAAACTACAACGAATAATAATGCTACTCTGTCTAACCTATCTGCCCATGGTGAATAGTTATTGAAACTATTCACCGGCAACATTCGATTTCACTCGTTTTTAAACTTGGAACACATCTGACGTTATCCCATCGCTACATCAAATTCAAATTCTGATAACTTGAATTTGTCTATCATCAAGAAATTCTGCATCGCTGATAAATGAAGTTTTCTTTAGTATTATAAAATACCTTTTCATCGACTATTTGGACAATAGAAAGTTTATTGTTCCCCTGGACAGCAACTATTTCCATCAGCCTTGCCTTGTGAAATAGTTGTCATCTTGGGGGACATTAACTTACTATTGTCCAAATAGTAATTAAATAGATCTGTTTATAACCTAATCTAAGGGATTTTGTTGTTTTATTACAAATTAAATATTTGCGTCTATTTTGAACTGCCGGTCAATAGACTGTGATCTATTAGGCCGCCGGTCAATAGACTTTGATCTATTGGACCACCGTTCAATAGACTGTGATCTATTGGACCGCGGGTCAATAGACTGCAATCTATTTGACCACCGGTCAATAGACTGTGATCCTGCAACATATATCAGAAGGCGTGTATGTTATAATGTTACATCCGTTCTCAGGGAATGTATACTCCTTTACATAGACGCTGTTTTTAGTACTTGGTGAAACCAAATTCAATGTTATCAAAATGGAGTATCAAATAAAGCCTCATATAAGGTAAAATACTATTTTTAAAAAATCAAATGGGTTGAAGACTCCTCCTTCTTTGTGTAAACTAATATTAAAATGAGATGCCGTAATGCATGCAACAGGTTTGGTGCATGTAAAAGATGAAAAAAAAATCTTAGTATATTACATAATGGCACGAAAACCATCTGCAATATGCAGATTGTAAACCCCGAACTAAAAAACGAATTAGGTAATAAAACAATTATTTAATGCTTGAACAGTCAATAGACCAGAATTTTTTCCCTTGGTGCAGGGAACAGCTCAATATGATCTATTGCCCTCGGCCGTTGGCCTCTGGCAATAGATCATACTGAGCTGTTCCCTGCACCTCGGGAAAAATATTCTTGTCTATTGACTGCTCAAGCATTAAATAATTGTAAAATATATTATAAATAGATTGACAGCATTTGATTCCTGGGACAAACATTGACATATATCAATAGATAAACAACATTTGATAGCAATGACAAACATCAACATACAGGTAAATATCAATATCTTTAACTCTTTTCCCCTTAGAGGTTTCTATCCTTTAACCCTTAATGACGCGTTTTGACGACCCTGGTCATATCCTTAATGACGACTTTTGACGCACCCTATATACAGCTCTTCATTAGACCCCTCAACACCTGTTGTTTATTATAAACATTGACTGGTATACACCTGGCCATGTATACGGATGGTTGTTCACTCATTCTAAATAAAGATATCACGTGATTTACCTGTGTATGGTGGCGTGATGCATTACTACAATAAACAAAGATGGCGGACTACGATGCGGACATCGCACATGTTTTCACTTTTTGTTTATAATCAAGTTTAGAGGCAGAATTTTCTAGATTTATTGGTAGCGAGATTAAAAGATGAAAGCCAGATGTCAAATTCATGCAAAATTTTGTGCAAAAATCTGTGTAGTTACAGAAAACGGAACACAAGGTGTGCATTACCTGCAACCCCTAAATACACGAATATACCGGTAAATTTGTATTTTTTCAAAAAGTTTTATTTAGTTAACATGCGAGATTTATCAAATCCTCTTACACCATTTATCATGTTTATTGAAAAAAAAAACGTAAATATAAGTCTGAAAACGATAGACATGAATTGAAAAGTCAGCCACAGGTACATTTAATTATTTACGATCAAAAAACGAATTCCACGATGATAATGGAATCTTTCTATAAAAATTATTAAATAATTATTTGTAATACATACATTTTTAAATATGTTTATCAAGTATCTGTTGTGAAATTATTCTTAATAAAACTTTAATGTAGAACACTCAGTTTTATTTTCATATACCTGTTAGCACCTGGTTTGCTTTATTAGTGTCTTAAATTTTTTTTTTTTCAATGAATATTAAAATTTTAATTTATTACAAATCCATTGATATATAATTGTCTATGTGTTTGATTTGCTAAGACCTGTAATAAGTCTATTCAAAAACACACACCAGCTGTTTTCAGTTCATCTGAAAACAGTCTAAGGGTAGCCCAGGGTAGAGTGTTAAGGATATGGCCTATGCGTCAAAAGGTGGCATTAAGGGGTAAAGAGTTAACATGGGATATCTTAAATACACCGCTTATGTCGAAGTTGGCCGCTGGTCCAGCCGTTTTCTCTATATATATGATTTTAAAAACTCCTGATATCTCGCATACGGTAATATCTCAAATACCCAACTTATGTCGAAGAAGTTTTACGGTCCTAATAACATACTTTACCTGGGTTATCTCAAAGTGAAGTCAATTTTCCAGTCTACTAATCACACACATGTCATTTCCTCGTTATTCTTGCCAATTCAAACCTTTTTTTAACAAACAAGTTCACAGCCATCCAAATAAGTGCAGCGTTACCATTATCATGATTATCTTATTTAATAACACAAGCCATATAATCGATATCAATGCATAGAGTCTGGCATTGCCAGTGAAAACCAATACCGGTATTTGATTTTATTATATCCTGATATAAATAAGCAAGGATAAACTGCAATATACCGATTTACCGGGAATTATTGCACACCCCTATCTATGCATGATCAAAGTTAACTTTAACTAAACAATTAA